>NW_026646426.1:0-300000 GCF_949987535.1 Balaenoptera acutorostrata
GGAGGGGTACGGTTACGGCGTAGGGTGTGTGTTAGGGTTAGGTTTAGGGTTAGTGTTACGGTTAGGGCTCGATTTAGGGTACGGGTTAGGATTAGGGTACGCGTTAGGGTTAGGGTAGGGGTTAGGTTTAGGATACGCGTTAGGGTGAGGGTAGTTATTAAACATATCCCAATTTCTAGATACCCCTTAGCACGTAAAGGAGTATTATTTGGGGGTCCAGCCATGGAGAAGAGTTTAGACACTAGGATAAGATAAGGAACACACCCATTATCAAGAAATCACATTAGGATTCTCTTTTGAACCTGTTCCTTAAAACACTAGTGCTTAGGAAATCTATTGGAGGCAGAAGCAGTCAAGGGTAGCTTAGGGTTAGGGTTAGGGTTAGGGTGAGGGTTTGGGGACGGCTTAAGGTACGGGTTCGAGGAGGGGTTCGGGTAGGGCGTAGGGTATGGTTTAGGGTTAGTGTTAGGGTTAGTATTAGGGCTGGGCTCGGTTTCGGGTACGGGTTAGGATTAGGGTACGCGTTAGGGTTAGGGTAGGGGTTAGGGTTAGGGTACACGTTAGGGTTAGGTTCGTTATTAAACCTATCCCACGCTCTAGATACCCCTTAGCACGTAAAGGAATATTATTTCGGGGTACAGCCATGGAGAAGAGTTAAGACACTAGGAGAAGATAAGGAACACACCCAGTATCGAGAAATTACATTAGGATTCTCTTTTTAACCTGTTCCTTAAAACACTAGTGCTTAGGAAATCTATTGGAGGCAGAAGCAGTCAAGGGTAGCTTAGGGTTAGGGTTAGGGTTAGGGTGAGGGTTAGGGTACGGCTTAGGGTACGGGTTCGGGGAGGGGTTCGGGTAGGGCGTAGGGTATGGGTTAGGGTTAGGGTTAGGGTTAGTGTTAGGGTTAGGTCTAGGTTTAGCTTACGGGTTAGGATTAGGGTATGCGTTAGGGTTAGGGTAGGGGTTAGGGTTAGGGTACGCTTTAGGGTGAGGGTAGTTATTAAACCTATCCCACTCTCTTGATACCCCTTAGCACGTAAAGGAATATTATTTGGGGGTCCAGCCATGGAGAAGAGTTTAGACACTAGGAGAAGAGAAGGAACACACCCATTATCAAGAAATCACAATATGATTCTCTTTTTAAACTGTTCCTTAAAACACTAGTGCTTAGGAAATCTATTGGAGGCAGAAGCAGTCAAGGGTAGCTTACGGTTTGGGTTAGGGTTAGGGTGAGGGTTAGGGTACGGCTTAGGGTACGGGTTCGGGGAGGGGTTCGGGTAGGGCGTAGGGTATGGGTTAGCTTAGGGTTAGGGTTAGTGTTTTGGCTAGGGCTCGGTTTAGGGTACGGGTTAGGATTAGGGTACGCGTTAGTGTTAGGGTAGGGGTTAGGGTTAGGGTACGCGATAGGGTGAGGTTAGTTATTAAACCTATCCCACTCTCTAGATACCCCTTAGCACGTAAAGGAATATTATTTGGGGGTCCAGCCATGGAGAAGAGTTTAGACACTAGGAGAGGATAAGGAACACACCCATTATCAAGAATTCACATTAGGATTCTCTTTTTAACCTGTTCCTTAAAACACTAGTGCTTAGGAAATCTATTGGAGGCAGAAGCAGTCAAGGGTAGCTTAGGGTTAGGGTTAGGGATAGGGTGAGGGTTAGGGTACGGCTTAGGGTACGGGTTCGGGGAGGGGTTCGGGTAGGGCATAGGGTATGGGTTAGGGTTAGGGTTAGGGTCAGTGTTAGGGTTAGGGCTCGGTTTAGGGTACGGGTTAGGATTAGGGTACGCGTTAGTGTTTGGTTAGGGGTTAGGGTTAGGGTACGCGTTAGGGTGAGGGTAGGTATTAAACATATCCCAATCTCTAGATACCCCTTAGCACGTAAAGGAGTATTATTAGGGGGTCCAGCCATGGAGAAGAGTTTAGACACTAGGATAAGATAAGGAACACACCCATTATCAAGAAATCACATTAGGATTCACTTTTGAACCTGTTCCTTAAAGCACTAGTGCTTAGGAAGTCTATTGGAGGCAGAAGCAGTCAAGGGTAGCTTAGGGTTAGGGTTAGGGTTAGGGTGAGGGTTTGGGGAAGGCTTAAGGTACGGGTTCGAGGAGGGGTTCGGGTAGGGCCTAGGGTATGGTTTAGGGTTAGGGTTAGGGTTAGTATTATGGCTGGGCTCGGTTTCGGGTACGAGTTAGGATTAGGGTACGCATTATGGTTAGGGTAGGGGTTAGGGTTAGGGTACACGTTAGGGTTAGGGTCGTTATTAAACCTATCCCACTCTCTAGATACCCCTTAGCACGTAAAGGAATATTATTTGGGGGTCCAGCCATGGAGAAGAGTTAAGAGACTAGGAGAAGATAAGGAACACACCCAGTATCAAGAAATTACATTAGGATTCTCTTTTTAACCTGTTCCTTAAAACACTAGTGCTTAGGAAATCTATTGGAGGCAGAAGCAGTCAAGGGTAGCTTAGGGTTAGGGTTAGGGTTAGGGTGAGGGTTATGGTACGGCTTAGGGTACGGGTTCGGGGAGGGGTACGGTTACGGCGTAGGGTGTGTGTTAAGGTTAGGTTTAGGGTTAGTGTTAGGGTTAGGGCTCGGTTTAGGGTACAGGTTAGGATTAGGGTACGCGTTAGGGTTAGGGTAGGGGTTAGGTTTAGGGTACGCGTTAGGGTGAGGGTAGTTATTAAACATATCCCAATCTCTAGATACCCCTTAGCACGTAAAGGAGTATTATTTGGGGGTCCAGCCATGGAGAAGAGTTTAGACACTAGGATAAGATAAGGAACACACCCATTATCAAGAAATCACATTAGGATTCTCTATTGAACCTGTTCCTTAAAACACTAGTGCTTAGGAAATCTATTGGAGGCAGAAGCAGTCAAGGGTAGCTTAGGGTTAGTGTTAGGGTTAGGGTGAGGGTTTGGGGACGGCTTAAGGTAAGGGTTCGAGGAGGGGTACGGGTAGGGCGTAGGGTATGGTTTAGGGTTAGGGTTAGGGTTAGTATTAGGGCTGGGCTCGGTTTCGGGTACGGGTTAGGATTAGGGTACGCGTTAGGGTTAGGGTAGGGGTGAGGGTTAGGGTACACGTTAGGGTTAGGTTCGTTATTAAACCTATCCCACTCTCTAGATACCCCTTAGCACGTAAAGGAATAGTATTTCGGGGTACAGCTATGGAGAAGAGTTAAGAGACTAGGAGAAGATAAGGAACACACCCAGTATCAAGAAATTACATTAGGATTCTCTTTTTAACCTGTTCCTTAAAACACTAGTGCTTAGGAAATCTATTGGAGGCAGAAGCAGTCAAGGGTAGCTTAGGGTTAGGGTTAGGGTTAGGGTGAGGGTTAGGGTACGGCTTAGGGTACGGGTTCGGGGAGGGGTTCGGGTAGGGCGTAGGGTATGTGTTAGGGTTAGGGTTAGGGTTAGTGTTTTGGCTAGTGCTCGGTTTAGGGTACGGGTTAGGATTAGGGTACACGTTAGTGTTAGGGTAGGGGTTAGGGTTAGGGTACGCGATAGGGTGAGGTTAGTTATTAAACCTATCCCACTGTCTAGATACCCCTTAGCACGTAAAGGAATATTATTTGGGGGTCCAGGCATGGAGAAGAGTTTAGACACTAGTAGAGGATAAGGATCACACCCATTATGAAGAAATCACATTAGGATTCTCTTTTTAACCTGTTCCTTAAAACACTAGTGCTTAGGAAATCTATTGGAGGCAGAAGCAGTCAAGGGTAGCTTAGGGTTAGGGTTAGGGTTAGATTGAGGGTTAGGGTACGGGTTCGGGGAGGGGTTCGGGTAGGGCGTAGGGTATGGGTTAGGGTTAGGGTTAGGGTTAGTGTTAGGGTTAGGGCTCGGTTTAGGGTACGGGTTAGGATTAGGGTACGCGTTAGCGTTAGGGTAGGGGTTAGGGTTAGGGTACGCGTTAGGGTGAGGGTAGTTATTAAACCTCTCCCTCTCTCTAGATACGCCTTAGCACGTAAAGGAATATTATTTGGGGGTCCAGCCATGGAGAAGAGTTTAGACACTAGGAGAAGATAAGGAACACACCCATTATCACGAAATCACATTAGGATTCTCTTTTGAACCTGTTCCTTAAAACACTAGTGCTTAGGAAATCTATTGGAGGCAGAAGCAGTCAAGGGTAGCTTAGGGTTAGGGTTAGGGTTAGGGTGAGGGTTTGGGGACGGCTTAAGGTACGGGTTAGAGGAGGGGTTAGGGTAGGGCGTAGGGTATGGTTTAGGGTTAGGGTTAGGGTTAGTATTAGGGCTGGGCTCGGTTTCGGGTACGGGTTAGGATTAGGGTACGCGTTAGGGTTAGGGTAGGGGTTAGGGTTAGGGTACACGTTAGGGTTAGGTTCGTTATTAAACCTATCCCACTCTCTAGATACCCCTTAGCACGTAAAGGAATATTATTTCGGGGTACAGCCATGGAGAAGAGTTTAGACACTAGGAGAAGATTAGGAACACACCCATTATCACGAAATCACATTAGGATTCTCTTTTTAACCTGTTCCTTAAAATACTAGTGCTTAGGAAATGTATTGGAGGCAGAAGCTGTCAAGGGTAGCTTAGGGTTAGGATTAGGGTTAGGGTGAGGGTTAGGGTACGGCTTAGGGTACGGGTTCGGGGAGGGGTACGGTTACGGCGTTGGGTGTGTGTTAGGGTTAGGTTTAGGGTTAGTGTTAGGGTTAGGGCTCGATTTAGGGTACGGGTTACGATTAGGGTACGCGTTAGGGTTAGGGTAGGGGTTATGTTTAGGATACGCGTTAGGGTGAGGGTAGTTATTAAACATATCCCAATTTCTAGATACCCCTTAGCACGTAAAGGAGTATTATTTGGGGGTCCAGCCATGGAGAAGAGTTTAGACACTAGGATAAGATAAGGAACACACCCATTATCAAGAAATCACATTAGGATTCTCTTTTGAACCTGTTCCTTAAAACACTAGTGCTTAGGAAATCTATTGGAGGCAGAAGCAGTCAAGGGTAGCTTAGGGTTAGGGTTAGGGTTAGGGTGAGGGTTTGGGGACGGCTTAAGGTACGGGTTCGAGGAGGGGTTCGGGTAGGGCGTAGGGTATGGTTTAGGGTTAGGGTTAGGGTTAGTATTAGGGCTGGGCTCGGTTTCGGGTACGGGTTAGGATTAGGGTACGCGTTAGGGTTAGGGTAGGGGTTAGGGTTAGGGTACACGTTAGGGTTAGGTTCGTTATTAAACCTATCCCACTCTCTAGATACCCCTTAGCAAGTAAAGGAATATTATTTCTGGGTACAGCCATGGAGAAGAGTTAAGACACTAGGAGAAGATAAGGAACACACCCAGTATCAAGAAATTACATTAGGATTCTCTTTTTAACCTGTTCCTTAAAACACTAGTGCTTAGGAAATCTATTGGAGGCAGAAGCAGTCAAGGGTAGCTTAGGGTTAGGGTTAGGGTTAGGGTGAGGGTTAGGGTACGGCTTAGGGTACGGGTTCGGGGAGGGGTTCGGGTAGGGCGTAGGGTATGGGTTAGGGTTAGGGTTAGGGTTAGTGTGTTAGGGTTAGGGCTAGGTTTAGGGTACGGGTTAGGATTAGGGTATGCGTTTGGGTTAGGGTAGGGGTTAGGTTTAGGGTACGCTTTAGGGTGAGGGTAGTTATTAAACCTATCCCACTCTCTTGATACCCCTTAGCACGTAAAGGAATATTATTTGGGTGTCCAGCCATGGAGAAGAGTTTAGAAACTAGGAGAAGAGAAGGAACACACCCATTATCAAGAAATCACAATATGATTCTCTTTTTAAACTGTTCCTTAAAACACTAGTGCTTAGGAAATCTATTGGAGGCAGAAGCAGTCAAGGGTAGCTTACGGTTTGGGTTAGGGTTTGGGTGAGGGTTAGGGTACGGCTTAGGGTACGGGTTCGGGGAGGGGTTCGGGTAGGGCGTAGGGTATGGGTTAGCTTAGGGTTAGGGTTAGTGTTTTGGCTAGGTCTCGGTTTAGGGTACGGGTTAGGATTAGGGTACGCGTTAGTGTTAGGGTAGGGGTTAGGGTTAGGGTACGCGATAGGGTGAGGTTAGTTATTAAACCTATCCCACTCTCTAGATACCCCTTAGCACGTAAAGGAATATTATTTGGGGGTCCAGCCATGGAGAAGAGTTTAGACACTAGGAGAGGATAAGGAACACACCCATTATCAAGAATTCACATTAGGATTCTCTTTTTAACCTGTTCCTTAAAACACTAGTGCTTAGGAAATCTATTGGAGGCAGAAGCAGTCAAGGGTAGCTTAGGGTTAGGGTTAGGGATATGGTGAGGGTTAGGGTACGGCTTAGGGTACGGGTTCGGGGAGGGGTTCGGGTAGGGCATAGGGTATGGGTTAGGGTTAGGGTTAGGGTCAGTGTTAGGGTTAGGGCTCGGTTTAGGGTACGGGTTAGGATTAGGGTACGCGTTAGTGTTTGGTTAGGGGTTAGGGTTAGGGTACGCGTTAGGGTGAGGGTAGGTATTAAACATATCCCAATCTCTAGATACCCCTTAGCACGTAAAGGAGTATTATTAGGGGGTCCAGCCATGGAGAAGAGTTTAGACACTAGGATAAGATAAGGAACACACCCATTATCAAGAAATCACATTAGGATTCACTTTTGAACCTGTTCCTTAAAGCACTAGTGCTTAGGAAATCTATTGGAGGCAGAAGTAGTCAAGGGTAGCTTAGGGTTAGGGTTAGGGTTAGGGTGAGGGTTTGGGGACGGCTTAAGGTACGGGTTTGAGGAGGGGTTCGGGTAGGGCCTAGGGTATGGTTTAGGGTTAGGGTTAGGGTTAGTATTAGGGCTGGGCTCGGTTTCGGGTACGAGTTAGGATTAGGGTACGCATTATGGTTAGGGTAGGGGTTAGGGTTAGGGTACACGTTAGGGGTTAGGGTCGTTATTAAACCTATCCCACTCTCTAGATACCCCTTAGCACGTAAAGGAATATTATTTGGGGGTCCAGCCATGGAGAAGAGTTAAGAGACTAGGAGAAGATAAGGAACACACCCAGTATCAAGAAATTACATTAGGATTCTCTTTTTAACTTGTTCCTTAAAACACTAGTGCTTAGGAAATCTATTGGAGGCAGAAGCAGTCAAGGGTAGCTTAGGGTTAGGTTTAGGGTTAGATTGAGGGTTAGGGTACGGGTTCGGGGAGGGGTTCGGGTAGGGCGTAGGGTATGGGTTAGGGTTAGGGTTAGGGTTAGTGTTAGGGTTAGGGCTCGGTTTAGGGTACGGGTTAGGATTAGGGTACGCGTTAGGGTTAGGGTAGGGGTTAGGGTTAGGGTACGCGTTAGGGTGAGGGTAGTTATTAAACCTCTCCCTCTCTCTAGATACGCCTTAGCACGTAAAGGAATATTATTTGGGGGTCCAGCCATGGAGAAGAGTTTAGACACTAGGAGAAGATAAGGAACACACCCATTATCACGAAATCATATTAGGATTCTCTTTTTAACCTGTTCCTTAAAACACTAGTGGTTAGGAAATCTATTGGAGGCAGAAGCAGTCAAGGGTAGCTTAGGTTTAGGGTTAGGGTTAGGGTTAGGGTGAGGGTTATTGTACGGCTTAGGGTATGGGTTCGGGGAGGGGTTCGGGTACGGCGTAGGGTATGTGTTAGGGTTAGGGTTAGGGTTAGGGCTCGGTTTAGCGTACGGTTTAGGATTAGGGTACGCGTTAGTGTTTGGTTAGGGGTTAGGGTTAGGCTACGCGTTAGGGTGAGGGTAGTTATTAAACATATCCCAATCTGTAGATACCCCTTAGCACGTAAAGGAATATTATTTGTGGGTCCAGCCATGGAGAAGAGTTTAGACACTAGGATAAGATAAGGAACACACCCATTATCAAGAAATCACATTAGGATTCACTTTTGAACCTGTTACTTAAAACACTAGTGCTTAGGAAATCTATTGGAGGCAGAAGCAGTCAAGGGTAGCTTAGGGTTAGGGTTAGGGTTAGGGTGAGGGTTTGGGGAGGGCTTAAGGTACGGGTTCGAGGAGGGGTTCGGGTAGGGCCTAGGGTATGGTTTAGGGTTAGGGTTAGGGTTAGTATTAGGGCTGGGCTCGGTTTCGGGTACGGGTTAGGATTAGGGTACGCGTTAGGGTTAGGGTAGGGGTTAGGGTTAGGGTACATGTTAGGGTTAGGGTCGTTATTAAACCTATCCCACTCTCTAGATACCCCTTAGCACGTAAAGGAATATTATTTGGGGGTCCAGCCATGGAGAAGAGTTAAGAGACTAGGAGAAGATAAGGAACACACCCTGTATCAAGAAATTACATTAGGATTCTCTTTTTAACCTGTTCCTTAAAACACTAGTGCTTAGGAAATCTATTGGAGGCAGAAGCAGTCAAGGGTAGCTTAGGGTTAGGGTTAGGGTTAGGGTGAGGGTTAGGGTACGGCTTAGGGTACGGGTTCGGGGAGGGGTACGGTTACGGCGTAGGGTGTGTGTTAGGGTTAGGTTTAGGGTTAGTGTTACGGTTAGGGCTCGATTTAGGGTACGGGTTAGGATTAGGGTACGCGTTAGGGTTAGGGTAGGGGTTAGGTTTAGGATACGCGTTAGGGTGAGGGTAGTTATTAAACATATCCCAATTTCTAGATACCCCTTAGCACGTAAAGGAGTATTATTTGGGGGTCCAGCCATGGAGAAGAGTTTAGACACTAGGATAAGATAAGGAACACACCCATTATCAAGAAATCACATTAGGATTCTCTTTTGAACCTGTTCCTTAAAACACTAGTGCTTAGGAAATCTATTGGAGGCAGAAGCAGTCAAGGGTAGCTTAGGGTTAGGGTTAGGGTTAGGGTGAGGGTTTGGGGACGGCTTAAGGTACGGGTTCGAGGAGGGGTTCGGGTAGGGCGTAGGGTATGTTTTAGGGTTAGTGTTAGGGTTAGTATTAGGGCTGGGCTCGGTTTCGGGTACGGGTTAGGATTAGGGTACGCGTTAGGGTTAGGGTAGGGGTTAGGGTTAGGGTACACGTTAGGGTTAGGTTCGTTATTAAACCTATCCAACGCTCTAGATACCCCTTAGCACGTAAAGGAATATTATTTCGGGGTACAGCCATGGAGAAGAGTTAAGACACTAGGAGAAGATAAGGAACACACCCAGTATCGAGAAATTACATTAGGATTCTCTTTTTAACCTGTTCCTTAAAACACTAGTGCTTAGGAAATCTATTGGAGGCAGAAGCAGTCAAGGGTAGCTTAGGGTTAGGGTTAGGGTTAGGGTGAGGGTTAGGGTACGGCTTAGGGTACGGGTTCGGGGAGGGGTTCGGGTAGGGCGTAGGGTATGGGTTAGGGTTAGGGTTAGGGTTAGTGTTAGGGTTAGGTCTAGGTTTAGCTTACGGGTTAGGATTAGGGTATGCGTTAGGGTTAGGGTAGGGGTTAGGGTTAGGGTACGCTTTAGGGTGAGGGTAGTTATTAAACCTATCCCACTCTCTTGATACCCCTTAGCACGTAAAGGAATATTATTTGGGGGTCCAGCCATGGAGAAGAGTTTAGACACTAGGAGAAGAGAAGGAACACACCCATTATCAAGAAATCACAATATGATTCTCTTTTTAAACTGTTCCTTAAAACACTAGTGCTTAGGAAATCTATTGGAGGCAGAAGCAGTCAAGGGTAGCTTACGGTTTGGGTTAGGGTTAGGGTGAGGGTTAGGGTACGGCTTAGGGTACGGGTTCGGGGAGGGGTTCGGGTAGGGCGTAGGGTATGGGTTAGCTTAGGGTTAGGGTTAGTGTTTTGGCTAGGGCTCGGTTTAGGGTACGGGTTAGGATTAGGGTACGCGTTAGTGTTAGGGTAGGGGTTAGGGTTAGGGTACGCGATAGGGTGAGGTTAGTTATTAAACCTATCCCACTCTCTAGATACCCCTTAGCACGTAAAGGAATATTATTTGGGGGTCCAGCCATGGAGAAGAGTTTAGACACTAGGAGAGGATAAGGAACACACCCATTATCAAGAATTCACATTAGGATTCTCTTTTTAACCTGTTCCTTAAAACACTAGTGCTTAGGAAATCTATTGGAGGCAGAAGCAGTCAAGGGTAGCTTAGGGTTAGGGTTAGGGATAGGGTGAGGGTTAGGGTACGGCTTAGGGTACGGGTTCGGGGAGGGGTTCGGGTAGGGCATAGGGTATGGGTTAGGGTTAGGGTTAGGGTCAGTGTTAGGGTTAGGGCTCGGTTTAGGGTACGGGTTAGGATTAGGGTACGCGTTAGTGTTTGGTTAGGGGTTAGGGTTAGGGTACGCGTTAGGGTGAGGGTAGGTATTAAACATATCCCAATCTCTAGATACCCCTTAGCACGTAAAGGAGTATTATTAGGGGGTCCAGCCATGGAGAAGAGTTTAGGCACTAGGATAAGATAAGGAACACACCCATTATCAAGAAATCACATTAGGATTCACTTTTGAACCTGTTCCTTAAAGCACTAGTGCTTAGGAAATCTATTGGAGGCAGAAGCAGTCAAGGGTAGCTTAGGGTTAGGGTTAGGGTTAGGGTGAGGGTTTGGGGAAGGCTTAAGGTACGGGTTCGAGGAGGGGTTCGGGTAGGGCCTAGGGTATGGTTTAGGGTTAGGGTTAGGGTTAGTATTATGGCTGGGCTCGGTTTCGGGTACGAGTTAGGATTAGGGTACGCATTATGGTTAGGGTAGGGGTTAGGGTTAGGGTACACGTTAGGGTTAGGGTCGTTATTAAACCTATCCCACTCTCTAGATACCCCTTAGCACGTAAAGGAATATTATTTGGGGGTCCAGCCATGGAGAAGAGTTAAGAGACTAGGAGAAGATAAGGAACACACCCAGTATCAAGAAATTACATTAGGATTCTCTTTTTAACCTGTTCCTTAAAACACTAGTGCTTAGGAAATCTATTGGAGGCAGAAGCAGTCAAGGGTAGCTTAGGGTTAGGGTTAGGGTTAGGGTGAGGGTTATGGTACGGCTTAGGGTACGGGTTCGGGGAGGGGTACGGTTACGGCGTAGGGTGTGTGTTAAGGTTAGGTTTAGGGTTAGTGTTAGGGTTAGGGCTCGGTTTAGGGTACAGGTTAGGATTAGGGTACGCGTTAGGGTTAGGGTAGGGGTTAGGTTTAGGGTACGCGTTAGGGTGAGGGTAGTTATTAAACATATCCCAATCTCTAGATACCCCTTAGCACGTAAAGGAGTATTATTTGGGGGTCCAGCCATGGAGAAGAGTTTAGACACTAGGATAAGATAAGGAACACACCCATTATCAAGAAATCACATTAGGATTCTCTATTGAACCTGTTCCTTAAAACACTAGTGCTTAGGAAATCTATTGGAGGCAGAAGCAGTCAAGGGTAGCTTAGGGTTAGTGTTAGGGTTAGGGTGAGGGTTTGGGGACGGCTTAAGGTAAGGGTTCGAGGAGGGGTACGGGTAGGGCGTAGGGTATGGTTTAGGGTTAGGGTTAGGGTTAGTATTAGGGCTGGGCTCGGTTTCGGGTACGGGTTAGGATTAGGGTACGCGTTAGGGTTAGGGTAGGGGTGAGGGTTAGGGTACACGTTAGGGTTAGGTTCGTTATTAAACCTATCCCACTCTCTAGATACCCCTTAGCACGTAAAGGAATAGTATTTCGGGGTACAGCTATGGAGAAGAGTTAAGAGACTAGGAGAAGATAAGGAACACACCCAGTATCAAGAAATTACATTAGGATTCTCTTTTTAACCTGTTCCTTAAAACACTAGTGCTTAGGAAATCTATTGGAGGCAGAAGCAGTCAAGGGTAGCTTAGGGTTAGGGTTAGGGTTAGGGTGAGGGTTAGGGTACGGCTTAGGGTACGGGTTCGGGGAGGGGTTCGGGTAGGGCGTAGGGTATGTGTTAGGGTTAGGGTTAGGGTTAGTGTTTTGGCTAGTGCTCGGTTTAGGGTACGGGTTAGGATTAGGGTACACGTTAGTGTTAGGGTAGGGGTTAGGGTTAGGGTACGCGATAGGGTGAGGTTAGTTATTAAACCTATCCCACTGTCTAGATACCCCTTAGCACGTAAAGGAATATTATTTGGGGGTCCAGGCATGGAGAAGAGTTTAGACACTAGGAGAGGATAAGGAACACACCCATTATGAAGAAATCACATTAGGATTCTCTTTTTAACCTGTTCCTTAAAACACTAGTGCTTAGGAAATCTATTGGAGGCAGAAGCAGTCAAGGGTAGCTTAGGGTTAGGGTTAGGGTTAGATTGAGGGTTAGGGTACGGGTTCGGGGAGGGGTTCGGGTAGGGCGTAGGGTATGGGTTAGGGTTAGGGTTAGGGTTAGTGTTAGGGTTAGGGCTCGGTTTAGGGTACGGGTTAGGATTAGGGTACGCGTTAGCGTTAGGGTAGGGGTTAGGGTTAGGGTACGCGCTAGGGTGAGGGTAGTTATTAAACCTCTCCCTCTCTCTAGATACGCCTTAGCACGTAAAGGAATATTATTTGGGGGTCCAGCCATGGAGAAGAGTTTAGACACTAGGAGAAGATAAGGAACACACCCATTATCACGAAATCACATTAGGATTCTCTTTTGAACCTGTTCCTTAAAACACTAGTGCTTAGGAAATCTATTGGAGGCAGAAGCAGTCAAGGGTAGCTTAGGGTTAGGGTTAGGGTTAGGGTGAGGGTTTGGGGACGGCTTAAGGTACGGGTTAGAGGAGGGGTTCGGGTAGGGCGTAGGGTATGGTTTAGGGTTAGGGTTAGGGTTAGTATTAGGGCTGGGCTCGGTTTCGGGTACGGGTTAGGATTAGGGTACGCGTTAGGGTTAGGGTAGGGGTTAGGGTTAGGGTACACGTTAGGGTTAGGTTCGTTATTAAACCTATCCCACTCTCTAGATACCCCTTAGCACGTAAAGGAATATTATTTCGGGGTACAGCCATGGAGAAGAGTTAAGACACTAGGAGAAGATAAGGAACACACCCAGTATCGAGAAATTACATTAGGATTCTCTTTTTAACCTGTTCCTTAAAACACTAGTGCTTAGGAAATCTATTGGAGGCAGAAGCAGTCAAGGGTAGCTTAGGGTTAGGGTTAGGGTTAGGGTGAGGGTTAGGGTACGGCTTAGGGTACGGGTTCGGGGAGGGGTTCGGGTAGGGCGTAGGGTATGGGTTAGGGTTAGGGTTAGGGTTAGTGTTAGGGTTAGGTCTAGGTTTAGCTTACGGGTTAGGATTAGGGTATGCGTTAGGGTTAGTGTAGGGGTTAGGGTTAGGGTACGCTTTAGGGTGAGGGTAGTTATAAAACCTATCCCACTCTCTTGATACCCCTTAGCACGTAAAGGAATATTATTTGGGGGTCCAGCCATGGAGAAGAGTTTAGACACTAGGAGAAGAGAAGGAACACACCCATTATCAAGAAATCACAATATGATTCTCTTTTTAAACTGTTCCTTAAAACACTAGTGCTTAGGAAATCTATTGGAGGCAGAAGCAGTCAAGGGTAGCTTACGGTTTGGGTTAGGGTTAGGGTGAGGGTTAGGGTACGGCTTAGGGTACGGGTTCGGGGAGGGGTTCGGGTAGGGCGTAGGGTATGGGTTAGCTTAGGGTTAGGGTTAGTGTTTTGGCTAGGGCTCGGTTTAGGTTACGGGTTAGGATTAGGGTACGCGTTAGTGTTAGGGTAGGGGTTAGGGTTAGGGTACGCGATAGGGTGAGGTTAGTTATTAAACCTATCCCACTCTCTAGATACCCCTTAGCACGTAAAGGAATATTATTTGGGGGTCCAGCCATGGAGAAGAGTTTAGACACTAGGAGAGGATAAGGAACACACCCATTATCAAGAATTCACATTAGGATTCTCTTTTTAACCTGTTCCTTAAAACACTAGTGCTTAGGAAATCTATTGGAGGCAGAAGCAGTCAAGGGTAGCTTAGGGTTAGGGTTAGGGATAGGGTGAGGGTTAGGGTACGGCTTAGGGTACGGGTTCGGGGAGGGGTTCGGGTAGGGCATAGGGTATGGGTTAGGGTTAGGGTTAGGGTCAGTGTTAGGGTTAGGGCTCGGTTTAGGGTACGGGTTAGGATTAGGGTACGCGTTAGTGTTTGGTTAGGGGTTAGGGTTAGGGTACGCGTTAGGGTGAGGGTAGGTATTAAACATATCCCAATCTCTAGATACCCCTTAGCACGTAAAGGAGTATTATTAGGGGGTCCAGCCATGGAGAAGAGTTTAGACACTAGGATAAGATAAGGAACACACCCATTATCAAGAAATCACATTAGGATTCACTTTTGAACCTGTTCCTTAAAGCACTAGTGCTTAGGAAATCTATTGGAGGCAGAAGCAGTCAAGGGTAGCTTAGGGTTAGGGTTAGGGTTAGGGTGAGGGTTTGGGGAAGGCTTAAGGTACGGGTTCGAGGAGGGGTTCGGGTAGGGCCTAGGGTATGGTTTAGGGTTAGGGTTAGGGTTAGTATTATGGCTGGGCTCGGTTTCGGGTACGAGTTAGGATTAGGGTACGCATTATGGTTAGGGTAGGGGTTAGGGTTAGGGTACACGTTAGGGTTAGGGTCGTTATTAAACCTATCCCACTCTCTAGATACCCCTTAGCACGTAAAGGAATATTATTTGGGGGTCCAGCCATGGAGAAGAGTTAAGAGACTAGGAGAAGATAAGGAACACACCCAGTATCAAGAAATTACATTAGGATTCTCTTTTTAACCTGTTCCTTAAAACACTAGTGCTTAGGAAATCTATTGGAGGCAGAAGCAGTCAAGGGTAGCTTAGGGTTAGGGTTAGGGTTAGGGTGAGTGTTATGGTACGGCTTAGGGTACGGGTTCGGGGAGGGGTACGGTTACGGCGTAGGGTGTGTGTTAAGGTTAGGTTTAGGGTTAGTGTTAGGGTTAGGGCTCGGTTTAGGGTACAGGTTAGGATTAGGGTACGCGTTAGGGTTAGGGTAGGGGTTAGGTTTAGGGTACGCGTTAGGGTGAGGGTAGTTATTAAACATATCCCAATCTCTAGATACCCCTTAGCACGTAAAGGAGTATTATTTGGGGGTCCAGCCATGGAGAAGAGTTTAGACACTAGGATAAGATAAGGAACACACCCATTATCAAGAAATCACATTAGGATTCTCTATTGAACCTGTTCCTTAAAACACTAGTGCTTAGGAAATCTATTGGAGGCAGAAGCAGTCAAGGGTAGCTTAGGGTTAGTGTTAGGGTTAGGGTGAGGGTTTGGGGACGGCTTAAGGTACGGGTTCGAGGAGGGGTACGGGTAGGGCGTAGGGTATGGTTTAGGGTTAGGGTTAGGGTTAGTATTAGGGCTGGGCTCGGTTTCGGGTACGGGTTAGGATTAGGGTACGCGTTAGGGTTAGGGTAGGGGTGAGGGTTAGGGTACACGTTAGGGTTAGGTTCGTTATTAAACCTATCCCACTCTCTAGATACCCCTTAGCACGTAAAGGAATATTATTTCGGGGTACAGCTATGGAGAAGAGTTAAGAGACTAGGAGAAGATAAGGAACACACCCAGTATCAAGAAATTACATTAGGATTCTCTTTTTAACCTGTTCCTTAAAACACTAGTGCTTAGGAAATCTATTGGAGGCAGAAGCAGTCAAGGGTAGCTTAGGGTTAGGGTTAGGGTAAGGGTGAGGGTTAGGGTACGGCTTAGGGTACGGGTTCGGGGAGGGGTTCGGGTAGGGCGTAGGGTATGTGTTAGGGTTAGGGTTAGGGTTAGTGTTTTGGCTAGTGCTCGGTTTAGGGTACGGGTTAGGATTAGGGTACACGTTAGTGTTAGGGTAGGGGTTAGGGTTAGGGTACGCGATAGGGTGAGGTTAGTTATTAAACCTATCCCACTGTCTAGATACCCCTTAGCACGTAAAGGAATATTATTTGGGGGTCCAGGCATGGAGAAGAGTTTAGACACTAGGAGAGGATAAGGAACACACCCATTATGAAGAAATCACATTAGGATTCTCTTTTTAACCTGTTCCTTAAAACACTAGTGCTTAGGAAATCTATTGGAGGCAGAAGCAGTCAAGGGTAGCTTATGGTTAGGGTTAGGGTTAGATTGAGGGTTAGGGTACGGGTTCGGGGAGGGGTTCGGATAGGGCGTAGGGTATGGGTTAGGGTTAGGGTTAGGGTTAGTGTTAGGGTTAGGGCTTGGTTTAGGGTACGGGTTAGGATTAGGGTACGCGTTAGCGTTAGGGTAGGGGTTAGGGTTAGGGTACGCGTTAGGGTGAGGGTAGTTATTAAACCTCTCCCTCTCTCTAGATACGCCTTAGCACGTAAAGGAATATTATTTGGGGGTCCAGCCATGGAGAAGAGTTTAGACACTAGGAGAAGATAAGGAACACACCCATTATCACGAAATCACATTAGGATTCTCTTTTTAACCTGTTCCTTAAAACACTAGTGCTTAGGAAATCTATTGGAGGCAGAAGGAGTCAAGGGTAGCTTAGGGTTAGGGTTAGGGTTAGGGTGAGGGTTAGGGTATGGCTTAGGGTACGGGTTCGGGGAGGGGTTCGGGTAGGGCGTAGGTTATGGGTTAGGTTTAAGGTTAGGGTTAATGTTAGGCTTAGGGCTCGGTTTAGGGTACGGGTTAGGATTATGGTACGCGTTAGGGTTAGGGTAGGGGTTAGGGTTAGGGTATGCGTTAGGGTGAGAGTAGTTATTAAACCTATCACACTCTCTAGATACCCCTTAGCACGTAAAGGAATATTATTTGGGGGTCCAGCCATGGAGAAGAGTTTAGACACGAGGAGAAGAAAAGGAACACACCAATTATCAAGAAATCACATTAGGATTCTCTTTTGAACCTGTTCCTTAAAACACTAGTGCTTATGAAATCTATTGGAGGCAGAAGCCGTGAAGGGTAGCTTACGGTTAGTGTTAGGGTTAGGGTGAGGGTTAGGGTACGGCTTAGGGTTCGGGTTCAGGGAGCGGTTCGGGTAGGGCGTAGGGTATTGGTTAGGGTTAGGGTTAGGGTTAGTGTTAGGGTTAGGTCTCGGTTTAGGGTACGGGTTAGGATTAGGGTACGCTTTAGGGTTAGGGTAGGGGTTAGGGTTAGGGTACGCGATAGGGTGAGGGTAGTTATTAAACCTATCCCACTCTCTAGATACCCCTTAGCACGTAAAGGAATATTATTTGGGGGTCCAGCCGTGGAGAAGAGTTTAGATACTAGGAGAAGATAAGGAACACACCCATTATCAAGAAATCACATTAGGATTCTCTTTTTAACCTGTTCCTTAAAACACTAGTGCTTAGGAAATCTATTGGAGGCAGAAGCAGTCAAGGGTAGCTTAGGGTTGGGTTAGGGTTTGGGTGAGGGTTAGGGTACGGCTTAGGGTACGGGTTCGGGGAGGGGTTCGGGTAGGGCGTAGGGTATGGGTTAGGGTTAGGGTTAGTGTTAGGGTTAGGGCTCGGTTTAGGGTACTGGTTAGGATTAGGGTAAGCGTTAGGGTTAGGGTAGGGGTTAGGGTTAGTGTACGCGATAGGGTGAGGTTATTTATTAAACCTATCCCACTCTCTAGATACCCCTTAGCACGTAAAGGAATATTATTTGGGGTCCAGCCATGGAGAAGAGTTTAGACACGAGGAGAAGATAAGGAACACACCCATTATCAAGAAATCACATTAGGATTCTCTTTTTAACCTGTTCCTTAAAACACTAGTGCTTAGGAAATCTATTGGAGGCAGAAGGAGTCAAGGGTAGCTTAGGGTTAGGGTTAGGGTTAGATTGAGGGTTAGGGTACGGGTTCGGGGAGGGGTTCGGGTAGGGCGTAGGGTATGGGTTAGGGTTAGGGTTAGGGTTAGTGTTAGGGTTAGGGCTCGGTTTAGGGTACAGGTTAGGATTAGGGTACGCGTTAGGGTTAGGGTAGGGGTTAGGTTTAGGGTACGCGTTAGGGTGAGGGTAGTTATTAAACATATCCCAATCTCTAGATACCCCTTAGCACGTAAAGGAGTATTATTTGGGGGTCCAGCCATGGAGAAGAGTTTAGACACTAGGATAAGATAAGGAACACACCCATTATCAAGAAATCACATTAGGATTCTCTTTTGAACCTCTTCCTTAAAACACTAGTGCTTAGGAAATCTATTGGAGGCAGAAGCAGTCAAGGGTAGCTTAGGGTTAGGGTTAGGGTTAGGGTGAGGGTTTGGGGACGGCTTAAGGTACGGGTTCGAGGAGGGGTACGGGTAGGGCGTAGGGTATGGTTTAGGGTTAGGGTTAGGGTTAGTATTAGGGCTGGGCTCGGTTTCGGGTACGGGTTAGGATTAGGGTACGCGTTAGGGTTAGGGTAGGGGTGAGGGTTAGGGTACACGTTAGGGTTAGGTTCGTTATTAAACCTATCCCACTCTCTAGATACCCCTTAGCACGTAAAGGAATATTATTTCGGGGTACAGCTATGGAGAAGAGTTAAGAGACTAGGAGAAGATAAGGAACACACCCAGTATCAAGAAATTACATTAGGATTCTCTTTTTAACCTGTTCCTTAAAACACTAGTGCTGAGGAAATCTATTGGAGGCAGAAGCAGTCAAGGGTAGCTTAGGGTTAGGGTTAGGGTTAGGGTGAGGGTTAGGGTACGGCTTAGGGTACGGGTTCGGGGAGGGGTTCGGGTAGGGCGTAGGGTATGGGTTAGGGTTAGGGTTAGGGTTAGTGTTAGGGTTAGGGCTAGGTTTAGGGTACGGGTTAGGATTAGGGTACGCGTTAGGGTTAGGGTAGGGGTTAGGGTTAGGGTACGCTTTAGGGTGAGGGTAGTTATTAAACCTATCCCACTCTCTTGATACCCCTTAGAACGTAAAGGAATATTATTTGTGGGTCCAGCCATGGAGAAGAGTTTAGACACTAGGAGAAGAGAAGGAACACACCCATTATCAAGAAATCACAATATGATTCTCTTTTAAAACTGTTCCTTAAAACACTAGTGCTTAGGAAATCTATTGGAGGCAGAATCAGTCAAGGGTAGCTTACGGTTTGGTTTAGGGCTAGGGTGAGGGTTAGGGTACGGCTTAGGGTACGGGTTCGGGGAGGGGTTCTGGTAGGGCGTAGGGTATGGGTTAGCTTAGGGTTAGGGTTAGTGTTTTGGCTAGGGCTCGGTTTAGGGTACGGGTTAGGATTAGGGTACGCGTTAGTGTTAGGGTAGGGGTTAGGGTTAGGGTACGCGATAGGGTGAGGTTAGTTATTAAACCTATCCCACTCTCTAGATACCCCTTAGCACGTAAAGGAATATTATTTGGGGGTCCAGCCATGGAGAAGAGTTTAGACACTAGGAGAGGATAAGGAACACACCCATTATCAAGAATTCACATTAGGATTCTCTTTTTAACCTGTTCCTTAAAACACTAGTGCTTAGGAAATCTATTGGAGGCAGAAGCAGTCAAGGGTAGCTTAGGGTTAGGGTTAGGGATAGGGTGAGTGTTAGGGTACGGCTTAGGGTACGGGTTCGGGGAGGGGTTCGGGTAGGGCATAGGGTATGGGTTAGGGTTAGGGTTAGGGTCAGTGTTAGGGTTAGGGCTCGGTTTAGGGTACGGGTTAGGATTAGGGTACGCGTTAGTGTTTGGTTAGGGGTTAGGGTTAGGGTACGCGTTAGGGTGAGGGTAGGTATTAAACATTTCCCAATCTCTAGATACCCCTTAGCACGTAAAGGAGTATTATTAGGGGGTCCAGCCATGGAGAAGAGTTTAGACACTAGGATAAGATAAGGAACACACCCATTATCAAGAAATCACATTAGGATTCACTTTTGAACCTGTTCCTTAAAGCACTAGTGCTTAGGAAATCTATTGGAGGCAGAAGCAGTCAAGGGTAGCTTAGGGTTAGGGTTAGGGTTAGGGTGAGGGTTTGGGGAAGGCTTAAGGTACGGGTTCGAGGAGGGGTTCGGGTAGGGCCTAGGGTATGGTTTAGGGTTAGGGTTAGGGTTAGTATTATGGCTGGGCTCGGTTTCGGGTACGAGTTAGGATTAGGATACGCATTATGGTTAGGGTAGGGGTTAGGGTTAGGGTACACGTTAGGGTTAGGGTCGTTATTAAACCTATCCCACTCTCTAGATACCCCTTAGCACGTAAAGGAATATTATTTGGGGGTCCAGCCATGGAGAAGAGTTAAGAGACTAGGAGAAGATAAGGAACACACCCAGTATCAAGAAATTACATTAGGATTCTCTTTTTAACCTGTTCCTTAAAACACTAGTGCTTAGGAAATCTATTGGAGGCAGAAGCAGTCAAGGGTAGCTTAGGGTTAGGGTTAGGGTTAGGGTGAGGGTTATGGTACGGCTTAGGGTACGGGTTCTGGGAGGGGTACGGTTACGGCGTAGGGTGTGTGTTAAGGTTAGGTTTAGGGTTAGTGTTAGGGTTAGGGCTCGGATTAGGGTACAGGTTAGGATTAGGGTACGCGTTAGGGTTAGGGTAGGGGTTAGGTTTAGGGTACGCGTTAGGGTGAGGGTAGTTATTAAACATATCCCAATCTCTAGATACCCCTTAGCACGTAAAGGAGTATTATTTGGGGGTCCAGCCATGGAGAAGAGTTTAGACACTAGGATAAGATAAGGAACACACCCATTATCAAGAAATCACATTAGGATTCTCTTTTGAACCTGTTCCTTAAAACACTAGTGCTTAGGAAATCTATTGGAGGCAGAAGCAGTCAAGGGTAGCTTAGGGTTAGGGTTAGGGTTAGGGTTAGTGTTAGGGTTAGGGCTCGGTTTAGGGTACTGGTTAGGATTAGGGTACGCGTTAGGGTTAGGGTAGGGGTTAGGGTTAGTGTACGCGATAGGGTGAGGTTATTTATTAAACCTATCCCACTCTCTAGATACCCCTTAGCACGTAAAGGAATATTATTTGGGGTCCAGCCATGGAGAAGAGTTTAGACACGAGGAGAAGATAAGGAACACACCCATTATCAAGAAATCACATTAGGATTCTCTTTTTAACCTGTTCCTTAAAACACTAGTGCTTAGGAAATCTATTGGAGGCAGAAGGAGTCAAGGGTAGCTTAGGGTTAGTGTTAGGGTTAGATTGAGGGTTAGGGTACGGGTTCGGGGAGGGGTTCGGGTAGGGCGTAGGGTATGGGTTAGGGTTAGGGTTAGGGTTAGTGTTAGGGTTAGGGCTCGGTTTAGGGTACAGGTTAGGATTAGGGTACGCGTTAGGGTTAGGGTAGGGGTTAGGTTTAGGGTACGCGTTAGGGTGAGGGTAGTTATTAAACATATCCCAATCTCTAGATACCCCTTAGCACGTAAAGGAGTATTATTTGGGGGTCCAGCCATGGAGAAGAGTTTAGACACTAGGATAAGATAAGGAACACACCCATTATCAAGAAATCACATTAGGATTCTCTTTTGAACCTGTTCCTTAAAACACTAGTGCTTAGGAAATCTATTGGAGGCAGAAGCCGTCAAGGGTAGCTTAGGGTTAGGGTTAGGGTTAGGGTGAGGGTTAGGGTACGGCTTAGGGTACGGGTTCGGGGAGGGGTACGGTTACGTCGTAGGGTGTGTGTTAAGGTTAGGTTTAGGGTTAGTGTTAGGGTTAGGGCTCGGTTTAGGGTACAGGTTAGGATTAGGGTACGCGTTAGGGTTAGGGTAGGGGTTAGGTTTAGGGTACGCGTTAGGGTGAGGGTAGTTATTAAACATATCCCAATCTCTAGATACCCCTTAGCACGTAAAGGAGTATTATTTGGGGGTCCAGCCATGGAGAAGAGTTTAGACACTAGGATAAGATAAGGAACACACCCATTATCAAGAAATCACATTAGGATTCTCTATTGAACCTGTTCCTTAAAACACTAGTGCTTAGGAAATCTATTGGAGGCAGAAGCAGTCAAGGGTAGCTTAGGGTTAGTGTTAGGGTTAGGGTGAGGGTTTGGGGACGGCTTAATGTACGGGTTCGAGGAGGGGTACGGGTAGGGCGTAGGGTATGGTTTAGGGTTAGGGTTAGGGTTAGTATTAGGGCTGGGCTCGGTTTCGGGTACGGGTTAGGATTAGGGTACGCGTTAGGGTTAGGGTAGGGGTGAGGGTTAGGGTACACGTTAGGGTTAGGTTCGTTATTAAACCTATCCCACTCTCTAGATACCCCTTAGCACGTAAAGGAATATTATTTCGGGGTACAGCTATGGAGAAGAGTTAAGAGACTAGGAGAAGATAAGGAACACACCCAGTATCAAGAAATTACATTAGGATTCTCTTTTTAACCTGTTCCTTAAAACACTAGTGCTTAGGAAATCTATTGGAGGCAGAAGCAGTCAAGGGTAGCTTAGGGTTAGGGTTAGGGTTAGGGTGAGGGTTAGGGTACGGCTTAGGGTACGGGTTCGGGGAGGGGTTCGGGTAGGGCGTAGGGTATGGGTTAGGGTTAGGGTTAGGGTTAGTGTTTTGGCTAGTGCTCGGTTTAGGGTACGGGTTAGGATTAGGGTACACGTTAGTGTTAGGGTAGGGGTTAGGGTTAGGGTACGCGATAGGGTGAGGTTAGTTATTAAACCTATCCCACTGTCTAGATACCCCTTAGCACGTAAAGGAATATTATTTGGGGGTCCAGGCATGGAGAAGAGTTTAGACACTAGGAGAGGATAAGGAACACACCCATTATGAAGAAATCACATTAGGATTCTCTTTTTAACCTGTTCCTTAAAACACTAGTGCTTAGGAAATCTATTGGAGGCAGAAGCAGTCAAGGGTAGCTTATGGTTAGGGTTAGGGTTAGATTGAGGGTTAGGGTACGGGTTCGGGGAGGGGTTCGGATAGGGCGTAGGGTATGGGTTAGGGTTAGGGTTAGGGTTAGTGTTAGGGTTAGGGCTTGGTTTAGGGTACGGGTTAGGATTAGGGTACGCGTTAGCGTTAGGGTAGGGGTTAGGGTTAGGGTACGCGTTAGGGTGAGGGTAGTTATTAAACCTCTCCCTCTCTCTAGATACGCCTTAGCACGTAAAGGAATATTATTTGGGGGTCCAGCCATGGAGAAGAGTTTAGACACTAGGAGAAGATAAGGAACACACCCATTATCACGAAATCACATTAGGATTCTCTTTTTAACCTGTTCCTTAAAACACTAGTGCTTAGGAAATCTATTGGAGGCAGAAGGAGTCAAGGGTAGCTTAGGGTTAGGGTTAGGGTTAGGGTGAGGGTTAGGGTATGGCTTAGGGTACGGGTTCGGGGAGGGGTTCGGGTAGGGCGTAGGTTATGGGTTAGGTTTAAGGTTAGGGTTAATGTTAGGCTTAGGGCTCGGTTTAGGGTACGGGTTAGGATTATGGTACGCGTTAGGGTTAGGGTAGGGGTTAGGGTTAGGGTATGCGTTAGGGTGAGAGTAGTTATTAAACCTATCACACTCTCTAGATACCCCTTAGCACGTAAAGGAATATTATTTGGGGGTCCAGCCATGGAGAAGAGTTTAGACACGAGGAGAAGAAAAGGAACACACCAATTATCAAGAAATCACATTAGGATTCTCTTTTGAACCTGTTCCTTAAAACACTAGTGCTTATGAAATCTATTGGAGGCAGAAGCCGTGAAGGGTAGCTTACGGTTAGTGTTAGGGTTAGGGTGAGGGTTAGGGTACGGCTTAGGGTTCGGGTTCAGGGAGCGGTTCGGGTAGGGCGTAGGGTATTGGTTAGGGTTAGGGTTAGGGTTAGTGTTAGGGTTAGGTCTCGGTTTAGGGTACGGGTTAGGATTAGGGTACGCTTTAGGGTTAGGGTAGGGGTTAGGGTTAGGGTACGCGATAGGGTGAGGGTAGTTATTAAACCTATCCCACTCTCTAGATACCCCTTAGCACGTAAAGGAATATTATTTGGGGGTCCAGCCGTGGAGAAGAGTTTAGATACTAGGAGAAGATAAGGAACACACCCATTATCAAGAAATCACATTAGGATTCTCTTTTTAACCTGTTCCTTAAAACACTAGTGCTTAGGAAATCTATTGGAGGCAGAAGCAGTCAAGGGTAGCTTAGGGTTGGGTTAGGGTTTGGGTGAGGGTTAGGGTACGGCTTAGGGTACGGGTTCGGGGAGGGGTTCGGGTAGGGCGTAGGGTATGGGTTAGGGTTAGGGTTAGTGTTAGGGTTAGGGCTCGGTTTAGGGTACTGGTTAGGATTAGGGTAAGCGTTAGGGTTAGGGTAGGGGTTAGGGTTAGTGTACGCGATAGGGTGAGGTTATTTATTAAACCTATCCCACTCTCTAGATACCCCTTAGCACGTAAAGGAATATTATTTGGGGTCCAGCCATGGAGAAGAGTTTAGACACGAGGAGAAGATAAGGAACACACCCATTATCAAGAAATCACATTAGGATTCTCTTTTTAACCTGTTCCTTAAAACACTAGTGCTTAGGAAATCTATTGGAGGCAGAAGGAGTCAAGGGTAGCTTAGGGTTAGGGTTAGGGTTAGATTGAGGGTTAGGGTACGGGTTCGGGGAGGGGTTCGGGTAGGGCGTAGGGTATGGGTTAGGGTTAGGGTTAGGGTTAGTGTTAGGGTTAGGGCTCGGTTTAGGGTACAGGTTAGGATTAGGGTACGCGTTAGGGTTAGGGTAGGGGTTAGGTTTAGGGTACGCGTTAGGGTGAGGGTAGTTATTAAACATATCCCAATCTCTAGATACCCCTTAGCACGTAAAGGAGTATTATTTGGGGGTCCAGCCATGGAGAAGAGTTTAGACACTAGGATAAGATAAGGAACACACCCATTATCAAGAAATCACATTAGGATTCTCTTTTGAACCTCTTCCTTAAAACACTAGTGCTTAGGAAATCTATTGGAGGCAGAAGCAGTCAAGGGTAGCTTAGGGTTAGGGTTAGGGTTAGGGTGAGGGTTTGGGGACGGCTTAAGGTACGGGTTCGAGGAGGGGTACGGGTAGGGCGTAGGGTATGGTTTAGGGTTAGGGTTAGGGTTAGTATTAGGGCTGGGCTCGGTTTCGGGTACGGGTTAGGATTAGGGTACGCGTTAGGGTTAGGGTAGGGGTGAGGGTTAGGGTACACGTTAGGGTTAGGTTCGTTATTAAACCTATCCCACTCTCTAGATACCCCTTAGCACGTAAAGGAATATTATTTCGGGGTACAGCTATGGAGAAGAGTTAAGAGACTAGGAGAAGATAAGGAACACACCCAGTATCAAGAAATTACATTAGGATTCTCTTTTTAACCTGTTCCTTAAAACACTAGTGCTGAGGAAATCTATTGGAGGCAGAAGCAGTCAAGGGTAGCTTAGGGTTAGGGTTAGGGTTAGGGTGAGGGTTAGGGTACGGCTTAGGGTACGGGTTCGGGGAGGGGTTCGGGTAGGGCGTAGGGTATGGGTTAGGGTTAGGGTTAGGGTTAGTGTTAGGGTTAGGGCTAGGTTTAGGGTACGGGTTAGGATTAGGGTACGCGTTAGGGTTAGGGTAGGGGTTAGGGTTAGGGTACGCTTTAGGGTGAGGGTAGTTATTAAACCTATCCCACTCTCTTGATACCCCTTAGAACGTAAAGGAATATTATTTGTGGGTCCAGCCATGGAGAAGAGTTTAGACACTAGGAGAAGAGAAGGAACACACCCATTATCAAGAAATCACAATATGATTCTCTTTTAAAACTGTTCCTTAAAACACTAGTGCTTAGGAAATCTATTGGAGGCAGAATCAGTCAAGGGTAGCTTACGGTTTGGTTTAGGGCTAGGGTGAGGGTTAGGGTACGGCTTAGGGTACGGGTTCGGGGAGGGGTTCTGGTAGGGCGTAGGGTATGGGTTAGCTTAGGGTTAGGGTTAGTGTTTTGGCTAGGGCTCGGTTTAGGGTACGGGTTAGGATTAGGGTACGCGTTAGTGTTAGGGTAGGGGTTAGGGTTAGGGTACGCGATAGGGTGAGGTTAGTTATTAAACCTATCCCACTCTCTAGATACCCCTTAGCACGTAAAGGAATATTATTTGGGGGTCCAGCCATGGAGAAGAGTTTAGACACTAGGAGAGGATAAGGAACACACCCATTATCAAGAATTCACATTAGGATTCTCTTTTTAACCTGTTCCTTAAAACACTAGTGCTTAGGAAATCTATTGGAGGCAGAAGCAGTCAAGGGTAGCTTAGGGTTAGGGTTAGGGATAGGGTGAGTGTTAGGGTACGGCTTAGGGTACGGGTTCGGGGAGGGGTTCGGGTAGGGCATAGGGTATGGGTTAGGGTTAGGGTTAGGGTCAGTGTTAGGGTTAGGGCTCGGTTTAGGGTACGGGTTAGGATTAGGGTACGCGTTAGTGTTTGGTTAGGGGTTAGGGTTAGGGTACGCGTTAGGGTGAGGGTAGGTATTAAACATTTCCCAATCTCTAGATACCCCTTAGCACGTAAAGGAGTATTATTAGGGGGTCCAGCCATGGAGAAGTGTTTAGACACTAGGATAAGATAAGGAACACACCCATTATCAAGAAATCACATTAGGATTCACTTTTGAACCTGTTCCTTAAAGCACTAGTGCTTAGGAAATCTATTGGAGGCAGAAGCAGTCAAGGGTAGCTTAGGGTTAGGGTTAGGGTTAGGGTGAGGGTTTGGGGAAGGCTTAAGGTACGGGTTCGAGGAGGGGTTCGGGTAGGGCCTAGGGTATGGTTTAGGGTTAGGGTTAGGGTTAGTATTATGGCTGGGCTCGGTTTCGGGTACGAGTTAGGATTAGGATACGCATTATGGTTAGGGTAGGGGTTAGGGTTAGGGTACACGTTAGGGTTAGGGTCGTTATTAAACCTATCCCACTCTCTAGATACCCCTTAGCACGTAAAGGAATATTATTTGGGGGTCCAGCCATGGAGAAGAGTTAAGAGACTAGGAGAAGATAAGGAACACACCCAGTATCAAGAAATTACATTAGGATTCTCTTTTTAACCTGTTCCTTAAAACACTAGTGCTTAGGAAATCTATTGGAGGCAGAAGCAGTCAAGGGTAGCTTAGGGTTAGGGTTAGGGTTAGGGTGAGGGTTATGGTACGGCTTAGGGTACGGGTTCTGGGAGGGGTACGGTTACGGCGTAGGGTGTGTGTTAAGGTTAGGTTTAGGGTTAGTGTTAGGGTTAGGGCTCGGATTAGGGTACAGGTTAGGATTAGGGTACGCGTTAGGGTTAGGGTAGGGGTTAGGTTTAGGGTACGCGTTAGGGTGAGGGTAGTTATTAAACATATCCCAATCTCTAGATACCCCTTAGCACGTAAAGGAGTATTATTTGGGGGTCCAGCCATGGAGAAGAGTTTAGACACTAGGATAAGATAAGGAACACACCCATTATCAAGAAATCACATTAGGATTCTCTTTTGAACCTGTTCCTTAAAACACTAGTGCTTAGGAAATCTATTGGAGGCAGAAGCAGTCAAGGGTAGCTTAGGGTTAGGGTTAGGGTTAGGGTTAGTGTTAGGGTTAGGGCTCGGTTTAGGGTACTGGTTAGGATTAGGGTACGCGTTAGGGTTAGGGTAGGGGTTAGGGTTAGTGTACGCGATAGGGTGAGGTTATTTATTAAACCTATCCCACTCTCTAGATACCCCTTAGCACGTAAAGGAATATTATTTGGGGTCCAGCCATGGAGAAGAGTTTAGACACGAGGAGAAGATAAGGAACACACCCATTATCAAGAAATCACATTAGGATTCTCTTTTTAACCTGTTCCTTAAAACACTAGTGCTTAGGAAATCTATTGGAGGCAGAAGGAGTCAAGGGTAGCTTAGGGTTAGTGTTAGGGTTAGATTGAGGGTTAGGGTACGGGTTCGGGGAGGGGTTCGGGTAGGGCGTAGGGTATGGGTTAGGGTTAGGGTTAGGGTTAGTGTTAGGGTTAGGGCTCGGTTTAGGGTACAGGTTAGGATTAGGGTACGCGTTAGGGTTAGGGTAGGGGTTAGGTTTAGGGTACGCGTTAGGGTGAGGGTAGTTATTAAACATATCCCAATCTCTAGATACCCCTTAGCACGTAAAGGAGTATTATTTGGGGGTCCAGCCATGGAGAAGAGTTTAGACACTAGGATAAGATAAGGAACACACCCATTATCAAGAAATCACATTAGGATTCTCTTTTGAACCTGTTCCTTAAAACACTAGTGCTTAGGAAATCTATTGGAGGCAGAAGCCGTCAAGGGTAGCTTAGGGTTAGGGTTAGGGTTAGGGTGAGGGTTAGGGTACGGCTTAGGGTACGGGTTCGGGGAGGGGTACGGTTACGTCGTAGGGTGTGTGTTAAGGTTAGGTTTAGGGTTAGTGTTAGGGTTAGGGCTCGGTTTAGGGTACAGGTTAGGATTAGGGTACGCGTTAGGGTTAGGGTAGGGGTTAGGTTTAGGGTACGCGTTAGGGTGAGGGTAGTTATTAAACATATCCCAATCTCTAGATACCCCTTAGCACGTAAAGGAGTATTATTTGGGGGTCCAGCCATGGAGAAGAGTTTAGACACTAGGATAAGATAAGGAACACACCCATTATCAAGAAATCACATTAGGATTCTCTATTGAACCTGTTCCTTAAAACACTAGTGCTTAGGAAATCTATTGGAGGCAGAAGCAGTCAAGGGTAGCTTAGGGTTAGTGTTAGGGTTAGGGTGAGGGTTTGGGGACGGCTTAATGTACGGGTTCGAGGAGGGGTACGGGTAGGGCGTAGGGTATGGTTTAGGGTTAGGGTTAGGGTTAGTATTAGGGCTGGGCTCGGTTTCGGGTACGGGTTAGGATTAGGGTACGCGTTAGGGTTAGGGTAGGGGTGAGGGTTAGGGTACACGTTAGGGTTAGGTTCGTTATTAAACCTATCCCACTCTCTAGATACCCCTTAGCACGTAAAGGAATATTATTTCGGGGTACAGCTATGGAGAAGAGTTAAGAGACTAGGAGAAGATAAGGAACACACCCAGTATCAAGAAATTACATTAGGATTCTCTTTTTAACCTGTTCCTTAAAACACTAGTGCTTAGGAAATCTATTGGAGGCAGAAGCAGTCAAGGGTAGCTTAGGGTTAGGGTTAGGGTTAGGGTGAGGGTTAGGGTACGGCTTAGGGTACGGGTTCGGGGAGGGGTTCGGGTAGGGCGTAGGGTATGGGTTAGGGTTAGGGTTAGGGTTAGTGTTTTGGCTAGTGCTCGGTTTAGGGTACGGGTTAGGATTAGGGTACACGTTAGTGTTAGGGTAGGGGTTAGGGTTAGGGTACGCGATAGGGTGAGGTTAGTTATTAAACCTATCCCACTGTCTAGATACCCCTTAGCACGTAAAGGAATATTATTTGGGGGTCCAGGCATGGAGAAGAGTTTAGACACTAGGAGAGGATAAGGAACACACCCATTATGAAGAAATCACATTAGGATTCTCTTTTTAACCTGTTCCTTAAAACACTAGTGCTTAGGAAATCTATTGGAGGCAGAAGCAGTCAAGGGTAGCTTAGGGTTAGGGTTAGGGTTAGATTGAGGGTTAGGGTACGGGTTCGGGGAGGGGTTCGGGTAGGGCGTAGGGTATGGGTTAGGGTTAGGGTTAGGGTTAGTGTTAGGGTTAGGGCTCGGTTTAGGGTACGGGTTAGGATTAGGGTACGCGTTAGCGTTAGGGTAGGGGTTAGGGTTAGGGTACGCGTTAGGGTGAGGGTAGTTATTAAACCTCTCCCTCTCTCTAGATACGCCTTAGCACGTAAAGGAATATTATTTGGGGGTCCAGCCATGGAGAAGAGTTTAGACACTAGGAGAAGATAAGGAACACACCCATTATCACGAAATCACATTAGGATTCTCTTTTTAACCTGTTCCTTAAAACACTAGTGCTTAGGAAATCTATTGGAGGCAGAAGGAGTCAAGGGTAGCTTAGGGTTAGGGTTAGGGTTAGGGTGAGGGTTAGGGTATGGCTTAGGGTACGGGTTCGGGGAGGGGTTCGGGTAGGGCGTAGGTTATGGGTTAGGTTTAAGGTTAGGGTTAATGTTAGGCTTAGGGCTCGGTTTAGGGTACGGGTTAGGATTATGGTACGCGTTAGGGTTAGGGTAGGGGTTAGGGTTAGGGTATGCGTTAGGGTGAGAGTAGTTATTAAACCTATCACACTCTCTAGATACCCCTTAGCACGTAAAGGAATATTATTTGGGGGTCCAGCCATGGAGAAGAGTTTAGACACGAGGAGAAGAAAAGGAACACACCAATTATCAAGAAATCACATTAGGATTCTCTTTTGAACCTGTTCCTTAAAACACTAGTGCTTATGAAATCTATTGGAGGCAGAAGCCGTGAAGGGTAGCTTAGGGTTAGTGTTAGGGTTAGGGTGAGGGTTAGGGTACGGCTTAGGGTTCGGGTTCAGGGAGCGGTTCGGGTAGGGCGTAGGGTATTGGTTAGGGTTAGGGTTAGGGTTAGTGTTAGGGTTAGGTCTCGGTTTAGGGTACGGGTTAGGATTAGGGTACGCTTTAGGGTTAGGGTAGGGGTTAGGGTTAGGGTACGCGATAGGGTGAGGGTAGTTATTAAACCTATCCCACTCTCTAGATACCCCTTAGCACGTAAAGGAATATTATTTGGGGTCCAGCCGTGGAGAAGTGTTTAGATACTAGGAGAAGATAAGGAACACACCCATTATCAAGAAATCACATTAGGATTCTCTTTTTAACCTGTTCCTTAAAACACTAGTGCTTAGGAAATCTATTGGAGGCAGAAGCAGTCAAGGGTAGCTTAGGGTTGGGTTAGGGTTTGGGTGAGGGTTAGGGTACGGCTTAGGGTACGGGTTCGGGGAGGGGTTCGGGTAGGGCGTAGGGTATGGGTTAGGGTTAGGGTTAGTGTTAGGGTTAGGGCTCGGTTTAGGGTACTGGTTAGGATTAGGGTACGCGTTAGGTTTAGGGTAGGGGTTAGGGTTAGTGTACGCGATAGGGTGAGGTTATTTATTAAACCTATCCCACTCTCTAGATACCCCTTAGCACGTAAAGGAATATTATTTGGGGTCCAGCCATGGAGAAGAGTTTAGACACGAGGAGAAGATAAGGAACACACCCATTATCAAGAAATCACATTAGGATTCTCTTTTTAACCTGTTCCTTAAAACACTAGTGCTTAGGAAATCTATTGGAGGCAGAAGGAGTGAAGGGTAGCTTAGGGTTAGGGTTAGGGTTAGATTGAGGGTTAGGGTACGGGTTCGGGGAGGGGTTCGGGTAGGGCGTAGGGTATGGGTTAGGGTTAGTGTTAGGGTTAGGGCTCGGTTTAGGGTACAGGTTAGGATTAGGGTACGCGTTAGGGTTAGGGTAGGGGTTAGGTTTAGGGTACGCGTTAGGGTGAGGGTAGTTATTAAACATATCCCAATCTCTAGATACCCCTTAGCACGTAAAGGAGTATTATTTGGGGGTCCAGCCATGGAGAAGAGTTTAGACACTAGGATAAGATAAGGAACACACCCATTATCAAGAAATCACATTAGGATTCTCTTTTGAACCTCTTCCTTAAAACACTAGTGCTTAGGAAATCTATTGGAGGCAGAAGCAGTCAAGGGTAGCTTAGGGTTAGGGTTAGGGTTAGGGTGAGGGTTTGGGGACGGCTTAAGGTACGGGTTCGAGGAGGGGTACGGGTAGGGCGTAGGGTATGGTTTAGGGTTAGGGTTAGGGTTAGTATTAGGGCTGGGCTCGGTTTCGGGTACGGGTTAGGATTAGGGTACGCGTTAGGGTTAGGGTAGGGGTGAGGGTTAGGGTACACGTTAGGGTTAGGTTCGTTATTAAACCTATCCCACTCTCTAGATATCCCTTAGCACGTAAAGGAATATTATTTCGGGGTGCAGCTATGGAGAAGAGTTAAGAGACTAGGAGAAGATAAGGAACACACCCAGTATCAAGAAATTACATTAGGATTCTCTTTTTAACCTGTTCCTTAAAACACTAGTGCTTAGGAAATCTATTGGAGGCAGAAGCAGTCAAGGGTAGCTTAGGGTTAGGGTTAGGGTTAGGGTGAGGGTTAGGGTACGGCTTAGGGTACGGGTTCGGGGAGGGGTTCGGGTAGGGCGTAGGGTATGGGTTAGGGTTAGGGTTAGGGTTAGTGTTAGGGTTAGGGCTCGGTTTAGGGTACAGGTTAGGATTAGGGTATGCGTTAGGGTTAGGGTAGGGGTTAGGGTTAGGGTACGCTTTAGGGTGAGGGTAGTTATTAAACCTATCCCACTCTCTTGATACCCCTTAGCACGTAAAGGAATATTATTTGTGGGTCCAGCCATGGAGAAGAGTTTAGACACTAGGAGAAGAGAAGGAACACACCCATTATCAAGAAATCACAATATGATTCTCTTTTTAAACTGTTCCTTAAAACACTAGTGCTTAGGAAATCTATTGGAGGCAGAAGCAGTCAAGGGTAGCTTACGGTTTGGGTTAGGGCTAGGGTGAGGGTTAGGGTACGGCTTAGGGTACGGGTTCGGGGAGGGGTTCTGGTAGGGCGTAGGGTATGGGTTAGCTTAGGGTTAGGGTTAGTGTTTTGGCTAGGGCTCGGTTTAGGGTACGGGTTAGGATTAGGGTACGCGTTAGTGTTAGGGTAGGGGTTAGGGTTAGGGTATGCGATAGGGTGATGTTAGTTATTAAACCTATCCCACTCTCTAGATACCCCTTAGCACGTAAAGGAATATTATTTGGGGGTCCAGCCATGGAGAAGAGTTTAGACACTAGGAGAGGATAAGGAACACACCCATTATCAAGAATTCACATTAGGATTCTCTTTTTAACCTGTTCCTTAAAACACTAGTGCTTAGGAAATCTATTGGAGGCAGAAGCAGTCAAGGGTAGCTTAGGGTTAGGGTTAGGGATAGGGTGAGTGTTAGGGTACGGCTTAGGGTACGGGTTCGGGGAGGGGTTCGGGTAGGGCATAGGGTATGGGTTAGGGTTAGGGTTAGGGTCAGTGTTAGGGTTAGGGCTCGGTTTAGGGTACGGGTTAGGATTAGGGTACGCGTTAGTGTTTGGTTAGGGGTTAGGGTTAGGGTACGCGTTAGGGTGAGGGTAGGTATTAAACATTTCCCAATCTCTAGATACCCCTTAGCACGTAAAGGAGTATTATTAGGGGGTCCAGCCATGGAGAAGAGTTTAGACACTAGGATAAGATAAGGAACACACCCATTATCAAGAAATCACATTAGGATTCACTTTTGAACCTGTTCCTTAAAGCACTAGTGCTTAGGAAATCTATTGGAGGCAGAAGCAGTCAAGGGTAGCTTAGGGTTAGGGTTAGGGTTAGGGTGAGGGTTTGGGGAAGGCTTAAGGTACGGGTTCGAGGAGGGGTTCGGGTAGGGCCTAGGGTATGGTTTAGGGTTAGGGTTAGGGTTAGTATTATGGCTGGGCTCGGTTTCGGGTACGAGTTAGGATTAGGGTACGCATTATGGTTAGGGTAGGGGTTAGGGTTAGGGTACACGTTAGGCTTAGGGTCGTTATTAAACCTATCCCACTCTCTAGATACCCCTTAGCACGTAAAGGAATATTATTTGGGGGTCCAGCCATGGAGAAGAGTTAAGAGACTAGGAGAAGATAAGGAACACACCCAGTATCAAGAAATTACATTAGGATTCTCTTTTTAACCTGTTCCTTAAAACACTAGTGCTTAGGAAATCTATTGGAGGCAGAAGCAGTCAAGGGTAGCTTAGGGTTAGGGTTAGGGTTAGGGTGAGGGTTATGGTACGGCTTAGGGTATGGGTTCGGGGAGGGGTACGGTTACGGCGTAGGGTGTGTGTTAAGGTTAGGTTTAGGGTTAGTGTTAGGGTTAGGGCTCGGATTAGGGTACAGGTTAGGATTAGGGTACGCGTTAGGGTTAGGGTAGGGGTTAGGTTTAGGGTACGCGTTAGGGTGAGGGTAGTTATTAAACATATCCCAATCTCTAGATACCCCTTAGCACGTAAAGGAGTATTATTTGGGGGTCCAGCCATGGAGAAGAGTTTAGACACTAGGATAAGATAAGGAACACACCCATTATCAAGAAATCACATTAGGATTCTCTTTTGAACCTGTTCCTTAAAACACTAGTGCTTAGGAAATCTATTGGAGGCAGAAGCAGTCAAGGGTAGCTTAGGGTTAGGGTTAGGGTTAGGGTTAGTGTTAGGGTTAGGGCTCGGTTTAGGGTACTGGTTAGGATTAGGGTACGCGTTAGGGTTAGGGTAGGGGTTAGGGTTAGTGTACGCGATAGGGTGAGGTTATTTATTAAACCTATCCCACTCTCTAGATACCCCTTAGCACGTAAAGGAATATTATTTGGGGTCCAGCCATGGAGAAGAGTTTAGACACGAGGAGAAGATAAGGAACACACCCATTATCAAGAAATCACATTAGGATTCTCTTTTTAACCTGTTCCTTAAAACACTAGTGCTTAGGAAATCTATTGGAGGCAGAAGGAGTCAAGGGTAGCTTAGGGTTAGTGTTAGGGTTAGATTGAGGGTTAGGGTACGGGTTCGGGGAGGGGTTCGGGTAGGGCGTAGGGTATGGGTTAGGGTTAGGGTTAGGGTTAGTGTTAGGGTTAGGGCTCGGTTTAGGGTACAGGTTAGGATTAGGGTACGCGTTAGGGTTAGGGTAGGGGTTAGGTTTAGGGTACGCGTTAGGGTGAGGGTAGTTATTAAACATATCCCAATCTCTAGATACCCCTTAGCACGTAAAGGAGTATTATTTGGGGGTCCAGCCATGGAGAAGAGTTTAGACACTAGGATAAGATAAGGAACACACCCATTATCAAGAAATCACATTAGGATTCTCTTTTGAACCTCTTCCTTAAAACACTAGTGCTTAGGAAATCTATTGGAGGCAGAAGCAGTCAAGGGTAGCTTAGGGTTAGGGTTAGGGTTAGGGTGAGGGTTTGGGGACGGCTTAAGGTACGGGTTCGAGGAGGGGTACGGGTAGGGCGTAGGGTATGGTTTAGGGTTAGGGTTAGGGTTAGTATTAGGGCTGGGCTCGGTTTCGGGTACGGGTTAGGATTAGGGTACGCGTTAGGGTTAGGGTAGGGGTGAGGGTTAGGGTACACGTTAGGGTTAGGTTCGTTATTAAACCTATCCCACTCTCTAGATACCCCTTAGCACGTAAAGGAATATTATTTCGGGGTACAGCTATGGAGAAGAGTTAAGAGACTAGGAGAAGATAAGGAACACACCCAGTATCAAGAAATTACATTAGGATTCTCTTTTTAACCTGTTCCTTAAAACACTAGTGCTTAGGAAATCTATTGGAGGCAGAAGCAGTCAAGGGTAGCTTAGGGTTAGGGTTAGGGTTAGGGTGAGGGTTAGGGTACGGCTTAGGGTACGGGTTCGGGGAGGGGTTCGGGTAGGGCGTAGGGTATGTGTTAGGGTTAGGGTTAAGGTTAGTGTTTTGGCTAGGGCTCGGTTTAGGGTACGGGTTAGGATTAGGGTACATGTTAGTGTTAGGGTAGGGGTTAGGGTTAGGGTACGCGATAGGGTGAGGTTAGTTATTAAACCTATCCCACTGTCTAGATACCCCTTAGCACGTAAAGGAATATTATTTGGGGGTCCAGCCATGGAGAAGAGTTTAGACACTAGGAGAAGATAAGGAACACACCCATTATCACGAAATCACATTAGGATTCTCTTTTTAACCTGTTCCTTAAAACACTAGTGCTTAGGAAATCTATTGGAGGCAGAAGCAGTCAAGGGTAGCTTAGGGTTAGGGTTAGGGTTAGGGTGAGGGTTAGGGTACGGGTTGGGGAGGGGTTCGGGTAGGGCGTAGGGTATGGGTTAGGGTTAGGGTTAGGGTTAGTGTTAGGGTTAGGGCTCGGTTTAGGGTACGGGTTAGGATTAGGGTACGCGTTAGCGTTAGGGTAGGGGTTAGGGTTAGGGTACGCGTTAGGGTGAGGGTAGTTATTAAACCTCTCCCTCTCTCTAGATACGCCTTAGCACGTAAAGGAATATTATTTGGGTGTCCAGCCATGGAGAAGAGTTTAGACACTAGGAGAAGATAAGGAACACACCCATTATCACGAAATCACATTAGGATTCTCTTTTTAACCTGTTCCTTAAAACACTAGTGCTTAGGAAATCTATTGGAGGCAGAAGCAGTCAAGGGTAGCTTAGGGTTAGCGTTAGGGTTAGGGTGAGGGTTTGGGGACGGCTTAAGGTACGGGTTCGAGGAGGGGTTCGGGTAGGGCCTAGGGTATGGTTTAGGGTTAGGGTTAGGGTTAGTATTAGGGCTGGGCTCGGTTTCGGGTACGGGTTAGGATTAGGGTACGCGTTAGGGTTAGGGTAGGGGTTAGGGTTAGGGTACATGTTAGGGTTAGGGTCGTTATTAAACCTATCCCACTCTCTAGATACCCCTTAGCACGTAAAGGAATATTATTTGGGGGTCCAGCCATGGAGAAGAGTTAAGAGACTAGGAGAAGATAAGGAACACACCCTGTATCAAGAAATTACATTAGGATTCTCTTTTTAACCTGTTCCTTAAAACACTAGTGCTTAGGAAATCTATTGGAGGCAGAAGCAGTCAAGGGTAGCTTAGGGTTAGGGTTAGGGTTAGGGTGAGGGTTAGGGTACGGCTTAGGGTACGGGTTCGGGGAGGGGTACGGTTACGGCGTAGGGTGTGTGTTAGGGTTAGGTTTAGGGTTAGTGTTACGGTTAGGGCTCGATTTAGGGTACGGGTTAGGATTAGGGTACGCGTTAGGGTTAGGGTAGGGGTTAGGTTTAGGATACGCGTTAGGGTGAGGGTAGTTATTAAACATATCCCAATTTCTAGATACCCCTTAGCACGTAAAGGAGTATTATTTGGGGGTTCAGCCATGGAGAAGAGTTTAGACACTAGGATAAGATAAGGAACACACCCATTATCAAGAAATCACATTAGGATTCTCTTTTGAACCTGTTCCTTAAAACACTAGTGCTTAGGAAATCTATTGGAGGCAGAAGCAGTCAAGGGTAGCTTAGGGTTAGGGTTAGGGTTAGGGTGAGGGTTTGGGGACGGCTTAAGGTACGGGTTCGAGGAGGGGTTCGGGTAGGGCGTAGGGTATGGTTTAGGGTTAGGGTTAGGGTTAGTATTAGGGCTGGGCTCGGTTTCGGGTACGGGTTAGGATTAGGGTACGCGTTAGGGTTAGGGTAGGGGTGAGGGTTAGGGTACACGTTAGGGTTAGGTTCGTTATTAAACCTATCCCACTCTCTAGATACCCCTTAGCACGTAAAGGAATATTATTTCGGGGTACAGCCATGGAGAAGAGTTAAGACACTAGGAGAAGATAAGGAACACACCCAGTATCGAGAAATTACATTAGGATTCTCTTTTTAACCTGTTCCTTAAAACACTAGTGCTTAGGAAATCTATTGGAGGCAGAAGCAGTCAAGGGTAGCTTAGGGTTAGGGTTAGGGTTAGGGTGAGGGTTAGGGTACGGCTTAGGGTACGGGTTCGGGGAGGGGTTCAGGTAGGGCGTAGGGTATGGGTTAGGGTTAGGGTTAGGGTTAGTGTTAGGGTTAGGGCTAGGTTTAGGGTACGGGTTAGGATTAGGGTATGCGTTAGGGTTAGGGTAGGGGTTAGGGTTAGGGTACGCTTTAGGGTGAGGGTAGTTATTAAACCTATCCCACTCTCTTGATACCCCTTAGCACGTAAAGGAATATTATTTGTGGGTCCAGCCATGGAGAAGAGTTTAGACACTAGGAGAAGAGAAGGAACACACCCATTATCAAGAAATCACAATATGATTCTCTTTTTAAACTGTTCCTTAAAACACTAGTGCTTAGGAAATCTATTGGAGGCAGAAGCAGTCAAGGGTAGCTTACGGTTTGGGTTAGGGCTAGGGTGAGGGTTAGGGTACGGCTTAGGGTACGGGTTCGGGGAGGGGTTCTGGTAGGGCGTAGGGTATGGGTTAGCTTAGGGTTAGGGTTAGTGTTTTGGCTAGGGCTCGGTTTAGGGTACGGGTTAGGATTAGGGTACGCGTTAGTGTTAGGGTAGGGGTTAGGGTTAGGGTACGCGATAGGGTGAGGTTAGTTATTAAACCTATCCCACTCTCTAGATACCCCTTAGCACGTAAAGGAATATTATTTGGGGGTCCAGCCATGGAGAAGAGTTTAGACACTAGGAGAGGATAAGGAACACACCCATTATCAAGAATTCACATTAGGATTCTCTTTTTAACCTGTTCCTTAAAACACTAGTGCTTAGGAAATCTATTGGAGGCAGAAGCAGTCAAGGGTAGCTTAGGGTTAGGGTTAGGGATAGGGTGAGTGTTAGGGTACGGCTTAGGGTACGGGTTCGGGGAGGGGTTCGGGTAGGGCATAGGGTATGGGTTAGGGTTAGGGTTAGGGTCAGTGTTAGGGTTAGGGCTCGGTTTAGGGTACGGGTTAGGATTAGGGTACGCGTTAGTGTTTGGTTAGGGGTTAGGGTTAGGGTACGCGTTAGGGTGAGGGTAGGTATTAAACATTTCCCAATCTCTAGATACCCCTTAGCACGTAAAGGAGTATTATTAGGGGGTCCAGCCATGGAGAAGAGTTTAGACACTAGGATAAGATAAGGAACACACCCATTATCAAGAAATCACATTAGGATTCACTTTTGAACCTGTTCCTTAAAGCACTAGTGCTTAGGAAATCTATTGGAGGCAGAAGCAGTCAAGGGTAGCTTAGGGTTAGGGTTAGGGTTAGGGTGAGGGTTTGGGGAAGGCTTAAGGTACGGGTTCGAGGAGGGGTTCGGGTAGGGCCTAGGGTATGGTTTAGGGTTAGGGTTAGGGTTAGTATTATGGCTGGGCTCGGTTTCGGGTACGAGTTAGGATTAGGGTACGCATTATGGTTAGGGTAGGGGTTAGGGTTAGGGTACACGTTAGGGTTAGGGTCGTTATTAAACCTATCCCACTCTCTAGATACCCCTTAGCACGTAAAGGAATATTATTTGGGGGTCCAGCCATGGAGAAGAGTTAAGAGACTAGGAGAAGATAAGGAACACACCCAGTATCAAGAAATTACATTAGGATTCTCTTTTTAACCTGTTCCTTAAAACACTAGTGCTTAGGAAATCTATTGGAGGCAGAAGCAGTCAAGGGTAGCTTAGGGTTAGGGTTAGGGTTAGGGTGAGGGTTATGGTACGGCTTAGGGTACGGGTTCGGGGAGGGGTACGGTTACGGCGTAGGGTGTGTGTTAAGGTTAGGTTTAGGGTTAGTGTTAGGGTTAGGGCTCGGATTAGGGTACAGGTTAGGATTAGGGTACGCGTTAGGGTTAGGGTAGGGGTTAGGTTTAGGGTACGCGTTAGGGTGAGGGTAGTTATTAAACATATCCCAATCTCTAGATACCCCTTAGCACGTAAAGGAGTATTATTTGGGGGTCCAGCCATGGAGAAGAGTTTAGACACTAGGATAAGATAAGGAACACACCCATTATCAAGAAATCACATTAGGATTCTCTTTTGAACCTGTTCCTTAAAACACTAGTGCTTAGGAAATCTATTGGAGGCAGAAGCAGTCAAGGGTAGCTTAGGGTTAGGGTTAGGGTTAGGGTTAGTGTTAGGGTTAGGGCTCGGTTTAGGGTACTGGTTAGGATTAGGGTACGCGTTAGGGTTAGGGTAGGGGTTAGGGTTAGTGTACGCGATAGGGTGAGGTTATTTATTAAACCTATCCCACTCTCTAGATACCCCTTAGCACGTAAAGGAATATTATTTGGGGTCCAGCCATGGAGAAGAGTTTAGACACGAGGAGAAGATAAGGAACACACCCATTATCAAGAAATCACATTAGGATTCTCTTTTTAACCTGTTCCTTAAAACACTAGTGCTTAGGAAATCTATTGGAGGCAGAAGGAGTCAAGGGTAGCTTAGGGTTAGTGTTAGGGTTAGATTGAGGGTTAGGGTACGGGTTCGGGGAGGGGTTCGGGTAGGGCGTAGGGTATGGGTTAGGGTTAGGGTTAGGGTTAGTGTTAGGGTTAGGGCTCGGTTTAGGGTACAGGTTAGGATTAGGGTACGCGTTAGGGTTAGGGTAGGGGTTAGGTTTAGGGTACGCGTTAGGGTGAGGGTAGTTATTAAACATATCCCAATCTCTAGATACCCCTTAGCACGTAAAGGAGTATTATTTGGGGGTCCAGCCATGGAGAAGAGTTTAGACACTAGGATAAGATAAGGAACACACCCATTATCAAGAAATCACATTAGGATTCTCTTTTGAACCTGTTCCTTAAAACACTAGTGCTTAGGAAATCTATTGGAGGCAGAAGCAGTCAAGGGTAGCTTAGGGTTAGGGTTAGGGTTAGGGTGAGGGTTAGGGTACGGCTTAGGGTACGGGTTCGGGGAGGGGTACGGTTACGGCGTAGGGTGTGTGTTAAGGTTAGGTTTAGGGTTAGTGTTAGGGTTAGGGCTCGGTTTAGGGTACAGGTTAGGATTAGGGTACGCGTTAGGGTTAGGGTAGGGGTTAGGTTTAGGGTACGCGTTAGGGTGAGGGTAGTTATTAAACATATCCCAATCTCTAGATACCCCTTAGCACGTAAAGGAGTATTATTTGGGGGTCCAGCCATGGAGAAGAGTTTAGACACTAGGATAAGATAAGGAACACACCCATTATCAAGAAATCACATTAGGATTCTCTATTGAACCTGTTCCTTAAAACACTAGTGCTTAGGAAATCTATTGGAGGCAGAAGCAGTCAAGGGTAGCTTAGGGTTAGTGTTAGGGTTAGGGTGAGGGTTTGGGGACGGCTTAAGGTACGGGTTCGAGGAGGGGTACGGGTAGGGCGTAGGGTATGGTTTAGGGTTAGGGTTAGGGTTAGTATTAGGGCTGGGCTCGGTTTCGGGTACGGGTTAGGATTAGGGTACGCGTTAGGGTTAGGGTAGGGGTGAGGGTTAGGGTACACGTTAGGGTTAGGTTCGTTATTAAACCTATCCCACTCTCTAGATACCCCTTAGCACGTAAAGGAATATTATTTCGGGGTACAGCTATGGAGAAGAGTTAAGAGACTAGGAGAAGATAAGGAACACACCCAGTATCAAGAAATTACATTAGGATTCTCTTTTTAACCTGTTCCTTAAAACACTAGTGCTTAGGAAATCTATTGGAGGCAGAAGCAGTCAAGGGTAGCTTAGGGTTAGGGTTAGGGTTAGGGTGAGGGTTAGGGTACGGCTTAGGGTACGGGTTCGGGGAGGGGTTCGGGTAGGGCGTAGGGTATGTGTTAGGGTTAGGGTTAGGGTTAGTGTTTTGGCTAGTGCTCGGTTTAGGGTACGGGTTAGGATTAGGGTACACGTTAGTGTTAGGGTAGGGGTTAGGGTTAGGGTACGCGATAGGGTGAGGTTAGTTATTAAACCTATCCCACTGTCTAGATACCCCTTAGCACGTAAAGGAATATTATTTGGGGGTCCAGGCATGGAGAAGAGTTTAGACACTAGGAGAGGATAAGGAACACACCCATTATGAAGAAATCACATTAGGATTCTCTTTTTAACCTGTTCCTTAAAACACTAGTGCTTAGGAAATCTATTGGAGGCAGAAGGAGTCAGGGTAGCTTAGGGTTAGGGTTAGGGTTAGGGTGAGGGTTAGGGTATGGCTTAGGGTACGGGTTCGGGGAGGGGTTCGGGTAGGGCGTAGGGTATGGGTTAGGGTTAGGGTTAGGGTTAATGTTAGGCTTAGGGCTCGGTTTAGGGTACGGGTTAGGATTATGGTACGCGTTAGGGTTAGGGTAGGGGTTAGGGTTAGGGTATGCGTTAGGGTGAGAGTAGTTATTAAACCTATCACACTCTCTAGATACCCCTTAGCACGTAAAGGAATATTATTTGGGGGTCCAGCCATGGAGAAGAGTTTAGACACGAGGAGAAGAAAAGGAACACACCAATTATCAAGAAATCACATTAGGATTCTCTTTTGAACCTGTTCCTTAAAACACTAGTGCTTATGAAATCTATTGGAGGCAGAAGCCGTGAAGGGTAGCTTAGGGTTAGTGTTAGGGTTAGGGTGAGGGTTAGGGTACGGCTTAGGGTTCGGGTTCAGGGAGCGGTTCGGGTAGGGCGTAGGGTATTGGTTAGGGTTAGGGTTAGGGTTAGTGTTAGGGTTAGGTCTCGGTTTAGGGTACGGGTTAGGATTAGGGTACGCTTTAGGGTTAGGGTAGGGGTTAGGGTTAGGGTACGCGATAGGGTGAGGGTAGTTATTAAACCTATCCCACTCTCTAGATACCCCTTAGCACGTAAAGGAATATTATTTGGGGTCCAGCCGTGGAGAAGAGTTTAGATACTAGGAGAAGATAAGGAACACACCCATTATCAAGAAATCACATTAGGATTCTCTTTTTAACCTGTTCCTTAAAACACTAGTGCTTAGGAAATCTATTGGAGGCAGAAGCAGTCAAGGGTAGCTTAGGGTTAGGGTTAGGGTTTGGGTGAGGGTTAGGGTACGGCTTAGGGTACGGGTTCGGGGAGGGGTTCGGGTAGGGCGTAGGGTATGGGTTAGGGTTAGGGTTAGTGTTAGGGTTAGGGCTCGGTTTAGGGTACTGGTTAGGATTAGGGTACGCGTTAGGGTTAGGGTAGGGGTTAGGGTTAGTGTACGCGATAGGGTGAGGTTATTTATTAAACCTATCCCACTCTCTAGATACCCCTTAGCACGTAAAGGAATATTATTTGGGGTCCAGCCATGGAGAAGAGTTTAGACACGAGGAGAAGATAAGGAACACACCCATTATCAAGAAATCACATTAGGATTCTCTTTTTAACCTGTTCCTTAAAACACTAGTGCTTAGGAAATCTATTGGAGGCAGAAGGAGTGAAGGGTAGCTTAGGGTTAGGGTTAGGGTTAGATTGAGGGTTAGGGTACGGGTTCGGGGAGGGGTTCGGGTAGGGCGTAGGGTATGGGTTAGGGTTAGGGTTAGGGTTAGTGTTAGGGTTAGGGCTCGGTTTAGGGTACAGGTTAGGATTAGGGTACGCGTTAGGGTTAGGGTAGGGGTTAGGTTTAGGGTACGCGTTAGGGTGAGGGTAGTTATTAAACATATCCCAATCTCTAGATACCCCTTAGCACGTAAAGGAGTATTATTTGGGGGTCCAGCCATGGAGAAGAGTTTAGACACTAGGATAAGATAAGGAACACACCCATTATCAAGAAATCACATTAGGATTCTCTTTTGAACCTCTTCCTTAAAACACTAGTGCTTAGGAAATCTATTGGAGGCAGAAGCAGTCAAGGGTAGCTTAGGGTTAGGGTTAGGGTTAGGGTGAGGGTTTGGGGACGGCTTAAGGTACGGGTTCGAGGAGGGGTACGGGTAGGGCGTAGGGTATGGTTTAGGGTTAGGGTTAGGGTTAGTATTAGGGCTGGGCTCGGTTTCGGGTACGGGTTAGGATTAGGGTACGCGTTAGGGTTAGGGTAGGGGTGAGGGTTAGGGTACACGTTAGGGTTAGGTTCGTTATTAAACCTATCCCACTCTCTAGATACCCCTTAGCACGTAAAGGAATATTATTTCGGGGTACAGCTATGGAGAAGAGTTAAGAGACTAGGAGAAGATAAGGAACACACCCAGTATCAAGAAATTACATTAGGATTCTCTTTTTAACCTGTTCCTTAAAACACTAGTGCTTAGGAAATCTATTGGAGGCAGAAGCAGTCAAGGGTAGCTTAGGGTTAGGGTTAGGGTTAGGGTGAGGGTTAGGGTACGGCTTAGGGTACGGGTTCGGGGAGGGGTTCGGGTAGGGCGTAGGGTATGGGTTAGGGTTAGGGTTAGGGTTAGTGTTAGGGTTAGGGCTAGGTTTAGGGTACGGGTTAGGATTAGGGTATGCGTTAGGGTTAGGGTAGGGGTTAGGGTTAGGGTACGCTTTAGGGTGAGGGTAGTTATTAAACCTATCCCACTCTCTTGATACCCCTTAGCACGTAAAGGAATATTATTTGTGGGTCCAGCCATGGAGAAGAGTTTAGACACTAGGAGAAGAGAAGGAACACACCCATTATCAAGAAATCACAATATGATTCTCTTTTTAAACTGTTCCTTAAAACACTAGTGCTTAGGAAATCTATTGGAGGCAGAAGCAGTCAAGGGTAGCTTACGGTTTGGGTTAGGGCTAGGGTGAGGGTTAGGGTACGGCTTAGGGTACGGGTTCGGGGAGGGGTTCTGGTAGGGCGTAGGGTATGGGTTAGCTTAGGGTTAGGGTTAGTGTTTTGGCTAGGGCTCGGTTTAGGGTACGGGTTAGGATTAGGGTACGCGTTAGTGTTAGGGTAGGGGTTAGGGTTAGGGTATGCGATAGGGTGAGGTTAGTTATTAAACCTATCCCACTCTCTAGATACCCCTTAGCACGTAAAGGAATATTATTTGGGGGTCCAGCCATGGAGAAGAGTTTAGACACTAGGAGAGGATAAGGAACACACCCATTATCAAGAATTCACATTAGGATTCTCTTTTTACCCTGTTCCTTAAAACACTAGTGCTTAGGAAATCTATTGGAGGCAGAAGCAGTCAAGGGTAGCTTAGGGTTAGGGTTAGGGATAGGGTGAGTGTTAGGGTACGGCTTAGGGTACGGGTTCGGGGAGGGGTTCGGGTAGGGCATAGGGTATGGGTTAGGGTTAGGGTTAGGGTCAGTGTTAGGGTTAGGGCTCGGTTTAGGGTACGGGTTAGGATTAGGGTACGCGTTAGTGTTTGGTTAGGGGTTAGGGTTAGGGTACGCGTTAGGGTGAGGGTAGGTATTAAACATTTCCCAATCTCTAGATACCCCTTAGCACGTAAAGGAGTATTATTAGGGGGTCCAGCCATGGAGAAGAGTTTAGACACTAGGATAAGATAAGGAACACACCCATTATCAAGAAATCACATTAGGATTCACTTTTGAACCTGTTCCTTAAAGCACTAGTGCTTAGGAAATCTATTGGAGGCAGAAGCAGTCAAGGGTAGCTTAGGGTTAGGGTTAGGGTTAGGGTGAGGGTTTGGGGAAGGCTTAAGGTACGGGTTCGAGGAGGGGTTCGGGTAGGGCCTAGGGTATGGTTTAGGGTTAGGGTTAGGGTTAGTATTATGGCTGGGCTCGGTTTCGGGTACGAGTTAGGATTAGGGTACGCATTATGGTTAGGGTAGGGGTTAGGGTTAGGGTACACGTTAGGGTTAGGGTCGTTATTAAACCTATCCCACTCTCTAGATACCCCTTAGCACGTAAAGGAATATTATTTGGGGGTCCAGCCATGGAGAAGAGTTAAGAGACTAGGAGAAGATAAGGAACACACCCAGTATCAAGAAATTACATTAGGATTCTCTTTTTAACCTGTTCCTTAAAACACTAGTGCTTAGGAAATCTATTGGAGGCAGAAGCAGTCAAGGGTAGCTTAGGGTTAGGGTTAGGGTTAGGGTGAGGGTTATGGTACGGCTTAGGGTACGGGTTCGGGGAGGGGTACGGTTACGGCGTAGGGTGTGTGTTAAGGTTAGGTTTAGGGTTAGTGTTAGGGTTAGGGCTCGGATTAGGGTACAGGTTAGGATTAGGGTACGCGTTAGGGTTAGGGTAGGGGTTAGGTTTAGGGTACGCGTTAGGGTGAGGGTAGTTATTAAACATATCCCAATCTCTAGATACCCCTTAGCACGTAAAGGAGTATTATTTGGGGGTCCAGCCATGGAGAAGAGTTTAGACACTAGGATAAGATAAGGAACACACCCATTATCAAGAAATCACATTAGGATTCTCTTTTGAACCTGTTCCTTAAAACACTAGTGCTTAGGAAATCTATTGGAGGCAGAAGCAGTCAAGGGTAGCTTAGGGTTAGGGTTAGGGTTAGGGTGAGGGTTTGGGGACGGCTTAAGGTACGGGTTCGAGGAGGGGTACGGGTAGGGCGTAGGGTATGGTTTAGGGTTAGGGTTAGGGTTAGTATTAGGGCTGGGCTCGGTTTCGGGTACGGGTTAGGATTAGGGTACGCGTTAGGGTTAGGGTAGGGGTGAGGGTTAGGGTACACGTTAGGGTTAGGTTCGTTATTAAACCTATCCCACTCTCTAGATACCCCTTAGCACGTAAAGGAATATTATTTCGGGGTACAGCTATGGAGAAGAGTTAAGAGACTAGGAGAAGATAAGGAACACACCCAGTATCAAGAAATTACATTAGGATTCTCTTTTTAACCTGTTCCTTAAAACACTAGTGCTTAGGAAATCTATTGGAGGCAGAAGCAGTCAAGGGTAGCTTAGGGTTAGGGTTAGGGTTAGGGTGAGGGTTAGGGTACGGCTTAGGGTACGGGTTCGGGGAGGGGTTCGGGTAGGGCGTAGGGTATGGGTTAGGGTTAGGGTTAGGGTTAGTGTTAGGGTTAGGGCTAGGTTTAGGGTACGGGTTAGGATTAGGGTATGCGTTAGGGTTAGGGTAGGGGTTAGGGTTAGGGTACGCTTTAGGGTGAGGGTAGTTATTAAACCTATCCCACTCTCTTGATACCCCTTAGCACGTAAAGGAATATTATTTGTGGGTCCAGCCATGGAGAAGAGTTTAGACACTAGGAGAAGAGAAGGAACACACCCATTATCAAGAAATCACAATATGATTCTCTTTTTAAACTGTTCCTTAAAACACTAGTGCTTAGGAAATCTATTGGAGGCAGAAGCAGTCAAGGGTAGCTTACGGTTTGGGTTAGGGCTAGGGTGAGGGTTAGGGTACGGCTTAGGGTACGGGTTCGGGGAGGGGTTCTGGTAGGGCGTAGGGTATGGGTTAGCTTAGGGTTAGGGTTAGTGTTTTGGCTAGGGCTCGGTTTAGGGTACGGGTTAGGATTAGGGTACGCGTTAGTGTTAGGGTAGGGGTTAGGGTTAGGGTATGCGATAGGGTGAGGTTAGTTATTAAACCTATCCCACTCTCTAGATACCCCTTAGCACGTAAAGGAATATTATTTGGGGGTCCAGCCATGGAGAAGAGTTTAGACACTAGGAGAGGATAAGGAACACACCCATTATCAAGAATTCACATTAGGATTCTCTTTTTAACCTGTTCCTTAAAACACTAGTGCTTAGGAAATCTATTGGAGGCAGAAGCAGTCAAGGGTAGCTTAGGGTTAGGGTTAGGGATAGGGTGAGTGTTAGGGTACGGCTTAGGGTACGGGTTCGGGGAGGGGTTCGGGTAGGGCATAGGGTATGGGTTAGGGTTAGGGTTAGGGTCAGTGTTAGGGTTAGGGCTCGGTTTAGGGTACGGGTTAGGATTAGGGTACGCGTTAGTGTTTGGTTAGGGGTTAGGGTTAGGGTACGCGTTAGGGTGAGGGTAGGTATTAAACATTTCCCAATCTCTAGATACCCCTTAGCACGTAAAGGAGTATTATTAGGGGGTCCAGCCATGGAGAAGAGTTTAGACACTAGGATAAGATAAGGAACACACCCATTATCAAGAAATCACATTAGGATTCACTTTTGAACCTGTTCCTTAAAGCACTAGTGCTTAGGAAATCTATTGGAGGCAGAAGCAGTCAAGGGTAGCTTAGGGTTAGGGTTAGGGTTAGGGTGAGGGTTTGGGGAAGGCTTAAGGTACGGGTTCGAGGAGGGGTTCGGGTAGGGCCTAGGGTATGGTTTAGGGTTAGGGTTAGGGTTAGTATTATGGCTGGGCTCGGTTTCGGGTACGAGTTAGGATTAGGGTACGCATTATGGTTAGGGTAGGGGTTAGGGTTAGGGTACACGTTAGGGTTAGGGTCGTTATTAAACCTATCCCACTCTCTAGATACCCCTTAGCACGTAAAGGAATATTATTTGGGGGTCCAGCCATGGAGAAGAGTTAAGAGACTAGGAGAAGATAAGGAACACACCCAGTATCAAGAAATTACATTAGGATTCTCTTTTTAACCTGTTCCTTAAAACACTAGTGCTTAGGAAATCTATTGGAGGCAGAAGCAGTCAAGGGTAGCTTAGGGTTAGGGTTAGGGTTAGGGTGAGGGTTATGGTACGGCTTAGGGTACGGGTTCGGGGAGGGGTACGGTTACGGCGTAGGGTGTGTGTTAAGGTTAGGTTTAGGGTTAGTGTTAGGGTTAGGGCTCGGATTAGGGTACAGGTTAGGATTAGGGTACGCGTTAGGGTTAGGGTAGGGGTTAGGTTTAGGGTACGCGTTAGGGTGAGGGTAGTTATTAAACATATCCCAATCTCTAGATACCCCTTAGCACGTAAAGGAGTATTATTTGGGGGTCCAGCCATGGAGAAGAGTTTAGACACTAGGATAAGATAAGGAACACACCCATTATCAAGAAATCACATTAGGATTCTCTTTTGAACCTGTTCCTTAAAACACTAGTGCTTAGGAAATCTATTGGAGGCAGAAGCAGTCAAGGGTAGCTTAGGGTTAGGGTTAGGGTTAGGGTTAGTGTTAGGGTTAGGGCTCGGTTTAGGGTACTGGTTAGGATTAGGGTACGCGTTAGGGTTAGGGTAGGGGTTAGGGTTAGTGTACGCGATAGGTTGAGGTTATTTATTAAACCTATCCCACTCTCTAGATACCCCTTAGCACGTAAAGGAATATTATTTGGGGTCCAGCCATGGAGAAGAGTTTAGACACGAGGAGAAGATAAGGAACACACCCATTATCAAGAAATCACATTAGGATTCTCTTTTTAACCTGTTCCTTAAAACACTAGTGCTTAGGAAATCTATTGGAGGCAGAAGGAGTCAAGGGTAGCTTAGGGTTAGTGTTAGGGTTAGATTGAGGGTTAGGGTACGGGTTCGGGGAGGGGTTCGGGTAGGGCGTAGGGTATGGGTTAGGGTTAGGGTTAGGGTTAGTGTTAGGGTTAGGGCTCGGTTTAGGGTACAGGTTAGGATTAGGGTACGCGTTAGGGTTAGGGTAGGGGTTAGGTTTAGGGTACGCGTTAGGGTGAGGGTAGTTATTAAACATATCCCAATCTCTAGATACCCCTTAGCACGTAAAGGAGTATTATTTGGGGGTCCAGCCATGGAGAAGAGTTTAGACACTAGGATAAGATAAGGAACACACCCATTATCAAGAAATCACATTAGGATTCTCTTTTGAACCTGTTCCTTAAAACACTAGTGCTTAGGAAATCTGTTGGAGGCAGAAGCAGTCAAGGGTAGCTTAGGGTTAGGGTTAGGGTTAGGGTGAGGGTTTGGGGACGGCTTAAGGTACGGGTTCGAGGAGGGGTACGGGTAGGGCGTAGGGTATGGTTTAGGGTTAGGGTTAGGGTTAGTATTAGGGCTGGGCTCGGTTTCGGGTACGGGTTAGGATTAGGGTACGCGTTAGGGTTAGGGTAGGGGTGAGGGTTAGGGTACACGTTAGGGTTAGGTTCGTTATTAAACCTATCCCACTCTCTAGATACCCCTTAGCACGTAAAGGAATATTATTTCGGGGTACAGCTATGGAGAAGAGTTAAGAGACTAGGAGAAGATAAGGAACACACCCAGTATCAAGAAATTACATTAGGATTCTCTTTTTAACCTGTTCCTTAAAACACTAGTGCTTAGGAAATCTATTGGAGGCAGAAGCAGTCAAGGGTAGCTTAGGGTTAGGGTTAGGGTTAGGGTGAGGGTTAGGGTACGGCTTAGGGTACGGGTTCGGGGAGGGGTTCGGGTAGGGCGTAGGGTATGTGTTAGGGTTAGGGTTAGGGTTAGTGTTTTGGCTAGGGCTCGGTTTAGGGTACGGGTTAGGATTAGGGTACACGTTAGTGTTAGGGTAGGGGTTAGGGTTAGGGTACGCGATAGGGTGAGGTTAGTTATTAAACCTATCCCACTGTCTAGATACCCCTTAGCACGTAAAGGAATATTATTTGGGGGTCCAGCCATGGAGAAGAGTTTAGACACTAGGAGAAGATAAGGAACACACCCATTATCACGAAATCACATTAGGATTCTCTTTTTAACCTGTTCCTTAAAACACTAGTGCTTAGGAAATCTATTGGAGGCAGAAGCAGTCAAGGGTAGCTTAGGGTTAGGGTTAGGGTTAGGGTGAGGGTTAGGGTACGGGTTCGGGGAGGGGTTCGGGTAGGGCGTAGGGTATGGGTTAGGGTTAGGGTTAGGGTTAGTGTTAGGGTTAGGGCTCGGTTTAGGGTACGGGTTAGGATTAGGGTACGCGTTAGCGTTAGGGTAGGGGTTAGGGTTAGGGTACGCGTTAGGGTGAGGGTAGTTATTAAACCTCTCCCTCTCTCTAGATACGCCTTAGCACGTAAAGGAATATTATTTGGGGGTCCAGCCATGGAGAAGAGTTTAGACACTAGGAGAAGATTAGGAACACACCCATTATCACGAAATCACATTAGGATTCTCTTTTTAACCTGTTCCTTAAAACACTAGTGCTTAGGAAATCTATTGGAGGCAGAAGCAGTCAAGGGTAGCTTAGGGTTAGCGTTAGGGTTAGGGTGAGGGTTTGGGGACGGCTTAAGGTACGGGTTCGAGGAGGGGTTCGGGTAGGGCCTAGGGTATCGTTTAGGGTTAGGGTTAGGTTTAGTATTAGGGCTGGGCTCGGTTTCGGGTACGAGTTAGGATTAGGGTACGCATTATGGTTAGGGTAGGGGTTAGGGTTAGGGTACACGTTAGGGTTAGGGTCGTTATTAAACCTATCCCACTCTCTAGATACCCCTTAGCACGTAAAGGTATATTATTTGGGGGTCCAGCCATGGAGAAGAGTTAAGAGACTTGGAGAAGATAAGGAACACACCCAGTATCAAGAAATTACATTAGGATTCTCTTTTTAACCTGTTCCTTAAAACACTAGTGCTTAGGAAATCTATTGGAGGCAGAAGCAGTCAAGGGTAGCTTAGGGTTAGGGTTAGGGTTAGGGTGAGGGTTAGGGTACGGCTTAGGGTACGGGTTCGGGGAGGGGTACGGTTACGGCGTAGGGTGTGTGTTAGGGTTAGGTTTAGGGTTAGTGTTACGGTTAGGGCTCGATTTAGGGTACGGGTTAGGATTAGGGTACGCGTTAGGGTTAGGGTAGGGGTTAGGTTTAGGATACGCGTTAGGGTGAGGGTAGTTATTAAACATATCCCAATTTCTAGATACCCCTTAGCACCTAAAGGAGTATTTTTTGGGGGTCCAGCCATGGAGAAGAGTTTAGACACTAGGATAAGATAAGGAACACACCCATTATCAAGAAATCACATTAGGATTCTCTTTTGAACCTGTTCCTTAAAACACTAGTGCTTAGGAAATCTATTGGAGGCAGAAGCAGTCAAGGGTAGCTTAGGGTTAGGGTTAGGGTTAGGGTGAGGGTTTGGGGACGGCTTAAGGTACGGGTTCGAGGAGGGGTTCGGGTAGGGCGTAGGGTATGGTTTAGGGTTAGGGTTAGGGTTAGTATTAGGGCTGGGCTCGGTTTCGGGTACGGGTTAGGATTAGGGTACGCGTTAGGGTTAGGGTAGGGGTGAGGGTTAGGGTACACGTTAGGGTTAGGTTCGTTATTAAACCTATCCCACTCTCTAGATACCCCTTAGCACGTAAAGGAATATTATTTCGGGGTACAGCCATGGAGAAGAGTTAAGACACTAGGAGAAGATAAGGAACACACCCAGTATCGAGAAATTACATTAGGATTCTCTTTTTAACCTGTTCCTTAAAACACTAGTGCTTAGGAAATCTATTGGAGGCAGAAGCAGTCAAGGGTAGCTTAGGGTTAGGGTTAGGGTTAGGGTGAGGGTTAGGGTACGGCTTAGGGTACGGGTTCGGGGAGGGGTTCGGGTAGGGCGTAGGGTATGGGTTAGGGTTAGGGTTAGGGTTAGTGTTAGGGTTAGGGCTAGGTTTAGGGTACGGGTTAGGATTAGGGTATGCGTTAGGGTTAGGGTAGGGGTTAGGGTTAGGGTACGCTTTAGGGTGAGGGTAGTTATTAAACCTATCCCACTCTCTTGATACCCCTTAGCACGTAAAGGAATATTATTTGGGGGTCCAGCCATGGAGAAGAGTTTAGACACTAGGAGAAGAGAAGGAACACACCCATTATCAAGAAATCACAATATGATTCTCTTTTTAAACTGTTCCTTAAAACACTAGTGCTTAGGAAATCTATTGGAGGCAGAAGCAGTCAAGGGTAGCTTACGGTTTGGGTTAGGGTTAGGGTGAGGGTTAGGGTACGGCTTAGGGTACGGGTTCGGGGAGGGGTTCGGGTAGGGCGTAGGGTATGGGTTAGCTTAGGGTTAGGGTTAGTGTTTTGGCTAGGGCTCGGTTTAGGGTACGGGTTAGGATTAGGGTACGCGTTAGTGTTAGGGTAGGGGTTAGGGTTAGGGTACGCGATAGGGTGAGGTTAGTTATTAAACCTATCCCACTCTCTAGATACCCCTTAGCACGTAAAGGAATATTATTTGGGGGTCCAGCCATGGAGAAGAGTTTAGACACTAGGATAGGATAAGGAACACACCCATTATCAAGAATTCACATTAGGATTCTCTTTTTAACCTGTTCCTTAAAACACTAGTGCTTAGGAAATCTATTGGAGGCAGAAGCAGTCAAGGGTAGCTTAGGGTTAGGGTTAGGGGTAGGGTGAGGGTTAGGGTACGGCTTAGGGTACGGGTTCGGGGAGGGGTTCGGGTGGGGCATAGGGTATGGGTTAGGGTTAGGGTTAGGGTCAGTGTTAGGGTTAGGGCTCGGTTTAGGGTACGGGTTAGGATTAGGGTACGCGTTAGTGTTTGGTTAGGGGTTAGGGTTAGGGTACGCGTTAGGGTGAGGGTAGGTATTAAACATATCCCAATCTCTAGATACCCCTTAGCACGTAAAGGAGTATTATTAGAGGGTCCAGCCATGGAGAAGAGTTTAGACACTAGGATAAGATAAGGAACACACCCATTATCAAGAAATCACATTAGGATTCACTTTTGAACCTGTTCCTTAAAGCACTAGTGCTTAGGAAATCTATTGGAGGCAGAAGCAGTCAAGGGTAGCTTAGGGTTAGGGTTAGGGTTAGGGTGAGGGTTTGGGGACGGCTTAAGGTACGGGTTCGAGGAGGGGTTCGGGTAGGGCCTAGGGTATCGTTTAGGGTTAGGGTTAGGTTTAGTATTAGGGCTGGGCTCGGTTTCGGGTACGAGTTAGGATTAGGGTACGCATTATGGTTAGGGTAGGGGTTAGGGTTAGGGTACACGTTAGGGTTAGGGTCGTTATTAAACCTATCCCACTCTCTAGATACCCCTTAGCACGTAAAGGTATATTATTTGGGGGTCCAGCCATGGAGAAGAGTTAAGAGACTAGGAGAAGATAAGGAACACACCCAGTATCAAGAAATTACATTAGGATTCTCTTTTTAACCTGTTCCTTAAAACACTAGTGCTTAGGAAATCTATTGGAGGCAGAAGCAGTCAAGGGTAGCTTAGGGTTAGGGTTAGGGTTAGGGTGAGGGTTAGGGTACGGCTTAGGGTACGGGTTCGGGGAGGGGTTCGGGTAGGGCGTAGGGTATGTGTTAGGGTTAGGGTTAGGGTTAGTGTTTTGGCTAGGGCTCGGTTTAGGGTACGGGTTAGGATTAGGGTACACGTTAGTGTTAGGGTAGGGGTTAGGGTTAGGGTACGCGATAGGGTGAGGTTAGTTATTAAACCTATCCCACTGTCTAGATACCCCTTAGCACGTAAAGGAATATTATTTGGGGGTCCAGCCATGGAGAAGAGTTTAGACACTAGGAGAAGATAAGGAACACACCCATTATCACGAAATCACATTAGGATTCTCTTTTTAACCTGTTCCTTAAAACACTAGTGCTTAGGAAATCTATTGGAGGCAGAAGCAGTCAAGGGTAGCTTAGGGTTAGGGTTAGGGTTAGGGTGAGGGTTAGGGTACGGGTTCGGGGAGGGGTTCGGGTAGGGCGTAGGGTATGGGTTAGGGTTAGGGTTAGGGTTAGTGTTAGGGTTAGGGCTCGGTTTAGGGTACGGGTTAGGATTAGGGTACGCGTTAGCGTTAGGGTAGGGGTTAGGGTTAGGGTACGCGTTAGGGTGAGGGTAGTTATTAAACCTCTCCCTCTCTCTAGATACGCCTTAGCACGTAAAGGAATATTATTTGGGGGTCCAGCCATGGAGAAGAGTTTAGACACTAGGAGAAGATTAGGAACACACCCATTATCACGAAATCACATTAGGATTCTCTTTTTAACCTGTTCCTTAAAACACTAGTGCTTAGGAAATCTATTGGAGGCAGAAGCAGTCAAGGGTAGCTTAGGGTTAGCGTTAGGGTTAGGGTGAGGGTTTGGGGACGGCTTAAGGTACGGGTTCGAGGAGGGGTTCGGGTAGGGCCTAGGGTATCGTTTAGGGTTAGGGTTAGGTTTAGTATTAGGGCTGGGCTCGGTTTCGGGTACGAGTTAGGATTAGGGTACGCATTATGGTTAGGGTAGGGGTTAGGGTTAGGGTACACGTTAGGGTTAGGGTCGTTATTAAACCTATCCCACTCTCTAGATACCCCTTAGCACGTAAAGGTATATTATTTGGGGGTCCAGCCATGGAGAAGAGTTAAGAGACTTGGAGAAGATAAGGAACACACCCAGTATCAAGAAATTACATTAGGATTCTCTTTTTAACCTGTTCCTTAAAACACTAGTGCTTAGGAAATCTATTGGAGGCAGAAGCAGTCAAGGGTAGCTTAGGGTTAGGGTTAGGGTTAGGGTGAGGGTTAGGGTACGGCTTAGGGTACGGGTTCGGGGAGGGGTACGGTTACGGCGTAGGGTGTGTGTTAGGGTTAGGTTTAGGGTTAGTGTTACGGTTAGGGCTCGATTTAGGGTACGGGTTAGGATTAGGGTACGCGTTAGGGTTAGGGTAGGGGTTAGGTTTAGGATACGCGTTAGGGTGAGGGTAGTTATTAAACATATCCCAATTTCTAGATACCCCTTAGCACCTAAAGGAGTATTATTTGGGGGTCCAGCCATGGAGAAGAGTTTAGACACTAGGATAAGATAAGGAACACACCCATTATCAAGAAATCACATTAGGATTCTCTTTTGAACCTGTTCCTTAAAACACTAGTGCTTAGGAAATCTATTGGAGGCAGAAGCAGTCAAGGGTAGCTTAGGGTTAGGGTTAGGGTTAGGGTGAGGGTTTGGGGACGGCTTAAGGTACGGGTTCGAGGAGGGGTTCGGGTAGGGCGTAGGGTATGGTTTAGGGTTAGGGTTAGGGTTAGTATTAGGGCTGGGCTCGGTTTCGGGTACGGGTTAGGATTAGGGTACGCGTTAGGGTTAGGGTAGGGGTGAGGGTTAGGGTACACGTTAGGGTTAGGTTCGTTATTAAACCTATCCCACTCTCTCGATACCCCTTAGCACGTAAAGGAATATTATTTCGGGGTACAGCCATGGAGAAGAGTTAAGACACTAGGAGAAGATAAGGAACACACCCAGTATCGAGAAATTACATTAGGATTCTCTTTTTAACCTGTTCCTTAAAACACTAGTGCTTAGGAAATCTATTGGAGGCAGAAGCAGTCAAGGGTAGCTTAGGGTTAGGGTTAGGGTTAGGGTGAGGGTTAGGGTACGGCTTAGGGTACGGGTTCGGGGAGGGGTTCGGGTAGGGCGTAGGGTATGGGTTAGGGTTAGGGTTAGGGTTAGTGTTAGGGTTAGGGCTAGGTTTAGGGTACGGGTTAGGATTAGGGTATGCGTTAGGGTTAGGGTAGGGGTTAGGGTTAGGGTACGCTTTAGGGTGAGGGTAGTTATTAAACCTATCCCACTCTCTTGATACCCCTTAGCACGTAAAGGAATATTATTTGGGGGTCCAGCCATGGAGAAGAGTTTAGACACTAGGAGAAGAGAAGGAACACACCCATTATCAAGAAATCACAATATGATTCTCTTTTTAAACTGTTCCTTAAAACACTAGTGCTTAGGAAATCTATTGGAGGCAGAAGCAGTCAAGGGTAGCTTACGGTTTGGGTTAGGGTTAGGGTGAGGGTTAGGGTACGGCTTAGGGTACGGGTTCGGGGAGGGGTTCGGGTAGGGCGTAGGGTATGGGTTAGCTTAGGGTTAGGGTTAGTGTTTTGGCTAGGGCTCGGTTTAGGGTACGGGTTAGGATTAGGGTACGCGTTAGTGTTAGGGTAGGGGTTAGGGTTAGGGTACGCGATAGGGTGAGGTTAGTTATTAAACCTATCCCACTCTCTAGATACCCCTTAGCACGTAAAGGAATATTATTTGGGGGTCCAGCCATGGAGAAGAGTTTAGACACTAGGATAGGATAAGGAACACACCCATTATCAAGAATTCACATTAGGATTCTCTTTTTAACCTGTTCCTTAAAACACTAGTGCTTAGGAAATCTATTGGAGGCAGAAGCAGTCAAGGGTAGCTTAGGGTTAGGGTTAGGGGTAGGGTGAGGGTTAGGGTACGGCTTAGGGTACGGGTTCGGGGAGGGGTTCGGGTGGGGCATAGGGTATGGGTTAGGGTTAGGGTTAGGGTCAGTGTTAGGGTTAGGGCTCGGTTTAGGGTACGGGTTAGGATTAGGGTACGCGTTAGTGTTTGGTTAGGGGTTAGGGTTAGGGTACGCGTTAGGGTGAGGGTAGGTATTAAACATATCCCAATCTCTAGATACCCCTTAGCACGTAAAGGAGTATTATTAGAGGGTCCAGCCATGGAGAAGAGTTTAGACACTAGGATAAGATAAGGAACACACCCATTATCAAGAAATCACATTAGGATTCACTTTTGAACCTGTTCCTTAAAGCACTAGTGCTTAGGAAATCTATTGGAGGCAGAAGCAGTCAAGGGTAGCTTAGGGTTAGGGTTAGGGTTAGGGTGAGGGTTTGGGGACGGCTTAAGGTACGGGTTCGAGGAGGGGTTCGGGTAGGGCCTAGGGTATCGTTTAGGGTTAGGGTTAGGTTTAGTATTAGGGCTGGGCTCGGTTTCGGGTACGAGTTAGGATTAGGGTACGCATTATGGTTAGGGTAGGGGTTAGGGTTAGGGTACACGTTAGGGTTAGGGTCGTTATTAAACCTATCCCACTCTCTAGATACCCCTTAGCACGTAAAGGTATATTATTTGGGGGTCCAGCCATGGAGAAGAGTTAAGAGACTAGGAGAAGATAAGGAACACACCCAGTATCAAGAAATTACATTAGGATTCTCTTTTTAACCTGTTCCTTAAAACACTAGTGCTTAGGAAATCTATTGGAGGCAGAAGCAGTCAAGGGTAGCTTAGGGTTAGGGTTAGGGTTAGGGTGAGGGTTAGGGTACGGCTTAGGGTACGGGTTCGGGGAGGGGTACGGTTACGGCGTAGGGTGTGTGTTAAGGTTAGGTTTAGGGTTAGTGTTAGGGTTAGGGCTCGGTTTAGGGTACAGGTTAGGATTAGGGTACGCGTTAGGGTTAGGGTAGGGGTTAGGTTTAGGGTACGCGTTAGGGTGAGGGTAGTTATTAAACATATCCCAATCTCTAGATACCCCTTAGCACGTAAAGGAGTATTATTTGGGGGTCCAGCCATGGAGAAGAGTTTAGACACTAGGATAAGATAAGGAACACACCCATTATCAAGAAATCACATTAGGATTCTCTTTTGAACCTGTTCCTTAAAACACTAGTGCTTAGGAAATCTATTGGAGGCAGAAGCAGTCAAGGGTAGCTTAGGGTTAGGGTTAGGGTTAGGGTGAGGGTTTGGGGACGGCTTAAGGTACGGGTTCGAGGAGGGGTACGGGTAGGGCGTAGGGTATGGTTTAGGGTTAGGGTTAGGGTTAGTATTAGGGCTGGGCTCGGTTTCGGGTACGGGTTAGGATTAGGGTACGCGTTAGGGTTAGGGTAGGGGTGAGGGTTAGGGTACACGTTAGGGATAGGTTCGTTAATAAACCTATCCCACTCTCTAGATACCCCTTAGCACGTAAAGTAATATTATTTCGGGGTACAGCTATGGAGAAGAGTTAAGAGACTAGGAGAAGATAAGGAACACACCCAGTATCAAGAAATTACATTAGGATTCTCTTTTTAACCTGTTCCTTAAAACACTAGTGCTTAGGAAATCTATTGGAGGCAGAAGCAGTCAAGGGTAGCTTAGGGTTAGGGTTAGGGTTAGGGTGAGGGTTAGGGTACGGCTTAGGGTACGGGTTCGGGGAGGGGTTCGGGTAGGGCATAGGGTATGTGTTAGGGTTAGGGTTAGGGTTACTGTTTTGGCTAGGGCTCGGTTTAGGGTACGGGTTAGGATTAGGGTACACGTTAGTGTTAGGGTAGGGGTTAGGGTTAGGGTACGCGATAGGGTGAGGTTAGTTATTAAACCTATCCCACTGTCTAGATACCCCTTAGCACGTAAAGGAATATTATTTGGGGGTCCAGCCACGGAGAAGAGTTTAGACACTAGGAGAGGATAAGGAACACACCCATTATCAAGAAATCACATTAGGATTCTCTTTTTAACCTGTTCCTTAAAACACTAGTGCTTAGGAAATCTATTGGAGGCAGAAGCAGTCAAGGGTAGCTTAGGGTTAGGGTTAGGGGTAGGGTGAGGGTTAGGGTACGGCTTAGGGTACGGGTTCGGGGAGGGGTTCGGGTAGGGCATAGGGTATGGGTTAGGGTTAGGGTTAGGGTTAGTGTTAGGGTTAGGGCTCGGTTTAGGGTACGGGTTAGGATTAGGATACGCGTTAGGGTTAGGGTAGGAGTTAGGGTTAGGGTACGCGAAAGGGTGAGGTTAGTTATTAAACCTATCCCACTCTCTAGATACCCCTTAGCACGTAAAGGAATATTATTTGGGGGTCCAGCCATGGAGAAGAGTTTAGACACTAGGAGAAGATAAGGAACACACCCTTTATCAAGAAATCACATTAGGATTCTCTTTTTAACCTGTTCCTTAAAACACTAGTGCTTAGGAAATCTATTGGAGGCAGAAGCAGTCAAGGGTAGCTTAGGGTTAGGGTTAGGGTTAGATTGAGGTTTAGGGTAAGGCTTAGGGTACGGGTTCGGGGAGGGGTTCGGGTAGGGCGTAGGGTATGGGTTAGGGTTAGGGTTAGGGTTAGGGCTCGGTTTAGGGTACGGGTTAGGATTAGGGTACGCGTTAGGTTTAGGGTAGGGGTTAGGGTTAGGGTACGCGATAGGTTGAGGTTAGTTATTAAACCTATCCCACTCTCTAGATACCCCTTAGCACGTAAAGGAATATTATTTGGGGGTCCAGCCATGGAGAAGAGTTTAGACACTAGGATAAGATAAGGAACACACCCATTATCAAGAAATCACATTAGGATTCTCTTTTTAACCTGTTCCTTAAAACACTAGTGCTTAGGAAATCTATTGGAGGCAGAAGCAGTCAAGGGTAGCTTAGGGTTAGGGTTAGGGTTAGATTGAGGGTTAGGGTACGGCTTAGGGTACAGGTTCGGGGAGGGGTTCGGGTAGGGCGTAGGGTATGGGTTAGGGTTAGGGTTAGGGTTAGTGTTAGGGTTAGGGCTCGGTTTAGGGTACGGGTTAGGATTAGGGTACGCGTTAGGGTTATGGTAGGGGTTAGGGTTAGGGAACGTGTTAGGTTGAGGGTAGTTATTAAACCTATCACACTCTCTAGATACCCCTTAGCACGTAAAGGAATATTATTTGGGGGTCCAACCATGGAGAAGAGTTTAGACACGAGGAGAAGATAAGGAACACACCCATTATCAAGAAATCACATTAGGATTCTCTTTTTAACCTGTTCCTTAAAACACTAGTGCTTAGGAAATCTATTGGAGGCAGAAGCAGTCAAGGGTAGCTTAGGGTTAGGGATAGGGTTAGATTGAGGGTTAAGGTACGGCATAGGGTACAGGTTCGGGGAGGGGTTCGGGTAGGGCGTAGGGTATGGGTTAGGGTGAGGGTTAGGGTTAGTGTTAGGGTTAGGGCTCGGTTTAGGGTACGGGTTAGGATTAGGGTACGCGTTAGGGTTAGGGTAGGGGTTAGGGTTAGGGAACGTGTTAGGGTGAGGGTAGTTATTAAACCTATCACACTCTCTAGATACCCCTTAGCTCGTAAAGGAATATTATTTGGGGGTCCAGCCATGGAGAAGATTTTAGACACTAGGAGAAGATAAGGAACACACCCATTATCACGAAATCACATTAGGATTCTCTTTTTAACCTGTTCCTTAAAACACTAGTGCTTAGGAAATCTATTGGAGGCAGAAGCAGTCAAGGGTAGCTTAGGGTTAGGGTTAGGGTTAGGGTGAGGGTTAGGGTATGGCTTAGGGTACGGGTTTGGGGAGGGGTTCGGGTAGGGCGTAGGGTATGGTTTAGGGTTAGGGTTAGGGTTAGTGTTAGGGTTAGGGCTCGGTTTAGGGTACGGGTTAGGATTAGGGTACGCGTTAGGGTTAGGGTAGGGGTTAGGGTTAGGGTACGCGTTAGGGTGAGGGTAGTTATTAAACCTATCACACTCTCTAGAAACCCCTTAGCACGTAAAGGAATATTATTTGGGGGTCCTGCCATGGAGAAGAGTTAAGACACGAGGAGAAGATAAGGAACACACCCATTATCAAGAAATGACATTAGGATTCTCTTTTTAACCTGTTCCTTAAAACACTAGAGCTTAGGAAATCTATTGGAGGCAGAAGCAGTCAAGGGTAGCTTAGGGTTTGGTTTAGGGGTAGGGTGAGGTTTAGGGTACGGCTTAGGGTACGGGTTCGGGGAGGGGTTCGGGTAGGGCGTAGGGTATGGGTTAGGGTTAGGGTTAGGGTTAGTGTTAGGATTAGGGCTCGGTTTAGGGTACGGGTTAGGATTAGGGTACGCGTTAGGGTTAGGTTAGGGGTTAGGGTTAGGGTACGCGTTAGGGTGAGGGTAGTTATTAAACCTGTCCCACTATCTAGATACCCCTTAGCACGTAAAGTAATATTATTTGGGGGTCCAGCCATGGAGAAGAGTTTAGACACTAGGAGAAGATAAGGAACACACCCTTTATCAAGAAATCACATTAGGATTCTCTTTTTAACCTGTTCCTTAAAACACTAGTGCTTAGGAAATCTATTGGAGGCAGAAGCAGTCAAGGGTAGCTTAGGGTTAGGGTTAGGGTTAGATTGAGGTTTAGGGTAAGGCTTAGGGTACGGGTTCGGGGAGGGGTTCGGGTAGGGCGTAGGGTATGGGTTAGGGTTAGGGTTAGGGTTAGTGTTAGGGTTAGGGCTCGGTTTAGGGTACGGGTTAGGATTAGGGTACGCGTTAGGGTTAGGGTAGGGGTTAGGTTTAGGGTACGCGTTAGGGTGAGGGTAGTTATTAAACCTCTCCGTCTCTGTAGATACCCCTTAGCACGTAAAGGAATATTATTTGGTGGTCCAGCCATGGAGAAGAGTTTAGACACTAGGAGAAGATAAGGAACACACCCATTATCAAGAAATCACATTAGGATTCTCTTTTTAACCTGTTCCTTAAACACTAGTGCTTAGGAAATCTATTGGAGGCAGAAGCAGTCAAGGGTAGCTTAGGGTTAGGGTTACGGTTAGGGTTAGGGTTAGATTGAGGGTTAGGGTACGGGTTCGGGGAGGGGTTCGGGTAGGGCGTAGGGTATGGGTTAGGGTTAGGGTTAGGGTTAGTGTTAGGGTTAGGGCTCGGTTTAGGGTACAGGTTAGGATTAGGGTACGCGTTAGGGTTAGGGAAGGGGTTAGGTTTAGGGAACGCGTTAGGGTGAGGGTAGTTATTAAACATATCCCAATCTCTAGATACCCCTTAGCACGTAAAGGAGTATTATTTGGGGGTCCAGCCATGGAGAAGAGTTTAGACACTAGGATAAGATAAGGAACACACCCATTATCAAGAAATCACATTAGGATTCTCTTTTGAACCTGTTCGTTAAAACACTAGTGCTTAGGAAATCTATTGGAGGCAGAAGCAGTCAAGGGTAGCTTAGGGTTAGGGTTAGGGTTAGGGTGAGGGTTTGGGGACGGCTTAAGGTACGGGTTCGAGGAGGGGTACGGGTAGGGCGTAGGGTATGGTTTAGGGTTAGGGTTAGGGTTAGTATTAGGGCTGGGCTCGGTTTCGGGTACGGGTTAGGATTAGGGTACGCGTTAGGGTTAGGGTAGGGGTGAGGGTTAGGGTACACGTTAGGGTTAGGTTCGGTATTAAACCTATCCCACTCTCTAGATACCCCTTAGCACGTAAAGGAATATTATTTCGGGGTACAGCTATGGAGAAGAGTTAAGAGACTAGGAGAAGATAAGGAACACACCCAGTATCAAGAAATTACATTAGGATTCTCTTTTTAACCTGTTCCTTAAAACACTAGTGCTTAGGAAATCTATTGGAGGCAGAAGCAGTCAAGGGTAGCTTAGGGTTAGGGTTAGGGTTAGGGTGAGGGTTAGGGTACGGCTTAGGGTACGGGTTCGGGGAGGGGTTCGGGTAGGGCGTAGGGTATGTGTTAGGGTTAGGGTTAGGGTTAGTGTTTTGGCTAGGGCTCGGTTTAGGGTACGGGTTAGGATTAGGGTACACGTTAGAGTTAGGGTAGGGGTTAGGGTTAGGGTACGCGATAGGGTGAGGTTAGTTATTAAACCTATCCCACTGTCTAGATACCCCTTAGCACGTAAAGGAATATTATTTGGGGGTCCAGCCATGGAGAAGAGTTTAGACACTAGGAGAAGATAAGGAACACACCCATTATCACGAAATCACATTAGGATTCTCTTTTTAACCTGTTCCTTAAAACACTAGTGCTTAGGAAATCTATTGGAGGCAGAAGCAGTCAAGGGTAGCTTAGGGTTAGGGTTAGGGTTAGGGTGAGGGTTAGGGTACGGGTTCGGGGAGGGGTTCGGGTAGGGCGTAGGGTATGGGTTAGGGTTAGGGTTAGGGTTAGTGTTAGGGTTAGGGCTCGGTTTAGGGTACGGGTTAGGATTAGGGTACGCGTTAGCGTTAGGGTAGGGGTTAGGGTTAGGGTACGCGTTAGGGTGAGGGTAGTTATTAAACCTCTCCCTCTCTCTAGATACGCCTTAGCACGTAAAGGAATATTATTTGGGGGTCCAGCCATGGAGAAGAGTTTAGACACTAGGAGAAGATTAGGAACACACCCATTATCACGAAATCACATTAGGATTCTCTTTTTAACCTGTTCCTTAAAACACTAGTGCTTAGGAAATCTATTGGAGGCAGAAGCAGTCAAGGGTAGCTTAGGGTTAGCGTTAGGGTTAGGGTGAGGGTTTGGGGACGGCTTAAGGTACGGGTTCGAGGAGGGGTTCGGGTAGGGCCTAGGGTATCGTTTAGGGTTAGGGTTAGGTTTAGTATTAGGGCTGGGCTCGGTTTCGGGTACGAGTTAGGATTAGGGTACGCATTATGGTTAGGGTAGGGGTTAGGGTTAGGGTACACGTTAGGGTTAGGGTCGTTATTAAACCTATCCCACTCTCTAGATACCCCTTAGCACGTAAAGGTATATTATTTGGGGGTCCAGCCATGGAGAAGAGTTAAGAGACTTGGAGAAGATAAGGAACACACCCAGTATCAAGAAATTACATTAGGATTCTCTTTTTAACCTGTTCCTTAAAACACTAGTGCTTAGGAAATCTATTGGAGGCAGAAGCAGTCAAGGGTAGCTTAGGGTTAGGGTTAGGGTTAGGGTGAGGGTTAGGGTACGGCTTAGGGTACGGGTTCGGGGAGGGGAACGGTTACGGCGTAGGGTGTGTGTTAGGGTTAGGTTAAGGGTTAGTGTTACGGTTAGGGCTCGATTTAGGGTACGGGTTAGGATTAGGGTACGCGTTAGGGTTAGGGTAGGGGTTAGGTTTAGGATACGCGTTAGGGTGAGGGTAGTTATTAAACATATCCCAATTTCTAGATACCCCTTAGCACGTAAAGGAGTATTATTTGGGGGTCCAGCCATGGAGAAGAGTTTAGACACTAGGATAAGATAAGGAACACACCCATTATCAAGAAATCACATTAGGATTCTCTTTTGAACCTGTTCCTTAAAACACTAGTGCTTAGGAAATCTATTGGAGGCAGAAGCAGTCAAGGGTAGCTTAGGGTTAGGGTTAGGGTTAGGGTGAGGGTTTGGGGACGGCTTAAGGTACGGGTTCGAGGAGGGGTTCGGATAGGGCGTAGGGTATGGTTTAGGGTTAGGGTTAGGGTTAGTATTAGGGCTGGGCTCGGTTTCGGGTACGGGTTAGGATTAGGGTACGCGTTAGGGTTAGGGTAGGGGTGAGGGTTAGGGTACACGTTAGGGTTAGGTTCGTTATTAAACCTATCCCACTCTCTAGATACCCCTTAGCACGTAAAGGAATATTATTTCGGGGTACAGCCATGGAGAAGAGTTAAGACACTAGGAGAAGATAAGGAACACACCCAGTATCGAGAAATTACATTAGGATTCTCTTTTTAACCTGTTCCTTAAAACACTAGTGCTTAGGAAATCTATTGGAGGCAGAAGCAGTCAAGGGTAGCTTAGGGTTAGGGTTAGGGTTAGGGTGAGGGTTAGGGTACGGCTTAGGGTACGGGTTCGGGGAGGGGTTCGGGTAGGGCGTAGGGTATGGGTTAGGGTTAGGGTTAGGGTTAGTGTTAGGGTTAGGGCTAGGTTTAGGGTACGGGTTAGGATTAGGGTATGCGTTAGGGTTAGGGTAGGGGTTAGGGTTAGGGTACGCTTTAGGGTGAGGGTAGTTATTAAACCTATCCCACTCTCTTGATACCCCTTAGCACGTAAAGGAATATTATTTGGGGGTCCAGCCATGGAGAAGAGTTTAGACACTAGGAGAAGAGAAGGAACACACCCATTATCAAGAAATCACAATATGATTCTCTTTTTAAACTGTTCCTTAAAACACTAGTGCTTAGGAAATCTATTGGAGGCAGAAGCAGTCAAGGGTAGCTTACGGTTTGGGTTAGGGTTAGGGTGAGGGTTAGGGTACGGCTTAGGGTACGGGTTCGGGGAGGGGTTCGGGTAGGGCGTAGGGTATGGGTTAGCTTAGGGTTAGGGTTAGTGTTTTGGCTAGAGCTCGGTTTAGGGTACGGGTTAGGATTAGGGTACGCGTTAGTGTTAGGGTAGGGGTTAGGGTTAGGGTACGCGATAGGGTGAGGTTAGTTATTAAACCTATCCCACTCTCTAGATACCCCTTAGCACGTAAAGGAATATTATTTGGGGGTCCAGCCATGGAGAAGAGTTTAGACACTAGGAGAGGATAAGGAACACACCCATTATCAAGAATTCACATTAGGATTCTCTTTTTAACCTGTTCCTTAAAACACTAGTGCTTAGGAAATCTATTGGAGGCAGAAGCAGTCAAGGGTAGCTTAGGGTTAGGGTTAGGGGTAGGGTGAGGGTTAGGGTACGGCTTAGGGTACGGGTTCGGGGAGGGGTTCGGGTAGGGCATAGGGTATGGGTTAGGGTTAGGGTTAGGGTCAGTGTTAGGGTTAGGGCTCGGTTTAGGGTACGGGTTAGGATTAGGGTACGCGTTAGTGTTTGGTTAGGGGTTAGGGTTAGGGTACGCGTTAGGGTGAGGGTAGGTATTAAACATATCCCAATCTCTAGATACCCCTTAGCACGTAAAGGAGTATTATTAGAGGGTCCAGCCATGGAGAAGAGTTTAGACACTAGGATAAGATAAGGAACACACCCATTATCAAGAAATCACATTAGGATTCACTTTTGAACCTGTTCCTTAAAGCACTAGTGCTTAGGAAATCTATTGGAGGCAGAAGCAGTCAAGGGTAGCTTAGGGTTAGGGTTAGGGTTAGGGTGAGGGTTTGGGGACGGCTTAAGGTACGGGTTCGAGGAGGGGTTCGGGTAGGGCCTAGGGTATCGTTTAGGGTTAGGGTTAGGTTTAGTATTAGGGCTGGGCTCGGTTTCGGGTACGAGTTAGGATTAGGGTACGCATTATGGTTAGGGTAGGGGTTAGGGTTAGGGTACACGTTAGGGTTAGGGTCGTTATTAAACCTATCCCACTCTCTAGATACCCCTTAGCACGTAAAGGTATATTATTTGGGGGTCCAGCCATGGAGAAGAGTTAAGAGACTAGGAGAAGATAAGGAACACACCCAGTATCAAGAAATTACATTAGGATTCTCTTTTTAACCTGTTCCTTAAAACACTAGTGCTTAGGAAATCTATTGGAGGCAGAAGCAGTCAAGGGTAGCTTAGGGTTAGGGTTAGGGTTAGGGTGAGGGTTAGGGTACGGCTTAGGGTACGGGTTCGGGGAGGGGTACGGTTACGGCGTAGGGTGTGTGTTAAGGTTAGGTTTAGGGTTAGTGTTAGGGTTAGGGCTCGGTTTAGGGTACAGGTTAGGATTAGGGTACGCGTTAGGGTTAGGGTAGGGGTTAGGTTTAGGGTACGCGTTAGGGTGAGGGTAGTTATTAAACATATCCCAATCTCTAGATACCCCTTAGCACGTAAAGGAGTATTATTTGGGGGTCCAGCCATGGAGAAGAGTTTAGACACTAGGATAAGATAAGGAACACACCCATTATCAAGAAATCACATTAGGATTCTCTTTTGAACCTGTTCCTTAAAACACTAGTGCTTAGGAAATCTATTGGAGGCAGAAGCAGTCAAGGGTAGCTTAGGGTTAGGGTTAGGGTTAGGGTGAGGGTTTGGGGACGGCTTAAGGTACGGGTTCGAGGAGGGGTACGGGTAGGGCGTAGGGTATGGTTTAGGGTTAGGGTTAGGGTTAGTATTAGGGCTGGGCTCGGTTTCGGGTACGGGTTAGGATTAGGGTACGCGTTAGGGTTAGGGTAGGGGTGAGGGTTAGGGTACACGTTAGGGATAGGTTCGTTAATAAACCTATCCCACTCTCTAGATACCCCTTAGCACGTAAAGTAATATTATTTCGGGGTACAGCTATGGAGAAGAGTTAAGAGACTAGGAGAAGATAAGGAACACACCCAGTATCAAGAAATTACATTAGGATTCTCTTTTTAACCTGTTCCTTAAAACACTAGTGCTTAGGAAATCTATTGGAGGCAGAAGCAGTCAAGGGTAGCTTAGGGTTAGGGTTAGGGTTAGGGTGAGGGTAGGGTACGGCTTAGGGTACGGGTTCGGGGAGGGGTTCGGGTAGGGCATAGGGTATGTGTTAGGGTTAGGGTTAGGGTTACTGTTTTGGCTAGGGCTCGGTTTAGGGTACGGGTTAGGATTAGGGTACACGTTAGTGTTAGGGTAGGGGTTAGGGTTAGGGTACGCGATAGGGTGAGGTTAGTTATTAAACCTATCCCACTGTCTAGATACCCCTTAGCACGTAAAGGAATATTATTTGGGGGTCCAGCCACGGAGAAGAGTTTAGACACTAGGAGAGGATAAGGAACACACCCATTATCAAGAAATCACATTAGGATTCTCTTTTTAACCTGTTCCTTAAAACACTAGTGCTTAGGAAATCTATTGGAGGCAGAAGCAGTCAAGGGTAGCTTAGGGTTAGGGTTAGGGGTAGGGTGAGGGTTAGGGTACGGCTTAGGGTACGGGTTCGGGGAGGGGTTCGGGTAGGGCATAGGGTATGGGTTAGGGTTAGGGTTAGGGTTAGTGTTAGGGTTAGGGCTCGGTTTAGGGTACGGGTTAGGATTAGGATACGCGTTAGGGTTAGGGTAGGAGTTAGGGTTAGGGTACGCGAAAGGGTGAGGTTAGTTATTAAACCTATCCCACTCTCTAGATACCCCTTAGCACGTAAAGGAATATTATTTGGGGGTCCAGCCATGGAGAAGAGTTTAGACACTAGGAGAAGATAAGGAACACACCCTTTATCAAGAAATCACATTAGGATTCTCTTTTTAACCTGTTCCTTAAAACACTAGTGCTTAGGAAATCTATTGGAGGCAGAAGCAGTCAAGGGTAGCTTAGGGTTAGGGTTAGGGTTAGATTGAGGTTTAGGGTAAGGCTTAGGGTACGGGTTCGGGGAGGGGTTCGGGTAGGGCGTAGGGTATGGGTTAGGGTTAGGGTTAGGGTTAGGGCTCGGTTTAGGGTACGGGTTAGGATTAGGGTACGCGTTAGGTTTAGGGTAGGGGTTAGGGTTAGGGTACGCGATAGGTTGAGGTTAGTTATTAAACCTATCCCACTCTCTAGATACCCCTTAGCACGTAAAGGAATATTATTTGGGGGTCCAGCCATGGAGAAGAGTTTAGACACTAGGATCAGATAAGGAACACACCCATTATCAAGAAATCACATTAGGATTCTCTTTTTAACCTGTTCCTTAAAACACTAGTGCTTAGGAAATCTATTGGAGGCAGAAGCAGTCAAGGGTAGCTTAGGGTTAGGGTTAGGGTTAGATTGAGGGTTAGGGTACGGCTTAGGGTACAGGTTCGGGGAGGGGTTCGGGTAGGGCGTAGGGTATGGGTTAGGGTTAGGGTTAGGGTTAGTGTTAGGGTTAGGGCTCGGTTTAGGGTACGGGTTAGGATTAGGGTACGCGTTAGGGTTATGGTAGGGGTTAGGGTTAGGGAACGTGTTAGGGTGAGGGTAGTTATTAAACCTATCACACTCTCTAGATACCCCTTAGCACGTAAAGGAATATTATTTGGGGGTCCAGCCATGGAGAAGAGTTTAGACACGAGGAGAAGATAAGGAACACACCCATTATCAAGAAATCACATTAGGATTCTCTTTTTAACCTGTTCCTTAAAACACTAGTGCTTAGGAAATCTATTGGAGGCAGAAGCAGTCAAGGGTAGCTTAGGGTTAGGGATAGGGTTAGATTGAGGGTTAAGGTACGGCATAGGGTACAGGTTCGGGGAGGGGTTCGGGTAGGGCGTAGGGTATGGGTTAGGGTGAGGGTTAGGGTTAGTGTTAGGGTTAGGGCTCGGTTTAGGGTACGGGTTAGGATTAGGGTACGCGTTAGGGTTAGGGTAGGGGTTAGGGTTAGGGAACGTGTTAGGGTGAGGGTAGTTATTAAACCTATCACACTCTCTAGATACCCCTTAGCTCGTAAAGGAATATTATTTGGGGGTCCAGCCATGGAGAAGATTTTAGACACTAGGAGAAGATAAGGAACACACCCATTATCACGAAATCACATTAGGATTCTCTTTTTAACCTGTTCCTTAAAACACTAGTGCTTAGGAAATCTATTGGAGGCAGAAGCAGTCAAGGGTAGCTTAGGGTTAGGGTTAGGGTTAGGGTGAGGGTTAGGGTATGGCTTAGGGTACGGGTTTGGGGAGGGGTTCGGGTAGGGCGTAGGGTATGGTTTAGGGTTAGGGTTAGGGTTAGTGTTAGGGTTAGGGCTCGGTTTAGGGTACGGGTTAGGATTAGGGTACGCGTTAGGGTTAGGGTAGGGGTTAGGGTTAGGGTACGCGTTAGGGTGAGGGTAGTTATTAAACCTATCACACTCTCTAGAAACCCCTTAGCACGTAAAGGAATATTATTTGGGGGTCCTGCCATGGAGAAGAGTTAAGACACGAGGAGAAGATAAGGAACACACCCATTATCAAGAAATGACATTAGGATTCTCTTTTTAACCTGTTCCTTAAAACACTAGAGCTTAGGAAATCTATTGGAGGCAGAAGCAGTCAAGGGTAGCTTAGGGTTTGGTTTAGGGGTAGGGTGAGGTTTAGGGTACGGCTTAGGGTACGGGTTCGGGGAGGGGTTCGGGTAGGGCGTAGGGTATGGGTTAGGGTTAGGGTTAGGGTTAGTGTTAGGATTAGGGCTCGGTTTAGGGTACGGGTTAGGATTAGGGTACGCGTTAGGGTTAGGTTAGGGGTTAGGGTTAGGGTACGCGTTAGGGTGAGGGTAGTTATTAAACCTGTCCCACTATCTAGATACCCCTTAGCACGTAAAGTAATATTATTTGGGGGTCCAGCCATGGAGAAGAGTTTAGACACTAGGAGAAGATAAGGAACACACCCTTTATCAAGAAATCACATTAGGATTCTCTTTTTAACCTGTTCCTTAAAACACTAGTGCTTAGGAAATCTATTGGAGGCAGAAGCAGTCAAGGGTAGCTTAGGGTTAGGGTTAGGGTTAGATTGAGGTTTAGGGTAAGGCTTAGGGTACGGGTTCGGGGAGGGGTTCGGGTAGGGCGTAGGGTATGGGTTAGGGTTAGGGTTAGGGTTAGTGTTAGGGTTAGGGCTCGGTTTAGGGTACGGGTTAGGATTAGGGTACGCGTTAGGGTTAGGGTAGGGGTTAGGTTTAGGGTACGCGTTAGGGTGAGGGTAGTTATTAAACCTCTCCGTCTCTGTAGATACCCCTTAGCACGTAAAGGAATATTATTTGGTGGTCCAGCCATGGAGAAGAGTTTAGACACTAGGAGAAGATAAGGAACACACCCATTATCAAGAAATCACATTAGGATTCTCTTTTTAACCTGTTCCTTAAACACTAGTGCTTAGGAAATCTATTGGAGGCAGAAGCAGTCAAGGGTAGCTTAGGGTTAGGGTTACGGTTAGGGTTAGGGTTAGATTGAGGGTTAGGGTACGGGTTCGGGGAGGGGTTCGGGTAGGGCGTAGGGTATGGGTTAGGGTTAGGGTTAGGGTTAGTGTTAGGGTTAGGGCTCGGTTTAGGGTACAGGTTAGGATTAGGGTACGCGTTAGGGTTAGGGAAGGGGTTAGGTTTAGGGAACGCGTTAGGGTGAGGGTAGTTATTAAACATATCCCAATCTCTAGATACCCCTTAGCACGTAAAGGAGTATTATTTGGGGGTCCAGCCATGGAGAAGAGTTTAGACACTAGGATAAGATAAGGAACACACCCATTATCAAGAAATCACATTAGGATTCTCTTTTGAACCTGTTCCTTAAAACACTAGTGCTTAGGAAATCTATTGGAGGCAGAAGCAGTCAAGGGTAGCTTAGGGTTAGGGTTAGGGTTAGGGTGAGGGTTTGGGGACGGCTTAAGGTACGGGTTCGAGGAGAGTTACGGGTAGGGCGTAGGGTATGGTTTAGGGTTAGGGTTAGGGTTAGTATTAGGGCTGGGCTCGGTTTCGGGTACGGGTTAGGATTAGGGTACGCGTTAGGGTTAGGGTAGGGGTGAGGGTTAGGGTACACGTTAGGGTTAGGTTCGTTATTAAACCTATCCCACTCTCTAGATACCCCTTAGCACGTAAGGTAATATTATTTCGGGGCACAGCTATGGAGAAGAGTTAAGAGACTAGGAGAAGATAAGGAACACACCCAGTATCAAGAAATTACATTAGGATTCTCTTTTTAACCTGTTCCTTAAAACACTAGTGCTTAGGAAATCTATTGGAGGCAGAAGCAGTCAAGGGTAGCTTAGGGTTAGGGTTAGGGTTAGGGTGAGGGTTAGGGTACGGCTTAGGGTACGGGTTCGGGGAGGGGTTCGGGTAGGGCGTAGGGTATGTGTTAGGGTTAGGGTTAGGGTTACTGTTTTGGCTAGGGCTCGGTTTAGGGTACGGGTTAGGATTAGGGTACACGTTAGAGTTAGGGTAGGGGTTAGTGTTAGGGTACGCGATAGGGTGAGGTTAGTTATTAAACCTATCCCACTGTCTAGATACCCCTTAGCACGTAAAGGAATATTATTTGGGGGTCCAGCCATGGAGAAGAGTTTAGACACTAGGAGAGGATAAGGAACACACCCATTATCAAGAAATCACATTAGGATTCTCTTTTTAACCTGTTCCTTAAAACACTAGTGCTTAGGAAATCTATTGGAGGCAGAAGCAGTCAAGGGTAGCTTAGGGTTAGGGTTAGGGGTAGGGTGAGGGTTAGGGTACGGCTTAGGGTACGGGTTCGGGGAGGGGTTCGGGTAGGGCATAGTGTATGGGTTAGGGTTAGGGTTAGGGTTAGTGTTAGGGTTAGGGCTCGGTTTAGGATACGGGTTAGGATTAGGATACGCGTTAGGGTTAGGGTAGGGGTTAGGGTTAGGGTACGCGAAAGGGTGAGGTTAGTTATTAAACCTATCCCACTCTCTAGATACCCCTTAGCACGTAAAGGAATATTATTTGGTGGTCCAGCCATGGAGAAGAGTTTAGACACTAGGAGAAGATAAGGAACACACCCTTTATCAAGAAATCACATTAGGATTCTCTTTTTAACCTGTTCCTTAAAACACTAGTGCTTAGGAAATCTATTGGAGGCAGAAGCAGTCAAGGGTAGCTTAGGGTTAGGGTTAGGGTTAGATTGAGGTTTAGGGTAAGGCTTAGGGTACGGGTTCGGGGAGGGGTTCGGGTAGGGCGTAGGGTATGGGTTAGGGTTAGGGTTAGGGTTAGTGTTAGGGTTAGGGCTCGGTTTAGGGTACGGGTTAGGATTAGGGTACGCGTTAGGGTTATGGTAGGGGTTAGGGTTAGGGAACGTGTTAGGGTGAGGGTAGTTATTAAACCTATCACACTCTCTAGATACCCCTTAGCACGTAAAGGAATATTATTTGGGGGTCCAGCCATGGAGAAGAGTTTAGACACGAGGAGAAGATAAGGAACACACCCATTATCAAGAAATCACATTAGGATTCTCTTTTTAACCTGTTCCTTAAAACACTAGTGCTTAGGAAATCTATTGGAGGCAGAAGCAGTCAAGGGTAGCTTAGGGTTAGGGATAGGGTTAGATTGAGGGTTAAGGTACGGCATAGGGTACAGGTTCGGGGAGGGGTTCGGGTAGGGCGTAGGGTATGGGTTAGGGTGAGGGTTAGGGTTAGTGTTAGGGTTAGGGCTCGGTTTAGGGTACGGGTTAGGATTAGGGTACGCGTTAGGGTTAGGGTAGGGGTTAGGGTTAGGGAACGTGTTAGGGTGAGGGTAGTTATTAAACCTATCACACTCTCTAGATACCCCTTAGCTCGTAAAGGAATATTATTTGGGGGTCCAGCCATGGAGAAGATTTTAGACACTAGGAGAAGATAAGGAACACACCCATTATCACGAAATCACATTAGGATTCTCTTTTTAACCTGTTCCTTAAAACACTAGTGCTTAGGAAATCTATTGGAGGCAGAAGCAGTCAAGGGTAGCTTAGGGTTAGGGTTAGGGTTAGGGTGAGGGTTAGGGTATGGCTTAGGGTACGGGTTTGGGGAGGGGTTCGGGTAGGGCGTAGGGTATGGTTTAGGGTTAGGGTTAGGGTTAGTGTTAGGGTTAGGGCTCGGTTTAGGGTACGGGTTAGGATTAGGGTACGCGTTAGGGTTAGGGTAGGGGTTAGGGTTAGGGTACGCGTTAGGGTGAGGGTAGTTATTAAACCTATCACACTCTCTAGAAACCCCTTAGCACGTAAAGGAATATTATTTGGGGGTCCTGCCATGGAGAAGAGTTAAGACACGAGGAGAAGATAAGGAACACACCCATTATCAAGAAATGACATTAGGATTCTCTTTTTAACCTGTTCCTTAAAACACTAGAGCTTAGGAAATCTATTGGAGGCAGAAGCAGTCAAGGGTAGCTTAGGGTTTGGTTTAGGGGTAGGGTGAGGTTTAGGGTACGGCTTAGGGTACGGGTTCGGGGAGGGGTTCGGGTAGGGCGTAGGGTATGGGTTAGGGTTAGGGTTAGGGTTAGTGTTAGGATTAGGGCTCGGTTTAGGGTACGGGTTAGGATTAGGGTACGCGTTAGGGTTAGGTTAGGGGTTAGGGTTAGGGTACGCGTTAGGGTGAGGGTAGTTATTAAACCTGTCCCACTATCTAGATACCCCTTAGCACGTAAAGTAATATTATTTGGGGGTCCAGCCATGGAGAAGAGTTTAGACACTAGGAGAAGATAAGGAACACACCCTTTATCAAGAAATCACATTAGGATTCTCTTTTTAACCTGTTCCTTAAAACACTAGTGCTTAGGAAATCTATTGGAGGCAGAAGCAGTCAAGGGTAGCTTAGGGTTAGGGTTAGGGTTAGATTGAGGTTTAGGGTAAGGCTTAGGGTACGGGTTCGGGGAGGGGTTCGGGTAGGGCGTAGGGTATGGGTTAGGGTTAGGGTTAGGGTTAGTGTTAGGGTTAGGGCTCGGTTTAGGGTACGGGTTAGGATTAGGGTACGCGTTAGGGTTAGGGTAGGGGTTAGGTTTAGGGTACGCGTTAGGGTGAGGGTAGTTATTAAACCTCTCCGTCTCTGTAGATACCCCTTAGCACGTAAAGGAATATTATTTGGTGGTCCAGCCATGGAGAAGAGTTTAGACACTAGGAGAAGATAAGGAACACACCCATTATCAAGAAATCACATTAGGATTCTCTTTTTAACCTGTTCCTTAAACACTAGTGCTTAGGAAATCTATTGGAGGCAGAAGCAGTCAAGGGTAGCTTAGGGTTAGGGTTACGGTTAGGGTTAGGGTTAGATTGAGGGTTAGGGTACGGGTTCGGGGAGGGGTTCGGGTAGGGCGTAGGGTATGGGTTAGGGTTAGGGTTAGGGTTAGTGTTAGGGTTAGGGCTCGGTTTAGGGTACAGGTTAGGATTAGGGTACGCGTTAGGGTTAGGGAAGGGGTTAGGTTTAGGGAACGCGTTAGGGTGAGGGTAGTTATTAAACATATCCCAATCTCTAGATACCCCTTAGCACGTAAAGGAGTATTATTTGGGGGTCCAGCCATGGAGAAGAGTTTAGACACTAGGATAAGATAAGGAACACACCCATTATCAAGAAATCACATTAGGATTCTCTTTTGAACCTGTTCCTTAAAACACTAGTGCTTAGGAAATCTATTGGAGGCAGAAGCAGTCAAGGGTAGCTTAGGGTTAGGGTTAGGGTTAGGGTGAGGGTTTGGGGACGGCTTAAGGTACGGGTTCGAGGAGGGGTACGGGTAGGGCGTAGGGTATGGTTTAGGGTTAGGGTTAGGGTTAGTATTAGGGCTGGGCTCGGTTTCGGGTACGGGTTAGGATTAGGGTACGCGTTAGGGTTAGGGTAGGGGTGAGGGTTAGGGTACACGTTAGGGTTAGGTTCGTTATTAAACCTATCCCACTCTCTAGATACCCCTTAGCACGTAAGGTAATATTATTTCGGGGCACAGCTATGGAGAAGAGTTAAGAGACTAGGAGAAGATAAGGAACACACCCAGTATCAAGAAATTACATTAGGATTCTCTTTTTAACATGTTCCTTAAAACACTAGTGCTTAGGAAATCTATTGGAGGCAGAAGCAGTCAAGGGTAGCTTAGGGTTAGGGTTAGGGTTAGGGTGAGGGTTAGGGTACGGCGTCGGGTACGGGTTCGGGGAGGGGTTCGGGTAGGGCGTAGGGTATGTGTTAGGGTTAGGGTTAGGGTTACTGTTTTGGCTAGGGCTCGGTTTAGGGTACGGGTTAGGATTAGGGTACACGTTAGAGTTAGGGTAGGGGTTAGTGTTAGGGTACGCGATAGGGTGAGGTTAGTTATTAAACCTATCCCACTGTCTAGATACCCCTTAGCACGTAAAGGAATATTATTTGGGGGTCCAGCCATGGAGAAGAGTTTAGACACTAGGAGAGGATAAGGAACACACCCATTATCAGGAAATCACATTAGGATTCTCTTTTTAACCTGTTCCTTAAAACACTAGTGCTTAGGAAATCTATTGGAGGCAGAAGCAGTCAAGGGTAGCTTAGGGTTAGGGTTAGGGGTAGGGTGAGGGTTAGGGTACGGCTTAGGGTACGGGTTCGGGGAGGGGTTCGGGTAGGGCATAGTGTATGGGTTAGGGTTAGGGTTAGGGTTAGTGTTAGGGTTAGGGCTCGGTTTAGGATACGGGTTAGGATTAGGATACGCGTTAGGGTTAGGGTAGGGGTTAGGGTTAGGGTACGCGAAAGGGTGAGGTTAGTTATTAAACCTATCCCACTCTCTAGATACCCCTTAGCACGTAAAGGAATATTATTTGGTGGTCCAGCCATGGAGAAGAGTTTAGACACTAGGAGAAGATAAGGAACACACCCTTTATCAAGAAATCACATTAGGATTCTCTTTTTAACATGTTCCTTAAAACACTATTGCTTAGGAAATCTATTGGAGGCAGAAGCAGTCAAGGGTAGCTTAGGGTTAGGGTTAGGGTTAGATTGAGGTTTAGGGTAAGGCTTAGGGTACGGGTTCGGGGAGGGGTTCGGGTAGGGCGTAGGGTATGGGTTAGGGTTAGGGTTAGGGTTAGTGTTAGGGTTAGGGCTCGGTTTAGGGTACGGGTTAGGATTAGGGTACGCGTTAGGGTTAGGGTAGGGGTTAGGTTTAGGGTACGCGTTAGGGTGAGGGTAGTTATTAAACCTCTCCGTCTCTGTAGATACCCATTAGCACGTAAAGGAATATTATTTGGGGGTCCAGCCATGGAGAAGAGTTTAGACACTAGGAGAAGATAAGGAACACACCCATTATCAAGAAATCACATTAGGATTCTCTTTTTAACCTGTTCCTTAAACACTAGTGCTTAGGAAATCTATTGGAGGCAGAAGCAGTCAAGGGTAGCTTAGGGTTAGGGTTACGGTTAGGGTTAGGGTTAGATTGAGGGTTAGGGTACGGGTTCGGGGAGGGGTTCGGGTAGGGCGTAGGGTATGGGTTAGGGTTAGGGTTAGGGTTAGTGTTAGGGTTAGGGCTCGGTTTAGGGTACAGGTTAGGATTAGGGTACGCGTTAGGGTTAGGGAAGGGGTTAGGTTTAGGGAACGCGTTAGGGTGAGGGTAGTTATTAAACATATCCCAATCTCTAGATACCCCTTAGCACGTAAAGGAGTATTATTTGGGGGTCCAGCCATGGAGAAGAGTTTAGACACTAGGATAAGATAAGGAACACACCCATTATCAAGAAATCACATTAGGATTCTCTTTTGAACCTGTTCCTTAAAACACTAGTGCTTAGGAAATCTATTGGAGGCAGAAGCAGTCAAGGGTAGCTTAGGGTTAGGGTTAGGGTTAGGGTGAGGGTTTGGGGACGGCTTAAGGTACGGGTTCGAGGAGGGGTACGGGTAGGGCGTAGGGTATGGTTTAGGGTTAGGGTTAGGGTTAGTATTAGGGCTGGGCTCGGTTTCGGGTACGGGTTAGGATTAGGGTACGCGTTAGGGTTAGGGTAGGGGTGAGGGTTAGGGTACACGTTAGGGTTAGGTTCGTTATTAAACCTATCCCACTCTCTAGATACCCCTTAGCACGTAAGGTAATATTATTTCGGGGCACAGCTATGGAGAAGAGTTAAGAGACTAGGAGAAGATAAGGAACACACCCAGTATCAAGAAATTACATTAGGATTCTCTTTTTAACATGTTCCTTAAAACACTAGTGCTTAGGAAATCTATTGGAGGCAGAAGCAGTCAAGGGTAGCTTAGGGTTAGGGTTAGGGTTAGGGTGAGGGTTAGGGTACGGCTTAGGTTACGGGTTCGGGGAGGGGTTCGGGTAGGGCGTAGGGTATGTGTTAGGGTTAGGGTTAGGGTTACTGTTTTGGCTAGGGCTCGGTTTAGGGTACGGGTTAGGATTAGGGTACACGTTAGAGTTAGGGTAGGGGTTAGTGTTAGGGTACGCGATAGGGTGAGGTTAGTTATTAAACCTATCCCACTGTCTAGATACCCCTTAGCACGTAAAGGAATATTATTTGGGGGTCCAGCCATGGAGAAGAGTTTAGACACTAGGAGAGGATAAGGAACACACCCATTATCAGGAAATCACATTAGGATTCTCTTTTTAACCTGTTCCTTAAAACACTAGTGCTTAGGAAATCTATTGGAGGCAGAAGCAGTCAAGGGTAGCTTAGGGTTAGGGTTAGGGGTAGGGTGAGGGTTAGGGTACGGCTTAGGGTACGGGTTCGGGGAGGGGTTCGGGTAGGGCATAGTGTATGGGTTAGGGTTAGGGTTGGGGTTAGTGTTAGGGTTAGGGCTCGGTTTAGGATACGGGTTAGGATTAGGATACGCGTTAGGGTTAGGGTAGGGGTTAGGGTTAGGGTACGCGAAAGGGTGAGGTTAGTTATTAAACCTATCCCACTCTCTAGATACCCCTTAGCACGTAAAGGAATATTATTTGGTGGTCCAGCCATGGAGAAGAGTTTAGACACTAGGAGAAGATAAGGAACACACCCTTTATCAAGAAATCACATTAGGATTCTCTTTTTAACCTGTTCCTTAAAACACTATTGCTTAGGAAATCTATTGGAGGCAGAAGCAGTCAAGGGTAGCTTAGGGTTAGGGTTAGGGTTAGATTGAGGTTTAGGGTAAGGCTTAGGGTACGGGTTCGGGGAGGGGTTCGGGTAGGGCGTAGGGTATGGGTTAGGGTTAGGGTTAGGGTTAGTGTTAGGGTTAGGGCTCGGTTTAGGGTACGGGTTAGGATTAGGGTACGCGTTAGGGTTAGGGTAGGGGTTAGGTTTAGGGTACGCGTTAGGGTGAGGGTAGTTATTAAACCTCTCCCTCTCTGTAGATACCCATTAGCACGTAAAGGAATATTATTTGGGGGTCCAGCCATGGAGAAGAGTTTAGACACTAGGAGAAGATAAGGAACACACCCATTATCAAGAAATCACATTAGGATTCTCTTTTTAACCTGTTCCTTAAACACTAGTGCTTAGGAAATCTATTGGAGGCAGAAGCAGTCAAGGGTAGCTTAGGGTTAGGGTTACGGTTAGGGTGAGGGTTAGGGTATGGCTTAGGGTACGGGTTCGGGGAGGGGTTCGGGTAGGGCGTAGGGTATGGGTTAGGGTTAGGGTTAGGGTTAGTGTTAGGGTTAGGGCTCGGTTTAGGGTACGGGTTAGGATTAGGGTACGCGTTAGGGTTAGGGTAGGGGTTAGGGTTAGTGTACGCGTTAGGGTGAGGGTAGTTATTAAACCTATCCCACTCTCTAGATAGCCCTTAGCACGTAAAGGAATATTATTTGGGGGTCCAGCCATGTTGAAGAGTTTAGACACTAGGAGAAGATAAGGAACACACCCATTATCACGAAATCACATTAGGATTCTCTTTTTAACCTGTTCCTTAAAACACTAGTGCTTAGGAAGTCTATTGGAGGCAGAAGCAGTCAAGGGTAGCTTAGGGTTAGGGATAGGGTTAGATTGAGGGTTAGGGTACGGCTTAGGGTACAGGTTCGGGGAGGGGTTCGGGTAGGGCGTAGGGTATGGGTTAGGGTGAGGGTTAGGGTTAGTGTTAGGGTTAGGGCTCGGTTTAGGGTACGGGTTAGGATTAGGGTACGCGTTAGGGTTAGGGTAGGGGTTAGGGTTAGGGAACGTGTTAGGGTGAGGGTAGTTATTAAACCTATCACACTCTCTAGATACCCCTTAGCTCGTAAAGGAATATTATTTGGGGGTCCAGCCATGGAGAAGAGTTTAGACACGAGGAGAAGATAAGGAACACACCCATTATTAAGAAATCACATTAGGATTCTCTTTTTAACCTGTTCCTTAAAACACTAGTGCTTACGAAATCTATTGGAGGCAGAAGCCATCAAGGATAGCTTAGGGTTAGGGTTAGGGTTAGGGTGAGGGTTAGGGTACGGCTTAGGGTACGGGTTCAGGGAGGGGTTCGGGTAGGGCGTAGGGTATGGGTTAGGGTTAGGGTTAGTGTTAGTGTTAGGGTTAGGGCTCGGTTTAGGGTACGGGTTAGGATTAGGGTACGCTTTAGTGTTAGGGTAGGGGTTAGGGTTAGGGTACGCTTTAGGGTGAGGGTAGTTATTAAATCTCTCCCTCTCTCTAGATACCCCTTAGCACGTAAAGGAATATTATTTGGGGGTCCAGCCATGGAGAAGACTTTAGACACTAGGAGAAGATAAGGAACACACCCATTATCACGAAATCACATTAGGATTCTCTTTTTAACCTGTTCCTTAAAACACTAGTGCTTAGGAAATCTATTGGAGGCAGAAGCAGTCAAGGGTAGCTTAGGGTTAGGGTTAGGGTTAGGGTGAGGGTTAGGGTATGGCTTAGGGTACGGGTTTGGGGAGGGGTTCGGGTAGGGCGTAGGGTATGGTTTAGGGTTAGGGTTAGGGTTAGTGTTAGGGTTAGGGCTCGGTTTAGGGTACGGGTTAGGATTAGGGTACGCGTTAGGGTTAGGGTAGGGGTTAGGGTTAGGGTACGCGTTAGGGTGAGGGTAGTTATTAAACCTATCACACTCTCTAGAAACCCCTTAGCATGTAAAGGAATATTATTTGGGGGTCCTGCCATGGAGAAGAGTTTAGACACGAGGAGAAGATAAGGAACACACCCATTATCAAGAAATCACATTAGGATTCTCTTTTTAACCTGTTCCTTAAAACACTAGTGCTTAGGAAATCTATTGGAGGCAGAAGCAGTCAAGGGTAGCTTAGGGTTTGGTTTAGGGGTAGGGTGAGGTTTAGGGTACGGCTTAGGGTACGGGTTCGGGGAGGGGTTCGGGTAGGGCGTAGGGTATGGGTTAGGGTTAGGGATAGGGTTAGTGTTAGGATTAGGGCTCGGTTTAGGGTACGGGTTAGGATTAGGGTACGCGTTAGGGTTAGGTTAGGGGTTAGGGTTAGGGTACGCGTTAGGGTGAGGGTAGTTATTAAACCTGTCCCACTATCTAGATACCCCTTAGCACGTAAAGTAATATTATTTGGGGGTCCAGCCATGGAGAAGAGTTTAGACACTAGGAGAAGATAAGGAACACACCCTTTATCAAGAAATCACATTAGGATTCTCTTTTTAACCTGTTCCTTAAAACACTAGTGCTTAGGAAATCTATTGGAGGCAGAAGCAGTCAAGGGTAGCTTAGGGTTAGGGTTAGGGTTAGATTGAGGTTTAGGGTAAGGCTTAGGGTACGGGTTCGGGGAGGGGTTCGGGTAGGGCGTAGGGTATGGGTTCGGGTTAGGGTTAGGGTTAGTGTTAGGGTTAGGGCTCGGTTTCGGGTACGGGTTAGGATTAGGGTACGCGTTAGGGTTAGGGTAGGGGTTAGGTTTAGGGTACGCGTTAGGGTGAGGGTAGTTATTAAACCTCTCCTTCTCTCTAGATACCCCTTAGCACGTAAAGGAATATTATTTGGGGGTCCAGCCATGGAGAAGAGTTTAGACACTAGGAGAAGATAAGGAACACACCCATTATCAAGAAATCACATTAGGATTCTCTTTTTAACCTGTTCCTTAAACACTAGTGCTTAGGAAATCTATTGGAGGCAGAAGCAGTCAAGGGTAGCTTAGGGTTAGGGTTACGGTTAGGGTGAGGGTTAGGGTATGGCTTAGGGTACGGGTTCGGGGAGGGGTTCGGGTAGGGCGTAGGGTATGGGTTTGGGTTAGGGTTAGGGTTACTGTTAGGGTTAGGGCTCGGTTTAGGGTACGGGTTAGGATTAGGGTACGCGTTAGGGTTAGGGTAGGGGTTAGGGTTAGTGTACGCGTTAGGGTGAGGGTAGTTATTAAACCTATCCCACTCTCTAGATAGCCCTTAGCACGTAAAGGAATATTATTTGGGGGTCCAGCCATGGAGAAGAGTTTAGACACTAGGAGAAGATAAGGAACACACCCATTATCACGAAATCACATTAGGATTCTCTTTTTAACCTGTTCCTTAAAACACTAGTGCTTAGGAAATCTATTGGAGGCAGAAGCAGTCAAGGGTAGCTTAGGGTTAGGGTTAGGGTTAGGGTGAGGGTTAGGGTATGGCTTAGGGCACGGGTTCGGGGAGGGGTTTCGGTAGGTCGTAGGGTATGGGTTAGGCTTAGGGTTAGGGTTAGTGTTAGGGTTAGGGCTCGGTTTAGGGTACGGGTTAGGATTAGGGTATGCGTTAGGGTTAGGGTAGGGGTTAGGTTTAGGGTACGCATTAGGGTGAGGGTAGTTATTAAACCTATCCCACTCTCTAGATACCCCTTAGCACGTAAAGGTATATTATTTGGGGGTCCAGCCATGGAGAAGAGTTTAGACACTAGGAGAAGATAAGGAACACACCCATTATCAAGAAATCACAATATGATTCTCTTTTTAAACTGTTCTTTAATACACTAGTGCTTAGGAAATCTATTGCAGGCAGAAGCAGTCAAGGGTAGCTTAGGGTTAGGGTTAGGGTTAGGGTGAGGGTTAGGGTACGGCTTAGGGGACGGGTTCGGGGAGGGGTTCGGGTAGGGAGTAGGGTATGGGTTAGGGTTAGGGTTAGGGTTAGTTTTAGGGTTAGGGCTCGGTTTAGGGTACTGGTTAGGATTAGGGTACGCGTTAGGGTTAGGGTAGGGGTTAGGGTTAGTGTACGCGATAGGGTGAGGTTATTTATTAAACCTATCCCACTCTCTAGATACCTCTTAGCACGTAAAGGAATAGTATTTGGGGGTCCAGCCATGGAGAAGAGTTTAGACACTAGGAGAAGATAAGGAACACACCCATTATCACGAAATCACATTAGGATTCTCTTTTTAACCTGTTCCTTAAAACACTAGTGCTTAGGAAATCTATTGGAGGCAGAAGGAATCAAGGGTAGCTTAGGGTTAGGGTTAGGGTTAGGGTATGGCTTAGGGTACGGGTTCGGGGAGGGGTTCGGGTAGGGCGTAGGGTATGGGTTAGGGTTAGGGTTAGTGTTAGTGTTAGGGTTAGGGCTCGGTTTAGGGTACGGGTTAGGATTAGGGTACGCGTTAGCGTTAGGGTCGGGGTTAGGGTTAGGGTACGCGTTAGGGTGAGGGTAGTTATTAAACCTCTCCCTCTCTCTAGATACGCCTTAGCACGTAAAGGAATATTATTTGGGGGTCCAGCCATGGAGAAGAGTTTAGACACTAGGAGAAGATAAGGAACACACCCATTATCACGAAATCACATTAGGATTCTCTTTTTAACCTGTTCCTTAAAACACTAGTGCTTAGGAAATCTATTGGAGGCAGAAGCAGTCAAGGGTAGCTTAGGGTTAGGGTTAGGGTTAGGGTGAGGGTTAGGGTATGGCTTAGGTTATGGGTTCGGGGAGGGGTTCGGGTAGGGCGTAGGTTACGGGTTAGGTTTAAGGTTAGGGTTAATGTTAGGCTTAGGGCTCGGTTTAGGGTACGGGTTAGGATTATGGTACGCGTTAGGGTTAGGGTAGGGGTTAGGGTTAGGGTATGCGTTAGGGTGAGGGTAGTTATTAAACCTATCACACTCTCTAGATACCCCTTAGCACGTAAAGGAATATTATTTGGGGGTCCAGCCATGGAGAAGAGTTTAGACACTAGGATAAGATAAGGAACACACCCATTATCAAGAAATCACATTAGGATTCTCTTTTGAACCTGTTCCTTAAAACACTAGTGCTTAGGAAATCTATTGGAGGCAGAAGCAGTCAAGGGTAGCTTAGGGTTAGGGTTAGGGTTAGGGTGAGGGTTTGGGGAAGGCTTAAGGTACGGGTTCGAGGAGGGGTACGGGTAGGGCGTGGGGTATGATTTAGGGTTAGGGTTAGGGTTAGTATTAGGGCTGGGCTCGGTTTCGGGTACGGGTTAGGATTAGGGTACGCGTTAGGGTTAGGGTAGGTGTGAGGGTTAGGGTACACGTTAGGGTTAGGTTCGTTATTAAACCTATCCCACTCTCTAGATACCCCTTAGCACGTAAAGGAATAGTATTTGGGGGTCCAGCCATGGAGAAGAGTTTAGACACGAGGAGAAGATAAGGAACACACCCATTATCAAGAAATCACATTAGGATTCTCTTTTTAACCTGTTCCTTAAAACACTAGTGCTTAGTAAATCTATTGGAGGCAGAAGGAGTCAAGGGTAGCTTAGGGTTAGGGTTAGGGTTAGTTTGAGGGTTAGGGTACGGGTTCGGGGAGGGGTTCGGGTAGGGCGTAGGGTATGGGTTAGGGTTAGGGTTAGGGTTAGTGTTAGGGTTAGGTCTCGGTTTAGGGTACGGGTTAGGATTAGGGTACACGTTAGGGTTAGGGTAGGGGTTAGGTTTAGGGTACGCGTTAGGGTGAGGGTAGTTATTAAACCTCTCCCTCTCTCTAGATACCCCTTAGCACGTAAAGGAATATTATTTGGGGGTCCAGCCATGGAGAAGAGTTTAGACACTAGGAGAAGATAAGGAACACACCCATTATCAAGAAATCACATTAGGATTCTCTTTTTAACCTGTTCCTTAAAACACTAGTGCTTAGGAAATATATTGGAGGCAGAAGCAGTCAAGGGTAGCTTAGGGTTAGGGTTAGGGTTAGGGTGAGGGTTAGGGTATGGCTTAGGGCACGGGTTCGGGGAGGGGTTTCGGTAGGGCGTAGGGTATGGGTTAGGCTTAGGGTTAGGGTTAGTGTTAGGGTTAGGGCTCGGTTTAGGGTACGGGTTAGGATTAGGGTACGCGTTAGGGTTAGGGTAGGGGTTAGGTTTAGGGTACGCATTAGGGTGAGGGTAGTTATTAAACCTATCCCACTCTCTAGATACCCCTTAGCACGTAAAGGAATATTATTTGGGGGTGCAGCCATGGAGAAGAGTTTAGACACTAGGAGAAGATAAGGAACACACCCATTATCAAGAAATCACAATATGATTCTCTTTTTAAACTGTTCTTTAATACACTAGTGCTTACGAAATCTATTGGAGGCAGAAGCAGTCAAGGGTAGCTTAGGGTTAGGGTTAGGGTTAGGGTGAGGGTTAGGGTACGGCTTAGGGTACGGGTTCGGGGAGGGGTTCGGGTAGGGCGTAGGGTATGGGTTAGGGTTAGGGTTAGGTTTAGTTTCAGGGTTAGGGCTCGGTTTAGGGTACTGGTTAGGATTAGGGTACGCGTCAGGGTTAGGGTAGGGGTTAGGGTTAGTGTATGCGATAGGGTGAGGTTATTTATTAAACCTATCCCACTCTCTAGATACCCCTTAGCACGTAAAGGAATAGTATTTGGGGGTCCAGCCATGGAGAAGAGTTTAGACACGAGGAGAAGATAAGGAACACACCCATTATCAAGAAATCACATTAGGATTCTCTTTTTAACCTGTTCCTTAAAACACTAGTGCTTAGGAAATCTATTGGAGGCAGAAGGAGTCAAGGGTAGCTTAGGGTTAGGGTTAGGGTTAGATTGAGGGTTAGGGTACGGGTTCGGGGAGGGGTTCGGGTAGGGCGTAGGGTATGGGTTAGGGTTAGGGTTAGGGTTAGTGTTAGGGTTAGGGCTCGGTTTAGGGTACGGGTTAGGATTAGGGTACGCGTTAGCGTTAGGGTAGGGGTTAGGGTTAGGATACGCGTTAGGGTGAGGGTAGTTATTAAACCTCTCCCTCTCTCTAGATACGCCTTAGCACGTAAAGGAATATTATTTGGGGGTCCAGCCATGGAGAAGAGTTTAGACACTAGGAGAAGATAAGGAACACACCCATTATCACGAAATCACATTAGGATTCTCTTTTTAACCTGTTCCTTAAAACACTAGTGCTTACGAAATCTATTGGAGGCAGAAGCAGTCAAGGGTAGCTTAGGGTTAGGGTTAGGGTGAGGGTTAGGGTACGGGTTCGGGGAGGGGTTCGGGTAGGGCGTAGGGTATGGGTTAGGGTTAGGGTTAGGGTTAGTGTTAGGGTTAGGGCTCGGTTTAGGGTACAGGTTAGGATTAGGGTACGCGTTAGGGTTAGGGTAGGGGTTAGGTTTAGGGTACGCGTTAGGGTGAGGGTAGTTATTAAACAAATCCCAATCTCTAGATACCCCTTAGCACGTAAAGGAGTATTATTTGGGGGTCCAGCCATGGAGAAGAGTTTAGACACTAGGATAAGATAAGGAACACACCCATTATCAAGAAATCACATTAGGATTCTCTTTTGAACCTGTTCCTTAAAACACTAGTGCTTAGGAAATCTATTGGAGGCAGAAGCAGTCAAGGGTAGCTTAGGGTTAGGGTTAGGGTTAGGGTGAGGGTTTGGGGACGGCTTAAGGTACGGGTTCGAGGAGGGGTACGGGTAGGGCGTAGGGTATGGTTTAGGGTTAGGGTTAGGGTTAGTATTAGGGCTGGGCTCGGTTTCGGGTACGGGTTAGGATTAGGGTACGCGTTAGGGTTAGGGTAGGGGTGAGGGTTAGGGTACACGTTAGGGTTAGGTTCGTTATTAAACCTATCCCACTCTCTAGATACCCCTTAGCACGTAAAGGAATATTATTTCGGGGTACAGCTATGGAGAAGAGTTAAGAGACTAGGAGAAGATAAGGAACACACCCAGTATCAAGAAATTACATTAGGATTCTCTTTTTAACCTGTTCCTTAAAACACTAGTGCTTAGGAAATCTATTGGAGGCAGAAGCAGTCAAGGGTAGCTTAGGGTTAGGGTTAGGGTTAGGGTGAGGGTTAGGGTACGGCTTAGGGTACGGGTTCGGGGAGGGGTTCGGGTAGGGCGTATGGTATGTGTTAGGGTTAGGGTTAGGGTTACTGTTTTGGCTAGGGCTCGGTTTAGGTTACGGGTTAGGATTAGGGTACACGTTAGTGTTAGGGTAGGGGTTAGGGTTAGGGTACGCGATAGGGTGAGGTTAGTTATTAAACCTATCCCACTGTCTAGATACCCCTTAGCACGTAAAGGAATATTATTTGGGGGTCCAGCCACGGAGAAGAGTTTAGACACTAGGAGAGGATAAGGAACACACCCATTATCAAGAAATCACATTAGGATTCTCTTTTTAACCTGTTCCTTAAAACACTAGTGCTTAGGAAATCTATTGGAGGCAGAAGCAGTCAAGGGTAGCTTAGGGTTAGGGTTAGGGGTAGGGTGAGGGTTAGGGTACGGCTTAGGGTACGGGTTCGGGGAGGGGTTCGGGTAGGGCATAGGGTATGGGTTAGGGTTAGGGTTAGGGTTAGTGTTAGGGTTAGGGCTCGGTTTAGGGTACGGGTTAGGATTAGGATACGCGTTAGGGTTAGGGTAGGGGTTAGGGTTAGGGTACGCGAAAGGGTGAGGTTAGTTATTAAACCTATCCCACTCTCTAGATACCCCTTAGCACGTAAAGGAATATTATTTGGGGGTCCAGCCATGGAGAAGAGTTTAGACACTAGGAGAAGATAAGGAACACACCCTTTATCAAGAAATCACATTAGGATTCTCTTTTTAACCTGTTCCTTAAAACACTAGTGCTTAGGAAATCTATTGGAGGCAGAAGCAGTCAAGGGTAGCTTAGGGTTAGGGTTAGGGTTAGATTGAGGTTTAGGGTAAGGCTTAGGGTACGGGTTCGGGGAGGGGTTCGGGTAGGGCGTAGGGTATGGGTTAGGGTTAGGGTTAGGGTTAGTGTTAGGGTTAGGGCTCGGTTTAGGGTACGGGTTAGGATTAGGGTACGCGTTAGGGTTAGGGTAGGGGTTAGGTTTAGGGTACGCGTTAGGGTGAGGGTAGTTATTAAACCTCTCCCTCTCTCTAGATACCCCTTAGCACGTAAAGGAATATTATTTGGGGGTCCAGCCATGGAGAAGAGTTTAGACAGTAGGAGAAGATAAGGAACACACCCATTATCAAGAAATCACATTAGGATTCTCTTTTTAACCTGTTCCTTAAACACTAGTGCTTAGGAAATCTATTGGAGGCAGAAGCAGTCAAGGGTAGCTTAGGGTTAGGGTTACGGTTAGGGTGAGGGTTAGGGTATGGCTTAGGGTACGGGTTCGGGGAGGGGTTCGGGTAGGGCGTAGGGTATGGGTTAGGGTTAGGGTTAGGGTTAGTGTTAGGGTTAGGGCTCGGTTTAGGGTACGGGTTAGGATTAGGGAACGCGTTAGGGTTAGGGTAGGGGTTAGGGTTAGTGTACGCGTTAGGGTGAGGGTAGTTATTAAACCTATCCCACTCTCTAGATAGCCCTTAGCACGTAAAGGAATATTATTTGGGGGTCCAGCCATGGAGAAGTGTTTAGACACTAGGAGAAGATAAGGAACACACCCATTATCACGAAATCACATTAGGATTCTCTTTTTAACCTGTTCCTTAAAACACTAGTTCTTAGGAAATCTATTGGAGGCAGAAGCAGTCAAGGGTAGCTTAGGGTTAGGGTTAGGGTTAGGGTGAGGGTTAGGGTATGGCTTAGGGCACGGGTTCGGGGAGGGGTTTCGGTAGGGCGTAGGGTATGGGTTAGGCTTAGGGTTAGGGTTAGTGTTAGGGTTAGGGCTCGGTTTAGGGTACGGGTTAGGATTAGGGTACGCTTTAGGGTTAGGGTAGGGGTTAGGGTTAGGTTACGCGATAGGGTGAGGGTAGTTATTAAACCTATCCCACTCTCTAGATACCCCTTAGCACGTAAAGGAATATTATTTGGGGGTCCAGCCGTGGAGAAGAGTTTAGACACTAGGAGAAGATAAGGAACACACCCATTATCAAGAAATCACATTAGGATTCTCTTTTTAACCTGTTCCTTAAAACACTAGTGCTTAGGAAATCTATTGGAGGCAGAAGCAGTCAAGGGTAGCTTAGGGTTAGTGTTAGGGTTAGATTGAGGGTTATGGTACGGCTTAGGGTACGGGTTCGGGGAGGGGTTCGGGTAGGGTGTAGGGTATGGGTTAGGGTTAGAGTTAGGGCTAGTGTTAGGGTTAGGCCTCGGTTTAGGGTACGGATTAGGATTAGGGTACGCGTTATGGTTAGGGTAGGGGTTAGGGTTAGGGTATGCATTAGGGTGAGGGTAGTTATTAAACCTATCCCACTCTCTAGATACCCCTTAGCACGTAAAGGAATATTATTTGGGGGTCCAGCCATGGAGAAGAGTTTAGACACTAGGAGAAGATAAGGAACACACCCATTATCAAGAAATCACATTAGGATTCTCTTTTTAACCTGTTCCTTAAAACACTAGTGCTTAGGAAATCTATTGGAGGCAGAAGCAGTCAAGGGTAGCTTAGGGTTAGGGTTAGGGTTAGGGTGAGGGTTAGGGTACGGCTTAGGGTACGGGTTCGGGGAGGGGTTCGGGTAGGGCGTAGGGTATGGGTTAGGGTTAGGGTTAGTGTTAGGGTTAGGGCTCGGTTTAGGGTACTGGTTAGGATTAGGGTACGCGTTAGGGTTAGGGTAGGGGTTAGGGTTAGTGTACGTGATAGGGTGAGGTTATTTATTAAACCTATCCCACTCTCTAGATACCCCTTAGCACGTAAAGGAATATTATTTGGGGGTCCAGCCATGGAGAAGAGTTTAGACACGAGGAGAAGATAAGGAACACACCCATTATCAAGAAATCATATTAGGATTCTCTTTTTAACCTGTTCCTTAAAACACTAGTGCTTAGGAAATCTATTGGAGGCAGAAGGAGTCAAGGGTAGCTTAGGGTTAGGGTTAGGGTTAGATTGAGGGTTAGGGTACGGCTTAGGGTATGGGTTCGGGGAGGGGTTCGTGTAGGGTGTAGGGTATGGGTTAGGGTTAGGGTTAGGGCTAGTGTTAGGGTTAGGGCTCGGTTTAGGGTACGGGTTAGGATTAGGGTACGCGTTAGGGTTAGGGTAGGGGTTAGGGTTAGGTTATGCATTAGGGTGAGGGTAGTTATTAAACCTATCCCACTCTCTAGATACCCCTTAGCACGTAAAGGAATATTATTTGGGGTTCCAGCCATGGAGAAGAGTTTAGACACTAGGAGAAGATAAGGAACACACCCATTATCAAGAAATCACATTAGGATTCTCTTTTTAACCTGTTCCTTAAAACACTAGTGCTTAGGAAATCTACTGGAGGCAGAAGCAGTCAAGGGTAGCTTAGGGTTAGGGTTAGGGTTAGGGTGAGGGTTAGGGTACGGCTTAGGGTACGGGTTCGGGGAGGGGTTCGGGTAGGGCGTAGGGTATGGGTTAGGGTTAGGGTTAGGGTTAGTGTTAGGGTTAGGGTTCGGTTTAGGGTACTGGTTAGGATTAGGGTATGCGTTAGGGTTAGGGTAGGGGTTAGGGTTAGTGTACGCGATCGGGTGAGGTTATTTATTAAACCTATGCCACTCTCTAGATACCCCTTAGCACGTAAAGGAATATTATTTGGGGGTCCAGACATGGAGAAGAGTTTAGACACGAGGAGAAGATAAGGAACACACCCATTATCAAGAAATCACATTAGGATTCTCTTTTTAACCTGTTCCTTAAAACACTAGTGCTTAGGAAATCTATTGGAGGCAGAAGGAGTCAAGGGTAGCTTAGGGTTAGGGTTAGGGTTAGATTGAGGGTTAGGGTACGGGTTCGGGGAGGGGTTCGGGTAGGGCGTAAGGTATGGGTTAGGCTTAGGGTTAGGGTTAGTGTTAGGGTTAGGGCTCGGTTTAGGGTACGGGTTAGGATTAGGGTACGCGTTAGGGTTAGGGTAGGGGTTAGGTTTAGGGTACGCATTAGGGTGAGGGTAGTTATTAAATCTATCCCACTCTCTAGATACCCCTTAGCACGTAAAGGTATATTATTTGGGGGTCCAGCCATGGAGAAGAGTTTAGACACTAGGAGAAGATAAGGAACACACCCATTATCAAGAAATCACAATATGATTCTCTTTTTAAACTGTTCTTTAATACACTAGTGCTTAGGAAATCTATTGGAGGCAGAAGCAGTCAAGGGTAGCTTAGGGTTAGGGTTAGGGTTAGGGTGAGGGTTAGGGTACGGCTTAGGGTACGGGTTCGCCGAGGGGTTCGGGTAGGGCGTAGGGTATGTGTAAGGGTTAGGGTTAGGGTTAGTGTTTTGGCTAGGGCTCGGTTTAGGGTACGGGTTAGGATTAGGGTACCCGTTAGTGTTAGGGTAGGGGTTAGGGTTAGGGTACGCGATAGGGTGAGGTTAGTTATTAAACCTATCCCACTGTCTAGATACCCCTTAGCACGTAAAGGAATATTATTTGGGGGTCCAGCCATGGAGAAGAGTTTAGACACTAGGAGAGGATAAGGAACACACCCATTATCAAGAAATCACATTAGGATTCTCTTTTTAACCTGTTCCTTAAAACACTAGTGCTTAGGAAATCTATTGGAGGCAGAAGCAGTCAAGGGTAGCTTAGGGTTAGGGTTAGGGGTAGGGTGAGGGTTAGGGTACGACTTAGGGTACGGGTTCGGGGAGGGGTTCGGGTAGGGCATAGGGTATGGGTTAGGGTTAGGGTTAGGGTTAGTGTTAGGGTTAGGGCTCGGTTTAGGGTACGGGTTAGGATTAGGATACGCGTTAGGGTTAGGGTAGGGGTTAGGGTTAGGGTACGCGAAAGGGTGAGGTTTGTTATTAAACCTATCCCACTCTCTAGATACCCCTTAGCACGTAAAGGAATATTATTTGGGGGTCCAGCCATGGAGAAGAGTTTAGACACTTGGAGAAGATAAGGAACACACCCTTTATCAAGAAATCACATTAGGATTCTCTTTTTAACCTGTTCCTTAAAACACTAGTGCTTAGGAAATCTATAGGAGGCAGAAGCAGTCAAGGGTAGCTTAGGGTTAGGGTTAGGGTTAGGGTGAGGGTTAGGGTATGGCTTAGGGCACGGGTTCGGGGAGGGGTTTCAGTAGGGCGTAGGGTATGGGTTAGGCTTAGGGTTAAGGTTAGTGTTAGGGTTAGGGCTCGGTTTAGGGTACGGGTTAGGATTAGGGTACGCGTTAGGGTTAGGGTAGGGGTTAGGTTTAGGGTACGCATTAGGGTGAGGGTAGTTATTAAACCTATCCCACTCTCTAGATACCCCTTAGCACATAAAGGTATATTATTTGGGGGTCCAGCCATGGAGAAGAGTTTAGACACTAGGAGAAGATAAGGAACACACCCATTATCAAGAAATCACAATATGATTCTCTTTTTAAACTGTTCTTTAATACACTAGTGCTTAGGAAATCTATTGGAGGCAGAAGCAGTCAAGGGTAGCTTAGGGTTAGGGTTAGGGTTAGGGTGAGGGTTAGGGTACGGCTTAGGGTACGGGTTCGGGGAGGGGTTCGGGTAGGGCGTAGGGTATGGGTTAGGGTTAGGGTTAGGGTTAGTTTTAGGGTTAGGGCTCGGTTTAGGATACTGGTTAGGATTAGGGTACGCGTTAGGGTTAGGGTAGGGGTTAGGGTTAGTGTACGCGATAGGGTGAGGTTATTTATTAAACCTATCCCACTCTCTAGATACACCTTAGCACGTAAAGGAATAGTATTTGGGGGTCCAGCCATGGAGAAGAGTTTAGACACGAGGAGAAGATAAGTAACACACCCATTATCAAGAAATCACATTAGGATTCTCTTTTTAACCTGTTCCTTAAAACACTAGTGCTTAGGAAATCTATTGGAGGCAGAAGGAGTCAAGGGTAGCTTAGGGTTAGGGTTAGGGTTAGATTGAGGGTTAGGGTACGGGTTCGGGGAGGGGTTCGGGTAGGGCGTAGGGTATGGGTTAGGGTTAGGGTTAGGGTTAGTGTTAGGGTTAGGGCTCGGTTTAGGGTACGGGTTAGGATTAGGGTACGCGTTAGCGTTAGGGTCGGGGTTAGGGTTAGGGTACGCGTTAGGGTGAGGGTAGTTATTAAACCTCTCCCTCTCTCTAGATACGCCTTAGCACGTAAAGGAATATTATTTGGGGGTCCAGCCATGGAGAAGAGTTTAGACACTAGGAGAAGATAAGGAACACACCCATTATCACGAAATCACATTAGGATTCTCTTTTTAACCTGTTCCTTAAAACACTAGTGCTTAGGAAATCTATTGGAGGCAGAAGCAGTCAAGGGTAGCTTAGGGTTAGGGTTAGGGTTAGGGTGAGGGTTAGGGTATGGCTTAGGGTATGGGTTCGGGGAGGGGTTCGGGTAGGGCGTAGGTTATGGGTTAGGTTTAAGGTTAGGGTTAATGTTAGGCTTAGGGCTCGGTTTAGGGTACGGGTTAGGATTATGGTACGCGTTAGGGTTAGGGTAGGGGTTAGGGTTAGGGTATGCGTTAGGGTGAGGGTAGTTATTAAACCTATCACACTCTCTAGATACCCCTTAGCACGTAAAGGAATATTATTTGGGGGTCCAGCCATGGAGAAGAGTTTAGACACTAGGATAAGATAAGGAACACACCCATTATCAAGAAATCACATTAGGATTCTCTTTTGAACCTGTTCCTTAAAACACTAGTGCTTAGGAAATCTATTGGAGGCAGAAGCAGTCAAGGGTAGCTTAGGGTTAGGGTTAGGGTTAGGGTGAGGGTTTGGGGACGGCTTAAGGTACGGGTTCGAGGAGGGGTACGGGTAGGGCGTAGGGTATGGTTTAGGGTTAGGGTTAGGGTTAGTATTAGGGCTGGGCTCGGTTTCGGGTACGGGTTAGGATTAGGGTACGCGTTAGGGTTAGGGTAGGGGTGAGGGTTAGGGTACACGTTAGGGTTAGGTTCGTTATTAAAACTATCCCACTCTCTAGATACCCCTTAGCACGTAAAGGAATATTATTTCGGGGTACAGCTATGGAGAAGAGTTAAGAGACTAGGAGAAGATAAGGAACACACCCAGTATCAAGAAATTACATTAGGATTCTCTTTTTAACCTGTTCCTTAAAACACTAGTGCTTAGGAAATCTATTGGAGGCAGAAGCAGTCAAGGGTAGCTTAGGGTTAGGGTTAGGGGTAGGGTGAGGGTTAGGGTACGGCTTAGGGTACGGGTTCGGGGAGGGGTTCGGGTAGGGCATAGGGTATGGGTTAGGGTTAGGGTTAGGGTTAGTGTTAGGGTTAGGGCTCGGTTTAGGGTACGGGTTAGGATTAGGATACGCGTTAGGGTTAGGGTAGGGGTTAGGGTTAGGGTACGCGAAAGGGTGAGGTTAGTTATTAAACCTATCCCACTCTCTAGATACCCCTTAGCACGTAAAGGAATATTATTTGGGGGTCCAGCCATGGAGAAGAGTTTAGACACTAGGAGAAGATAAGGAACACACCCTTTATCAAGAAATCACATTAGGATTCTCTTTTTAACCTCTTCCTTAAACACTAGTGCTTAGGAAATCTATTGGAGGCAGAAGCAGTCAAGGGTAGCTTAGGGTTAGGGTTACGGTTAGGGTGAGGGTTAGGGTATGGCTTAGGGTACGGGTTCGGGGAGGGGTTCGGGTAGGGCGTAGGGTATGGGTTAGGGTTAGGGTTAGGGTTAGTGTTAGGGTTAGGGCTCGGTTTAGGGTACGGGTTAGGATTAGGGAACGCATTAGGGTTAGGGTAGGGGTTAGGGTTAGTGTACGCGTTAGGGTGAGGGTAGTTATTAAACCTATCCCACTCTCTAGATAGCCCTTAGCACGTAAAGGAATATTATTTGGGGGTCCAGCCATGGAGAAGAATTTAGACACTAGGAGAAGATAAGGAACACACCCATTATCACGAAATCACATTAGGATTCTCTTTTTAACCTGTTCCTTAAAACACTAGTGCTTAGGAAATCTATTGGAGGCAGAAGCAGTCAAGGGTAGCTTAGGGTTAGGGTTAGGGTTAGGGTGAGGGTTAGGGTATGGCTTAGGGCACGGGTTCGGGGAGGGGATTCGGTAGGGCGTAGGGTATGGGTTAGGCTTAGGGTTAGGGTTAGTGTTAGGGTTAGGGCTCGGTTTAGGGTACGGGTTAGGATTAGGGTACGCGTTAGGGTTAGGGTAGGGGTTAGGTTTAGGGTACGCATTAGGGTGAGGGTAGTTATTAAACCTATCCCACTCTCTAGATACCCCTTAGCACGTAAAGGAATATTATTTGGGGGTCCAGCCATGGAGAAGAGTTTAGACACTAGGAGAAGATAAGGAACACACCCATTATCAAGAAATCACAATATGATTCGCTTTTTAAACTGTTCTTTAATACACTAGTGCTTAGGAAATCTATTGGAGGCAGAAGCAGTCAAGGGTAGCTTAGGGTTAGGGTTAGGGTTAGGGTGAGGGTTAGGGTACGGCTTAGGGTACGGGTTCGGGGAGGGGTTCGGGTAGGGCGTAGGGTATGGGTTAGGGTTAGTGTTAGGGTTAGTTTTAGGGTTAGGGCTCTGTTTAGGGTACTGGTTAGGATTAGGGTACGCGTTAGGGTTAGGGTAGGGGTTAGGGTTAGTGTATGCGATAGGGTGAGGTTATTTATTAAACCTATCCCACTCTCTAGATACCCCTTAGCACGTAAAGGAACAGTATTTGGGGGTCCAGCCATGGAGAAGAGTTTAGACACGAGGAGAAGATAAGGAACACACCCATTATCAAGAAATCACATTAGGATTCTCTTTTTAACCTGTTCCTTAAAACACTAGTGCTTAGGAAATCTATTGGAGGCAGAAGGAGTCAAGGGTAGCTTAGGGTTAGGGTTAGGGTTAGATTGAGGGTTAGGGTACGGGTTCGGGGAGGGGTTCGGGTAGGGCGTAGGGTATGGGTTAGGGTTAGGGTTAGTGTTAGGGTTAGGGCTCGGTTTAGGGTATGGGTTAGGATTAGGGTACGCCTTAGCGTTAGGGTAGGGGTTAGGGTTAGGGTACGCGTTAGGGTGAGGGTAGTTATTAAACCTCTCCCTCTCTCTATATACGCCTTAGCACGTAAAGGAATATTATTTGGGGGTCCAGCCATGGAGAAGAGTTTAGACACTAGGAGAAGATAAGGAACACACCCATTATCACGAAATCACATTAGGATTCTCTTTTTAACCTGTTCCTTAAAACACTAGTGCTTAGGAAATCTATTGGAGGCAGAAGCAGTCAAGGGTAGCTTAGGGTTAGGGTTAGGGTTAGGGTGAGGGTTAGGGTATGGCTTAGGGTACGGGTTCGGGGAGGGGTTCGGGTAGGGCGTAGGTTATGGGTTAGGTTTAAGGTTAGGGTTAATGTTAGGCTTAGGGCTCGGTTTAGGGTACGGGTTAGGATTATGGTACGCGTTAGGGTTAGGGTAGGGGTTTGGGTTAGGGTATGCGTTAGGGTGAGGGTAGTTATTAAACCTATCACACTCTCTAGATACCCCTTAGCACGTAAAGTAATATTATTTGGGGGTCCAGCCATGGAGAAGAGTTTAGACACGAGGAGAAGAAAAGGAACACACCAATTATCAAGAAATCACATTAGGATTCTCTTTTTAACCTGTTCCTTAAAACACTAGTGCTTAGGAAATCTATTGGAGGCAGAAGCCGTGAAGGGTAGCTTAGGGTTAGTGTTAGGGTTAGGGTGAGGGTTAGGGTACGGCTTAGGGTTCGGGTTCAGGGAGCGGTTCGGGTAGGGCGTAGGGTATTGGTTAGGGTTAGGGTTAGGGTTAGTGTTAGGGTTAGGGCTCGGTTTAGGGTACGGGTTACATTAGGGTATGCTTTAGGGTTAGGGTAGGGGTTAGGGTTAGGGTACGCGATAGGGTGAGGGTAGTTATTAAACCTATCCCACTCTCTAGATACCCCTTAGCACGTAAAGGAATATTATTTGGGGGTCCAGCCGTGGAGAAGAGTTTAGACACTAGGAGAAGATAAGGAACACACCCATTATCAAGAAATCACATTAGGATTCTCTTTTTAACCTGTTCCTTAAAACACTAGTGCTTACGAAATCTATTGGAGGCAGAAGCAGTCAAGGGTAGCTTAGGGTTAGTGTTAGGGTTAGATTGAGGGTTATGGTACGGCTTAGGGTACGGGTTCGGGGAGGGGTTCGGGTAGGGTGTAGGGTATGGGTTAGGGTTAGAGTTAGGGCTAGTGTTAGGGTTAGGCCTCGGTTTAGGGTACGGATTAGGATTAGGGTACGCGTTATGGTTAGGGTAGGGGTTAGGGTTAGGGTATGCATTAGGGTGAGGGTAGTTATTAAACCTATCCCACTCTCTAGATACCCCTTAGCACGTAAAGGAATATTATTTGGGGGTCCAGCCATGGAGAAGAGTTTAGACACTAGGAGAAGATAAGGAACACACCCATTATCAAGAAATCACATTAGGATTCTCTTTTTAACCTGTTCCTTAAAACACTAGTGCTTAGGAAATCTATTGGAGGCAGAAGCAGTCAAGGGTAGCTTAGGGTTAGGGTTAGGGTTAGGGTGAGGGTTAGGGTACGGCTTAGGGTACGGGTTCGGGGAGGGGTTCGGTTAGGGCGTAGGGTATGTGTTAGGGTTAGGGTTAGTGTTAGGGTTAGGGCTCGGTTTAGGGTACTGGTTAGGATTAGGGTACGCGTTAGGGTTAGGGTAGGGGTTAGGGTTAGTGTACGCGATAGGGTGAGGTTATTTATTAAACCTATCCCACTCTCTAGATACCCCTTAGCACGTAAAGGAATATTATTTGGGGGTTCAGCCATGGAGAAGAGTTTAGACACGAGGAGAAGAAAAGGAACACACCCATTATCAAGAAATCACATTAGGATTCTCTTTTTAACCTGTTCCTTAAAACACTAGTGCTTAGGAAATCTATTGGAGGCCGAAGCCGTCAAGGGTAGCTTAGGGTTAGGGTTAGGGTTAGGGTGAGGGTTAGGGTACGGCTTAGGGTTTGGGTTCAGGGAGCGGTTCGGGTAGGGCGTAGGGTATTGGTTAGGGTTAGGGTTAGGGTTAGGGTTAGGGTTAGGGCTCGGTTTAGGGTACGGGTTAGGATTAGGGTACGCGTTAGGGTTAGGGTAGGGGTTAGGGTTAGGGTACACGATAGGGTGAGGGTAGTTATTAAACCTATCCCACTCTCTAGATTCCCCTTAGCACGTAAAGGAATATTATTTGGGGGTCCAGCCGTGGAGAAGAGTTTAGACACTAGGAGAAGATAAGGAACACACCCATTATCAAGAAATCACATTAGGATTCTCTTTTTAACCTGTTCCTTAAAACACTAGTGCTTAGGAAATCTATTGGAGGCAGAAGCAGTCAAGGGTAGCTTAGGGTTAGGGTTAGGGTTAGTGTGAGGGTTAGGGTATGGCTTAGGGCACGGGTTCGGGGAGGGGTTTCGGTAGGGCGTAGGGTATGGGTTAGGCTTAGGGTTAGGGTTAGTGTTAGGGTTAGGGCTCGGTTTAGGGTACGGGTTAGGATTAGGGTACGCGTTAGGGTTAGGGTAGGGGTTAGGTTTAGGGTACGCATTAGGGTGAGGGTAGTTATTAAACCTATCCCACTCTCTAGATACCCCTTAGCACGTAAAGGTATATTATTTGGGGGTCCAGCCATGGAGAAGAGTTTAGACACTAGGAGAAGATAAGGAACACCCCCATTATCAAGAAATCACAATATGATTCTCTTTTTAAACTGTTCTTTAATACACTAGTGCTTAGGAAATCTATTGGAGGCAGAAGCAGTCAAGGGTAGCTTAGGGTTAGGGTTAGGGTTAGGGTGAGGGTTAGGGTACGGCTTAGGGTACGGGTTCGGGGAGGGGTTCGGGTAAGGAGTAGGGTATGGGTTAGGGTTAGGGTTAGGGTTAGTTTTAGGGTTAGGGCTCGGTTTAGGGTACTGGTTAGGTTTAGGGTACGCGTTAGGGTTAGGGTAGGGGTTAGGGTTAGTGTACGCGATAGGGTGAGGTTATTTATTAAACCTATCCCACTCTCTAGATACCCCTTAGCACGTAAAGGAATAGTATTTGGGGGTCCAGCCATGGAGAAGAGTTTAGACACGAGGAGAAGATAAGGAACACACCCATTATCAAGAAATCACATTAGGATTCTCTTTTTAACCTGTTCCTTAAAACACTAGTGCTTAGGAAATCTATTGGAGGCAGAAGGAGTCAAGGGTAGCTTAGGGTTAGGGTGAGGGTTAGATTGAGGGTTAGGGTACGGGTTCGGGGAGGGGTTCGGGTAGGGCGTAGGGTATGGGTTAGGGTTAGGGTTAGGGTTAGTGTTAGGGTTAGGGCTCGGTTTAGGGTACGGGTTAGGATTAGGGTATGCGTTAGCGTTAGGGTCGGGGTTAGGGTTAGGGTACGCGTTAGGGTGAGGGTAGTTATTAAACCTCTCCCTCTCTCTAGATACGCCTTAGCACGTAAAGGAATATTATTTGGGGGTCCAGCCATGGAGAAGAGTTTAGACACTAGGAGAAGATAAGGAACACACCCATTATCACGAAATCACATTAGGATTCTCTTTTTAACCTGTTCCTTAAAACACTAGTGCTTAGGAAATCTATTGGAGGCAGAAGCAGTCAAGGGTAGCTTAGGGTTAGGGTTAGGGTTAGGGTGAGGGTTAGGGTATGGCTTAGGGTATGGGTTCGGGGAGGGGTTCGGGTAGGGCGTAGGTTATGGGTTAGGTTTAAGGTTAGGGTTAATGTTAGGCTTAGGGCTCGGTTTAGGGTACGGGTTAGGATTATGGTACGCGTTAGGGTTAGGGTAGGGGTTAGGGTTAGGGTATGCGTTAGGGTGAGGGTAGTTATTAAACCTATCACACTCTCTAGATACCCCTTAGCACGTAAAGGAATATTATTTGGGGGTCCAGCCATGGAGAAGAGTTTAGACACTAGGATAAGATAAGGAACACACCCATTATCAAGAAATCACATTAGGATTCTCTTTTGAACCTGTTCCTTAAAACACTAGTGCTTAGGAAATCTATTGGAGGCAGAAGCAGTCAAGGGTAGCTTAGGGTTAGGGTTAGGGTTAGGGTGAGGGTTTGGGGACGGCTTAAGGTACGGGTTCGAGGAGGGGTACGGGTAGGGCGTAGGGTATGGTTTAGGGTTAGGGTTAGGGTTAGTATTAGGGCTGGGCTCGGTTTCGGGTACGGTTTAGGATTAGGGTACGCGTTAGGGTTAGGGTAGGGGTGAGGGTTAGGGTACACGTTAGGGTTAGGTTCGTTATTAAACCTATCCCACTCTCTAGATACCCCTTAGCACGTAAAGGAATATTATTTCGGGGTACAGCTATGGAGAAGAGTTAAGAGACTAGGAGAAGATAAGGAACACACCCAGTATCAAGAAATTACATTAGGATTCTCTTTTTAACCTGTTCCTTAAAACATTAGTGCTTAGGAAATCTATTGGAGGCAGAAGCAGTCAAGGGTAGCTTAGGGTTAGGGTTAGGGTTAGGGTGAGGGTTAGGGTACGGCTTAGGGTACGGGTTCGGGGAGGGGTTCGGGTAGGGCGTAGGGTATGTGTTAGGGTTAGGGTTAGGGTTAGTGTTTTGGCTAGGGCTCGGTTTAGGGTACGGGTTAGGATTAGGGTACACGTTAGTGTTAGGGTAGGGGTTAGGGTTAGGGTACGCGAAAGGGTGAGGTGAGTTATTAAACCTATCCCACTCTCTAGATACCCCTTAGCACGTAAAGGAATATTATTTGGGGGTCCAGCCATGGAGAAGAGTTTAGACACTAGGAGAACATAAGGAACACACCCTTTATCAAGAAATCACATTAGGATTCTCTTTTTAACCTGTTCCTTAAAACACTAGTGCTTAGGAAATCTATTGGAGGCAGAAGCAGTCAAGGGTAGCTTAGGGTTAGGGTTAGGGTTAGATTGAGGTTTAGGGTAAGGCTTAGGGTACGGGTTCGGGGAGGGGTTCGGGTAGGGCGTAGGGTATGGGTTAGGGTTAGGGTTAGGGTTAGTGTTAGGGTTAGGGCTCGGTTTAGGGTACGGGTTAGGATTAGGGTACGCGTTAGGGATAGGGTAGGGGTTAGGTTTAGGGTACGCGTTAGGGTGAGGGTAGTTATTAAACCTCTCCCTCTCTCTAGATACCCCTTAGCACGTAAAGGAATATTATTTGGGGGTCCAGCCATGGAGAAGAGTTTAGACACTAGGAGAAGATAAGGAACACACCCATTCTCAAGAAATCACATTAGGATTCTCTTTTTAACCTGTTCCTTAAACACTAGTGCTTAGGAAATCTATTGGAGGCAGAAGCAGTCAAGGGTAGCTTAGGGTTAGGGTTACGGTTAGGGTGAGGGTTAGGGTATGGCTTAGGGTACGGGTTCGGGGAGGGGTTCGGGTAGGGCGTAGGGTATGGGTTAGGGTTAGGGTTAGGGTTAGTGTTAGGGTTAGGGCTCGGTTTAGGGTACGGGTTAGGATTAGGGAACGCGTTAGGGTTAGGGTAGGGGTTAGGGTTAGTGTACGCGTTAGGGTGAGGGTAGTTATTAAACCTATCCCACTCTCTAGATAGCCCTTAGCACGTAAAGGAATATTATTTGGGGGTCCAGCCATGGAGAAGAGTTTAGACACTAGGAGAAGATAAGGAACACACCCATTATCACGAAATCACATTAGGATTCTCTTTTTAACCTGTTCCTTAAAACACTAGTGCTTAGGAAATCTATTGGAGGCAGAAGCAGTCAAGGGTAGCTTAGGGTTAGGGTTAGGGTTAGGGTGAGTGTTAGGGTATGGCTTAGGGCACGGGTTCGGGGAGGGGTTTCGGTAGGGCGTAGGGTATGGGTTAGGCTTAGGGTTAGGGTTAGTGTTAGGGTTAGGGCTCGGTTTAGGGTACGGGTTAGGATTAGGGTACGCGTTAGGGTTAGGGTAGGGGTTAGGTTTAGGGTACGCATTAGGGTGAGGGTAGTTATTAAACCTATCCCACTCTCTAGATACCCCTTAGCACGTAAAGGAATATTATTTGGGGGTCCAGCCATGGAGAAGAGTTTAGACACTAGGAGAAGATAAGGAACACACCCATTATCAAGAAATCACAATATGATTCTCTTTTTAAACTGTTCTTTAATACACTAGTGCTTAGGAAATCTATTGGAGGCAGAAGCAGTCAAGGGTAGCTTAGGGTTAGGGTTAGGGTTAGGGTGAGGGTTAGGGTACGGCTTAGGGTACGGGTTCGGGGAGGGGTTCGGGTAGGGCGTAGGGTATGGGTTAGGGTTAGGGTTAGGGTTAGTTTTAGGGTTAGGGCTCGGTTTAGGGTACTGGTTAGGATTAGGGTACGCGTTAGGGTTAGGGTAGGGGTTAGGGTTAGTGTACGCGATAGGGTGAGGTTATTTATTAAACCTATCCCACTCTCTAGATACCCCTTAGCACGTAAAGGAATAGTATTTGGGGGTCCAGCCATGGAGAAGAGTTTAGACACGAGGAGAAGATAAGGAACACACCCATTATCAAGAAATCACATTAGGATTCTCTTTTTAACCTGTTCCTTAAAACACTAGTGCTTAGGAAATCTATTGGAGGCAGAAGGAGTCAAGGGTAGCTTAGGGTTAGGGTTAGGGTTAGATTGAGGGTTAGGGTACGGGTTCGGGGAGGGGTTCGGGTAGGGCGTAGGGTATGGGTTAGGGTTAGGGTTAGGGTTAGGGCTCGGTTTAGGGTATGGGTTAGGATTAGTGTACGCGTTAGCGTTAGGGTTGGGGTTAGGGTTAGGGTACGCGTTAGGGTGAGGGTAGTTATTAAACCTCTCCCTCTCTCTATATACGCCTTAGCACGTAAAGGAATATTATTTGGGGGTCCAGCCATGGAGAAGAGTTTAGACACTAGGAGAAGATAAGGAACACACCCATTATCACGAAATCACATTAGGATTCTCTTTTTAACCTGTTCCTTAAAACACTAGTGCTTAGGAAATCTATTGGAGGCAGAAGCAGTCAAGGGTAGCTTAGGGTTAGGGTTAGGGTTAGGGGGAGGGTTAGGGTATGGCTTAGGGTACGGGTTCGGGGAGGGGTTCGGGTAGGGCGTAGGTTATGGGTTAGGTTTAAGGTTAGGGTTAATGTTAGGCTTAGGGCTCGGTTTAGGGTACGGGTTAGGATTATGGTACGCGTTAGGGTTAGGGTAGGGGTTAGGGTTAGGGTATGCGTTAGGGTGAGGGTAGTTATTAAACCTATCACACTCTCTAGATACCCCTTAGCACGTAAAGTAATATTATTTGGGGGTCCAGCCATGGAGAAGAGTTTAGACACGAGGAGAAGAAAAGGAACACACCAATTATCAAGAAATCACATTAGGATTCTCTTTTTAACCTGTTCCTTAAAACACTAGTGCTTAGGAAATCTATTGGAGGCAGAAGCCGTGAAGGGTAGCTTAGGGTTAGTGTTAGGGTTAGGGTGAGGGTTAGGGTACGGCTTAGGGTTCGGGTTCAGGGAGCGGTTCGGGTAGGGCGTAGGGTATTGGTTAGGGTTAGGGTTAGGGTTAGTGTTAGGGTTAGGGCTCGGTTTAGGGTACGGGTTAGGATTAGGGTACGCTTTAGGGTTAGGGTAGGGGTTAGGGTTAGGGTACGCGATAGGGTGAGGGTAGTTATTAAACCTATCCCACTCTCTAGATACCCCTTAGCACGTAAAGGAATATTATTTGGGGGTCCAGCCGTGGAGAAGAGTTTAGACACTAGGAGAAGATAAGGAACACACCCATTATCAAGAAATCACATTAGGATTCTCTTTTTAACCTGTTCCTTAAAACACTAGTGCTTAGGAAATCTATTGGAGGCAGAAGCAGTCAAGGGTAGCTTAGGGTTAGTGTTAGGGTTAGATTGAGGGTTATGGTACGGCTTAGGGTACGGGTTCGGGGAGGGGTTCGGGTAGGGTGTAGGGTATGGGTTAGGGTTAGAGTTAGGGCTAGTGTTAGGGTTAGGCCTCTGTATAGGGTACGGATTAGGATTAGGGTACGCGTTATGGTTAGGGTAGGGGTTAGGGTTAGGGTATGCATTAGGGTGAGGGTAGTTATTAAACCTATCCCACTCTCTAGATACCCCTTAGCACGTAAAGGAATATTATTTGGGGGTCCAGCCATGGAGAAGAGTTTAGACACTAGGAGAAGATAAGGAACACACCCATTATCAAGAAATCACATTAGGATTCTCTTTTTAACCTGTTCCTTAAAACACTAGTGCTTAGGAAATCTATTGGAGGCAGAAGCAGTCAAGGGTAGCTTAGGGTTAGGGTTAGGGTTAGGGTGAGGGTTAGGGTACGGCTTAAGGTACGGGTTCGGGGAGGGGTTCGGGTAGGGCGTAGGGTATGGGTTAGGGTTAGGGTTAGTGTTAGGGTTAGGGCTCGGTTTAGGGTACTGGTTAGGATTAGGGTACGCGTTAGGGTTAGGGTAGGGGTTAGGGTTAGGGTACGCGATAGGGTGAGGTTATTTATTAAACCTATCCCACTCTCTAGATACCCCTTAGCACGTAAAGGAATATTATTTGGGGGTCCAGCCATGGAGAAGAGTTTAGACACGAGGAGAAGATAAGGAACACACCCATTATCAAGAAATCATATTAGGATTCTCTTTTTAACCTGTTCCTTAAAACACTAGTGCTTAGGAAATCTATTGGAGGCAGAAGGAGTCAAGGGTAGCTTAGGGTTAGGGTTAGGGTTAGATTGAGGGTTAGGGTACGGCTTAGGGTACGGGTTCGGGGAGGGGTTCGTGTAGGGTGTAGGGTATGGGTTAGGGTTAGGGTTAGGGCTAGTGTTAGGGTTAGGGCTCGGTTTAGGGTACGGGTTAGGATTAGGGTACGCGTTAGGGTTAGGGTAGGGGTTAGGGTTAGGGTATGCATTAGGGTTAGGGTAGTTATTAAACCTATCCCACTCTCTAGATACCCCTTAGCACGTAAAGGAATATTATTTGGGGTTCCAGCCATGGAGAAGAGTTTAGACACTAGGAGAAGATAAGGAACACACCCAGTATCAAGAAATCACATTAGGATTCTCTTTTTAACCTGTTCCTTAAAACACTAGTGCTTAGGAAATCTATTGGAGGCAGAAGCAGTCAAGGGTAGCTTAGGGTTAGGGTTAGGGTTAGGGTGAGGGTTAGGGTACGGCTTAGGGTACGGGTTCGGGGAGGGGTTCGGGTAGGGCGTAGGGTATGGGTTAGGGTTAGGGTTAGGGTTAGTGTTAGGGTTAGGGCTCGGTTTAGGGTACTGGTTAGGATTAGGGTATGCGTTAGGGTTAGGGTAGGGGTTAGGGTTAGTGTACGCGATAGGGTGAGGTTATTTATTAAACCTATCCCACTCTCTAGATACCCCTTAGCACGTAAAGGAATAGTATTTGGGGGTCCAGCCATGGAGAAGAGTTTAGACACGAGGAGAAGATAAGGAACACACCCATTATCAAGAAATCACATTAGGATTCTCTTTTTAACCTGTTCCTTAAAACACTAGTGCTTAGGAAATCTATTGGAGGCAGAAGGAGTCAAGGGTAGCTTAGGGTTAGGGTTAGGGTTAGATTGAGGGTTAGGGTACGGGTTCGGGGAGGGGTTCGGGTAGGGCGTAGGGTATGGGTTAGGGTTAGGGTTAGGGTTAGTGTTAGGGTTAGGGCTCGGTTTAGGGTACGGGTTAGGATTAGGGTACGCGTTAGGGTTAGGGTATGGGTTAGGGTTAGGGTACGCGTTAGGGTGAGGGTAGTTATTAAAACTCTCCCTCTCTCTAGATACGCCTTAGCACGTAAAGGAATATTATTTGGGGTTCAGCCATGGAGAAGAGTTTAGACACTAGGAGAAGATAAGGAACACACCCATTATCACGAAATCACTTTAGGATTCTCTTTTTAACCTGTTCCTTAAAACACTAGTGCTTAGGAAATCTATTGGAGGCAGAAGCAGTCAAGGGTAGCTTAGGGTTAGGGTTAGGGTTAGCGTGAGGGTTAGGGTATGGCTTAGGGTACGGGTTCGGGGAGGGGTTCGGGTAGGGCGTAGGGTATGGGTTAGGTTTAAAGTTAGGGTTAATGTTAGGCTTAGGGCTCGGTTTAGGGTACGGGTTAGGATTTTGGTACGCGTTAGGGTTAGGGTAGGGGTTAGGGTTAGGGTACGCGTTAGGGTGAGGGTAGTTATTAAACCTATCCCACTCTCTAGATACCCCTTAGCACGTAAAGGAATATTATTTGGGGGTTCAGCCATGGAGAAGAGTTTAGACACGAGGAGAAGAAAAGGAACACACCCATTATCAAGAAATCACATTAGGATTCTCTTTTTAACCTGTTCCTTAAAACACTAGTGCTTAGGAAATATATTGGAGGCCGAAGCCGTCAAGTGTAGCTTAGGGTTAGGGTTAGGGTTAGGGTGAGGGTTAGGGTACGGCTTAGGGTTTGGGTTCAGGGAGCGTTTCGGGTAGGGCGTAGGGTATTGGTTAGGGTTAGGGTTAGGGTTAGGGTTAGGGTTAGGGCTCGGTTTAGGGTACGGGTTAGGATTAGGGTACGCGTTAGGGTTAGGGTAGGGGTTAGGGTTAGGGTACACGATAGGGTGAGGGTAGTTATTAAACCTATCCCACTCTCTAGATACCCCTTAGCACGTAAAGGAATATTATTTGGGGGTCCAGCCGTGGAGAAGAGTTTAGACACTAGGAGAAGATAAGGAACACACCCATTATCAAGAAATCACATTAGGATTCTCTTTTTAACCTGTTCCTTAAAACACTAGTGCTTAGGAAATCTATTGGAGGCAGAAGCAGTCAAGGGTAGCTTAGGGTTAGGGTTAGGGTTAGGGTGAGGGTTAGGGTATGGCTTAGGGCACGGGTTCGGGGAGGGGTTTCGGTAGGGCGTAGGGTATGGGTTAGGCTTAGGGTTAGGGTTAGTGTTAGGGTTAGGGCTCGGTTTAGGGTACGGGTTAGGATTAGGGTACGCGTTAGGGTTAGGGTAGGGGTTAGGTTTAGGGTACGCATTAGGGTGAGGGTAGTTATTAAACCTATCCCACTCTCTAGATACCCCTTAGCACGTAAAGGTATATTATTTGGGGGTCCAGCCATGGAGAAGAGTTTAGACACTAGGAGAAGATAAGGAACACACCCATTATCAAGAAATCACAATATGATTCTCTTTTTAAACTGTTCTTTAATACACTAGTGCTTAGGAAATCTATTGGAGGCAGAAGCAGTCAAGGGTAGCTTAGGGTTAGGGTTAGGGTTAGGGTGAGGGTTAGGGTACGGCTTAGGGTACGGGTTCGGGGAGGGGTTCGGGTAGGGAGTAGGGTATGGGTTAGGGTTAGGGTTAGGGTTAGTTTTAGGGTTAGGGCTCGGTTTAGGGTACTGGTTAGGATTAGGGTACGCGTTAGGGTTAGGGTAGGGGTTAGGGTTAGTGTACGCGATAGGGTGAGGTTATTTATTAAACCTATCCCACTCTCTAGATACCCCTTAGCACGTAAAGGAATAGTATTTGGGGGTCCAGCCATGGAGAAGAGTTTAGACACGAGGAGAAGATAAGGAACACACCCATTATCAAGAAATCACATTAGGATTCTCTTTTTAACCTGTTCCTTAAAACACTAGTGCTTAGGAAATCTATTGGAGGCAGAAGGAGTCAAGGGTAGCTTAGGGTTAGGGTTAGGGTTAGATTGAGGGTTAGGGTACGGGTTCGGGGAGGGGTTCGGGTAGGGCGTAGGGTATGGGTTAGGGTTAGGGTTAGGGTTAGTGTTAGGGTTAGGGCTCGGTTTAGGGTACGGGTTAGGATTAGGGTACGCGTTAGCGTTAGGGTCGGGGTTAGGGTTAGGGTACGCGTTAGGGTGAGGGTAGTTATTAAACCTCTCCCTCTCTCTAGATACGCCTTAGCACGTAAAGGAATATTATTTGGGGGTCCAGCCATGGAGAAGAGTTTAGACACTAGGAGAAGATAAGGAACACACCCATTATCACGAAATCACATTAGGATTCTCTTTTTAACCTGTTCCTTAAAACACTAGTGCTTAGGAAATCAATTGGAGGCAGAAGCAGTCAAGGGTAGCTTAGGGTTAGGGTTAGGGTTAGGGTGAGGGTTAGGGTATGGCTTAGGGTATGGGTTCGGGGAGGGGTTCGGGTAGGGCGTAGGTTATGGGTTAGGTTTAAGGTTAGGGTTAATGTTAGGCTTAGGGCTCGGTTTAGGGTACGGGTTAGGATTATGGTACGCGTTAGGGTTAGGGTAGGGGTTAGGGTTAGGGTATGCGTTAGGGTGAGGGTAGTTATTAAACCTATCACACTCTCTAGATACCCCTTAGCACGTAAAGGAATATTATTTGGGGGTCCAGCCATGGAGAAGAGTTTAGACAGTAGGATAAGATAAGGAACACACCCATTATCAAGAAATCACATTAGGATTCTCTGTTGAACCTGTTCCTTAAAACAGTAGTGCTTAGGAAATCTATTGGAGGCAGAAGCAGTCAAGGGTAGCTTAGGGTTAGGGTTAGGGTTAGGGTGAGGGTTTGGGGACGGCTTAACGTACGGGTTCGAGGAGGGGTACGGGTAGGGCGTAGGGTATGGTTTAGGGTTAGGGTTAGGGTTAGTATTAGGGCTGGGCTCGGTTTCGGGTACGGGTTAGGATTAGGGTACGCGTTAGGGTTAGGGTAGGGGTGAGGGTTAGGGTACACTTTAGGGTTAGGTTCGTTATTAAACCTATCCCACTCTCTAGATACCCCTTAGCACGTAAAGGAATATTATTTCGGGGTACAGCTATGGAGAAGAGTTAAGAGACTAGGAGAAGATAAGGAACACACCCAGTATCAAGAAATTACATTAGGATTGTCTTTTTAACCTGTTCCTTAAAACACTAGTGCTTAGGAAATCTATTGGAGGCAGAAGCAGTCAAGGGTAGCTTAGGGTTAGGGTTAGGGTTAGGGTGAGGGTTAGGGTACGGCTTAGGGTACGGGTTCGCCGAGGGGTTCGGGTAGGGCGTAGGGTATGTGTTAGGGTTAGGGTTAGGGTTAGTGTTTTGGCTAGGGCTCGGTTTAGGGTACGGGTTAGGATTAGGGTACACGTTAGTGTTAGGGTAGGGGTTAGGGTTAGGGTCCGCGATAGGGTGAGGTTAGTTATTAAACCTATCCCACTGTCTAGATACCCCTTAGCACGTAAAGGAATATTATTTGGGGTTCCAGCCATGGAGAAGAGTTTAGACACTAGGAGAGGATAAGGAACACACCCATTATCAAGAAATCACATTAGGATTCTCTTTTTAACCTGTTCCTTAAAACACTAGTGCTTAGGAAATCTATTGGAGGCAGAAGCAGTCAAGGGTAGCTTAGGGTTAGGGTTACGGGTAGGGTGAGGGTTAGGGTACGGCTTAGGGTACGGGTTCGGGGAGGGGTTCGGGTAGGGCATAGGGTATGGGTTAGGGTTAGGGTTAGGGTTAGTGTTAGGGTTAGGGCTCGGTTTAGGGTACGGGTTAGGATTAGGATACGCGTTAGGGTTATGGTAGGGGTTAGGGTTAGGGTACGCGAAAGGGTGAGGGTAGTTATTAAACCTATCCCACTCTCTAGATACCCCTTAGCACGTAAAGGAATATTATTTGGGGGTCCAGCCAGGGAGAAGAGTTTAGACACTAGGAGAAGATAAGGAACACACCCTTTATCAAGAAATCACATTAGGATTCTCTTTTTAACCTGTTCCTTAAAACACTAGTGCTTAGGAAATCTATTGGAGGCAGAAGCAGTCAAGGGTAGCTTAGGGTTAGGGTTAGGGTTAGATTGAGGTTTAGGGTAAGGCTTAGGGTACGGGTTCGGGGAGGGGTTCGGGTAGGGCGTAGGGTATGGGTTAGGGTTAGGGTTAGGGTTAGTGTTAGGGTTAGGGCTCGGTTTAGGGTACGGGTTAGGATTAGGGTACGCGTTAGGGTTAGGGTAGGGGTTAGGTTTAGGGTACGCGTTAGGGTGAGGGTAGTTATTAAACCTCTCCCTCTCTCTAGATACCCCTTAGCACGTAAAGGAATATTATTTGGGGGTCCAGCCATGGAGAAGAGTTTAGACACTAGGAGAAGATAAGGAACACACCCATTATCAAGAAATCACATTAGGATTCTCTTTTTAACCTGTTCCTTAAACACTAGTGCTTAGGAAATCTATTGGAGGCAGAAGCAGTCAAGGGTAGCTTAGGGTTAGGGTTACGGTTAGGGTGAGGGTTAGGGTATGGCTTAGGGTACGGGTTCGGGGAGGGGTTCGGGTAGGGCGTAGGGTATGGGTTAGGGTTAGGGTTAGGGTTAGTGTTAGGGTTAGGGCTCGGTTTAGGGTACGGGTTAGGATTAGGGTACGCGTTAGGGTTAGGGTAGGGGTTAGGGTTAGTGTACGCGTTAGGGTGAGGGTAGTTATTAAACCTATCCCACTCTCTAGATAGCCCTAAGCACGTAAAGGAATATTATTTGGGGGTCCAGCCATGGAGAAGAGTTTAGACACTAGGAGAAGATAAGGAACACTCCCATTATCACGAAATCACATTAGGATTCTCTTTTTAACCTGTTCCTTAAAACACTAGTGCTTAGGAAATCTATTGGAGGCAGAAGCAGTCAAGGGTAGCTTAGGGTTAGGGTTAGGGTTAGGGTGAGGGTTAGGGTATGGCTTAGGGCACGGGTTCGGGGAGGGGTTTCGGTAGGGCGTAGGGTATGGGTTAGGCTTAGGGTTAGGGTTAGTGTTAGCGTTAGGGCTCGGTTTAGGGTACGGGTTAGGATTAGGGTACGCGTTAGGGTTAGGGTAGGGGTTAGGTTTAGGGTACGCATTAGGGTGAGGGTAGTTATTAAACCTATCCCACTCTCTAGATACCCCTTAGCACGTAAAGGAATATTATTTGGGGGTCCAGCCATGGAGAAGAGTTTAGACACTAGGAGAAGATAAGGAACACACCCATTATCAAGAAATCACAATATGATTCTCTTTTTAAACTGTTCTTTAATACACTAGTGCTTAGGAAATCTATTGGAGGCAGAAGTAGTCAAGGGTAGCTTAGGGTTAGGGTTAGGGTTAGGGTGAGGGTTAGGGTACGGCTTAGGGTACGGGTTCGCCGAGGGGTTCGGGTAGGGCGTAGGGTATGGGTTAGGGTTAGGGTTAGGGTTAGTGTTTTGGCTAGGGCTCGGTTTAGGGTACGGGTTAGGATTAGGGTACACGTTAGTGTTAGGGTAGGGGTTAGGGTTAGGGTCCGCGATAGGGTGAGGTTAGTTATTAAACCTATCCCACTGTCTAGATACCCCTTAGCACGTAAAGGAATATTATTTGGGGTTCCAGCCATGGAGAAGAGTTTAGACACTAGGAGAGGATAAGGAACACACCCATTATCAAGAAATCACATTAGGATTCTCTTTTTAACCTGTTCCTTAAAACACTAGTGCTTAGGAAATCTATTGGAGGCAGAAGCAGTCAAGGGTAGCTTAGGGTTAGGGTTAGGGGTAGGGTGAGGGTTAGGGTACGGCTTAGGGTACGGGTTCGGGGAGGGGTTCGGGTAGGGCATAGGGTATGGGTTAGGGTTAGGGTTAGGGTTAGTGTTAGGGTTAGGGCTCGGTTTAGGGTACGGGTTAGGATTAGGATACGCGTTAGGGTTATGGTAGGGGTTAGGGTTAGGGTACGCGAAAGGGTGAGGTTAGTTATTAAACCTATCCCACTCTCTAGATACCCCTTAGCACGTAAAGGAATAGTATTTGGGGGTCCAGCCATGGAGAAGAGTTTAGACACGAGGAGAAGATAAGGAACACTCCCATTATCACGAAATCACATTAGGATTCTCTTTTTAACCTGTTCCTTAAAACACTAGTGCTTAGGAAATCTATTGGAGGCAGAAGGAGTCAAGGGTAGCTTAGGGTTAGGGTTAGGGTTAGATTGAGGGTTAGGGTACGGGTTCGGGGAGGGGTTTGGGTAGGGCGTAGGGTATGGGTTAGGGTTAGGGTTAGGGTTAGTGTTAGGGTTAGGGCTCGGTTTAGGGTACGGGTTAGGATTAGGGTACGCGTTAGCGTTAGGGTAGGGGTTAGGGTTAGGGTACGCGTTAGGGTGAGGGTAGTTATTAAACCTCTCCCTCTCTCTATATACGCCTTTGCACGTAAAGGAATATTATTTGGGGGTCCAGCCATGGAGAAGAGTTTAGACACTAGGAGAAGATAAGGAACACACCCATTATCACGAAATCACATTAGGATTCTCTTTTTAACCTGTTCCTTAAAACACTAGTGCTTAGGAAATCTATTGGAGGCAGAAGCAGTCAAGGGTAGCTTAGGGTTAGGGTTAGGGTTAGGGTGAGGGTTAGGGTATGGCTTAGGGTACGGGTTCGGGGAGGGGTTCGGGTAGGGCGTAGGTTATGGGTTAGGTTTAAGGTTAGGGTTAATGTTAGGCTTAGGGCTCGGTTTAGGGTACGGGTTAGGATTATGGTACGCGTTAGGGTTAGGGTAGGGGTTAGGGTTAGGGTATGCGTTAGGGTGAGGGTAGTTATTAAACCTATCACACTCTCTAGATACCCCTTAGCACGTAAAGTAATATTATTTGGGGGTCCAGCCATGGAGAAGAGTTTAGACACGAGGAGAAGAAAAGGAACACACCAATTATCAAGAAATCACATTAGGATTCTCTTTTTAACCTGTTCCTTAAAACACTAGTGCTTAGGAAATCTATTGGAGGCAGAAGCCGTGAAGGGTAGCTTAGGGTTAGTGTTAGGGTTAGGGTGAGGGTTAGGGTACGGCTTAGGGTTCGGGTTCAGGGAGCGGTTCGGGTAGGGCGTAGGGTATTGGTTAGGGTTAGGGTTAGGGTTAGTGTTAGGGTTAGGGCTCGGTTTAGGGTACGGGTTAGGATTAGGGTACGCTTTAGGGTTAGGGTAGGGGTTAGGGTTAGGGTACGCGATAGGGTGAGGGTAGTTATTAAACCTATCCCACTCTCTAGATACCCCTTAGCACGTAAAGGAATATTATTTGGGGGTCCAGCCATGGAGAAGAGTTTAGACACTAGGAGAAGATAAGGAACACACCCATTATCAAGAAATCACATTAGGATTCTCTTTTTAACCTGTTCCTTAAAACACTAGTGCTTAGGAAATCTATTGGAGGCAGAAGCAGTCAAGGGTAGCTTAGGGTTAGGGTTAGGGTTAGGGTGAGGGTTAGGGTACGGCTTAGGGTACGGCTTCGGGGAGGGGTTCGTGTAGGGCGTAGGGTATGGGTTAGGGTTAGGGTTAGTGTTAGGGTTAGGGCTCGGTTTAGGGTACTGGTTAGGATTAGGGTACGCGTTAGGGTTAGGGTAGGGGTTAGGGTTAGTGTACGCGATAGGGTGAGGTTATTTATTAAACCTATCCCACTCTCTAGATACCCCTTAGCACGTAAAGGAATATTATTTGGGGGTCCAGCCATGGAGAAGAGTTTAGACACGAGGAGAAGATAAGGAACACACCCATTATCAAGAAATCATATTAGGATTCTCTTTTTAACCTGTTCCTTAAAACACTAGTGCTTAGGAAATCTATTGGAGGCAGAAGGAGTCAAGGGTAGCTTAGGGTTAGGGTTAGGGTTAGATTGAGTGTTAGGGTACGGCTTAGGGTACGGGTTCGGGGAGGGGTTCGTGTAGGGTGTAGGGTATGGGTTAGGGTTAGGGTTAGGGCTAGTGTTAGGGTTAGGGCTCGGTTTAGGGTACGGGTTAGGATTAGGGTACGCGTTAGGGTTAGGGTAGGGGTTAGGGTAAGGGTATGCATTAGGGTGAGGGTAGTTATTAAACCTATCCCACTCTCTAGATACCCCTTAGCACGTAAAGGAATATTATTTGGGGTTCCAGCCATGGAGAAGAGTTTAGACACTAGGAGAAGATAAGGAACACACCCATTATCAAGAAATCACATTAGGATTCTCTTTTTAACCTGTTCCTTAAAACACTAGTGCTTAGGAAATCTATTGGAGGCAGAAGCAGTCAAGGGTAGCTTAGGGTTAGGGTTAGGGTTAGGGTGAGGGTTAGGGTACGGCTTAGGGTACGGGTTCGGGGAGGGGTTCGGGTAGGGCGTAGGGTATGGGTTAGGGTTAGGGTTAGGGTTAGTGTTAGGGTTAGGGCTCGGTTTAGGGTACTGGTTAGGATTAGGGTATGCGTTAGGGTTAGGGTAGGGGTTAGGGTTAGTGTACGCGATAGGGTGAGGTTATTTATTAAACCTATTCCACTCTCTAGATACCCCTTAGCACGTAAAGGAATAGTATTTGGGGGTCCAGCCATGGAGAAGAGTTTAGACACGAGGAGAAGATAAGGAACACACCCATTATCAAGAAATCACATTAGGATTCTCTTTTTAACCTGTTCCTTAAAACACTAGTGCTTAGGAAATCTATTGGAGGCAGAAGGAGTCAAGGGTAGCTTAGGGTTAGGGTTAGGGTTAGATTGAGGGTTAGGGTACGGGTTCGGGGAGGGGTTCGGGTAGGGCGTAGGGTATGGGTTAGGGTTAGGGTTAGGGTTAGTGTTAGGGTTAGGGCTCGGTTTAGGGTACGGGTTAGGATTAGGGTACGCGTTAGTGTTAGGGTAGGGGTTAGGGTTAGGGTACGCGTTAGGGTGAGTGTAGTTATTAAAACTCTCCCTCTCTCTAGATACGCCTTAGCACGTAAAGGAATATTATTTGGGGTTCAGCCATGGAGAAGAGTTTAGACACTAGGAGAAGATAAGGAACACACCCATTATCACGAAATCACATTAGGATTCTCTTTTTAACCTGTTCCTTAAAACACTAGTGCTTAGGAAATCTATTGGAGGCAGAAGCAGTCAAGGGTAGCTTAGGGTTAGGGTTAGGGTTAGGGTGAGGGTTAGGGTATGGCTTAGGGTACGGGTTCGGGGAGGGGTTCGGGTAGGGCGTAGGGTATGGGTTAGGTTTAAGGTTAGGGTTAATGTTAGGCTTAGGGCTCGGTTTAGGGTACGGGTTAGGATTGTGGTACGCGTTAGGGTTAGGGTAGGGGTTAGGGTTAGGGTACGCGTTAGGGTGAGGGTAGTTATTAAACCTATCCCACTCTCTAGATACCCCTTAGCACGTAAAGGAATATTATTTGGGGGTTCAGCCATGGAGAAGAGTTTAGACACGAGGAGAAGAAAAGGAACACACCCATTATCACGAAATCACATTAGGATTCTCTTTTTAACCTGTTCCTTAAAACACTAGTGCTTAGGAAATCTATTGGAGGCAGAAGCAGTCAAGGGTAGCTTAGGGTTAGGGTTAGGGTTAGGGTGAGAGTTAGGGTATGGCTTAGGGCACGGGTTCGGAGAGGGGTTTCGGTAGGGCGTAGGGTATGGGTTAGGCTTAGGGTTAGGGTTAGTGTTAGGGTTAGGGCTCGGTTTAGGGTACGGGTTAGGATTAGGGTACGCGTTAGGGTTAGGGTAAGGGTTAGGTTTAGGGTACGCATTAGAGTGAGGGTAGTTATTAAACCTATCCCACTCTCTAGATACCTCTTAGCACGTAATGAATATTATTTGGGGGTCCAGCCATGGAGAAGAGTTTAGACACTAGGAGAAGATAAGGAACACACCCATTATCAAGAAATCACAATATGATTCTCTTTTTAAACTGTTCTTTAAAACACTAGTGCTTAGGAAATCTATTGGAGGCAGAAGCAGTCAAGGGTAGCTTAGGGTTAGGGTTAGGGTTAGGGTGAGGGTTAGGGTACGGCTTAGGGTACGGGTTCGGGGAGGGGTTCGGGTAGGGCGTAGGGTATGGGTTAGAGTTAGGGTTAGGGTTAGTGTTAGGGTTATGGCTCGGTTTAGGGTACTGGTTAGGATTAGGGTACGCGTTAGGGTAAGGGTAGGGGTTAGGGTTAGTGTACGCGATAGGGAGAGGTTATTTATTAAACCTATCCCACTCTCTAGATACCCCTTAGCACGTAAAGGAATATTATTTGGGGGTCCAGCCATGGAGAAGAGTTTAGACACGAGGAGAAGATAAGGAACACACCCATTATCAAGAAATCACATTAGGATTCTCTTTTTAACCTGTTCCTTAAAACACTAGTGCTTAGGAAATCTATTGGAGGCAGAAGGAGTCAAGGGTAGCTTAGGGTTAGGGTTAGGGTTAGATTGAGGGTTAGGTTACGGGTTCGGGGAGGGGTTCGGGTAGGGCGTAGGGTATGGGTTAGGTTTAAGGTTAGGGTTAATGTTAGGCTTAGGGTTCGGTTTAGGGTAGGGGTTAGGATTGTGGTACGCGTTAGGGTTAGGGTAGGGGTTAGGGTTAGGGTACGCGTTAGGGTGAGGGTAGTTATTAAACCTATCACACTCTCTAGATACCCCTTAGCACGTAAAGGAATATTATTAGGGGGTCCAGCCATGGAGAAGAGTTTAGACAAGAGGAGAAGAAAAGGAACACACCCATTATCAAGAAATCACATTAGGATTCTCTTTTTAACCTGTTCCTTAAAACACTAGTGCTTAGGAAATCTATTGGAGGCAGAAGCCGTCAAGGGTAGCTTAGGGTTAGTGTTAGCGTTAGGGTGAGGGTTAGGGTACGGCTTAGGGTTCGGGTTCAGGGAGCGGTTGGGGTAGGGCGTAGGGTATTGCTTAGGGGTAGGGTTAGGGTTAGGGTTACGGTTAGGGCTCGGTTTAGGGTACGGGTTAGGATTAGGGTACACGTCAGGGTTAGGGTAGGGGTTAGGGTTAGGGTACGCGATAGGGTGAGGGTAGTTATTAAACCTATCCCACTCTCTAGATACACCTTAGCACGTAAAGGAATATTATTTGGGGGTCCAGCCGTGGAGAAGAGTTTAGACACTAGGAGAAGATAAGGAACACACCCATTATCAAGAAATCACATTAGGATTCTCTTTTTAACCTGTTCCTTAAAACACTAGTGCTTAGGAAATCTATTGGAGGCAGAAGCAGTCAAGGGTAGCTAAGGGTTAGGGTTACGGTTAGGGTGAGGGTTAGGGTATGGCTTAGGGTACGGGTTCGGGGAGGGGTTCGGGTAGGGCGTAGGGTATGGGTTAGGGTTAGGGTTAGGGTTAGTGTTAGGGTTAGGGCTCGGTTTAGGGTACGGGTTAGGATTAGGGAACGCGTTAGGGTTAGGGTAGGGGTTAGGGTTAGTGTACGCGTTAGGGTGAGGGTAGTTATTAAACCTATCCCACTCTCTAGATAGCCCTTAGCACGTAAAGGAATATTATTTGGGGGTCCAGCCATGGAGAAGAGTTTAGACACTAGGAGAAGATAAGGAACACACCCATTATCACGAAATCACATTAGGATTTTCTTTTTAACCTGTTCCTTAAAACACTAGTGCTTAGGAAATCTATTGGAGGCAGAAGCAGTCAAGGGTAGCTTAGGGTTAAGGTGAGGGTTAGCGTATGGCTTAGGGCACGGGTTCGGGGAGGGGTTTCGGTAGGGCGTAGGGTATGGGTTAGGCTTAGGGGTAGGGTTAGTGTTAGGGTTAGGGCTCGGTTTAGGGTACGGGTTAGGATTAGGGAACGCGTTAGGGTTAGGGTAGGGGTTAGGGTTAGGGTACGCGTTAGGGTGAGGGTAGTTATTAAACCTCTCCCTCTCTCTAGATACGCCTTAGCACGTAAAGGAATATTATTTCGGGGTCCAGCCATGGAGAAGAGTTTAGACAATAGGAGAAGATAAGGAACACACCCATTATCACGAAATCACATTAGGATTCTCTTTTTAACCTGTTCCTTAAAACACTAGTGCTTAGGAAATCTATTGGAGGCAGAAGCAGTCAAGGGTAGCTTAGGGTTAGGGTTAGGGTTAGGGTGAGGGTTAGGGTATGGCTTAGGGTACGGGTTCGGGGAGGGGTTCGGGTAGGGCGTAGGTTATGGTTTAGGTTTAAGGTTAGGGTTAATGTTAGGCTTAGGGCTCAGTTTAGGGTACGGGTTAGGATTATGGTACGCGTTAGGGTTAGGGTAGGGTTAGGGTTAGGGTACGCGTTAGGGTGAGGGTAGTTATTAAACCTATCACACTCTCTAGATACCCCTTAGCACGTAAAGGAATATTATTTGGGGGTCCAGCCATGGAGAAGAGTTTAGACACGAGGAGAAGAAAAGGAACACACCCATTATCAAGAAATCACATTAGGATTCTCTTTTTAACCTGTTCCTTAAAACACTAGTGCTTAGGAAATCTATTGGAGGCAGAAGGAGTCAAGGGTAGCTTAGGGTTAGGGTTAGGGTTAGATTGAGGGTTAGGGTACGGGTTCGGGGAGGGGTTCGGGTAGGGCGTAGGGTATGGGTTAGGGTTAGGGTTAGGGTTAGTGTTAGGGTTAGGGCTCGGTTTAGGGTACGGGTTAGGATTAGGGTACGCGTTAGTGTTAGGGTAGGGGTTAGGGTTAGGGTACGCGTTAGGGTGAGGGTAGTTATTAAAACTCTCCCTCTCTCTAGATACGCCTTAGCACGTAAAGGAATATTATTTGGGGTTCAGCCATGGAGAAGAGTTTAGACACTAGGAGAAGATAAGGAACACACCCATTATCAAGAAATCACATTAGGATTCTCTTTTTAACCTGTTCCTTAAAACACTAGTGCTTAGGAAATCTATTGGAGGCAGAAGCAGTCAAGGGTAGCTTAGGGTTAGGGTTAGGGTTAGGGTGAAGGTTAGGGTATGGCTTAGGGTACGGGTTCGGGGAGGGGTTCGGGTAGGGCGTAGGGTATGGGTTAGGTTTAAGGTTAGGGTTAATGTTAGGCTTAGGGCTCGGTTTAGGGTACGGGTTAGGATTGTGGTACGCGTTAGGGTTAGGGTAGGGGTTAGGGTTAGGGTACGCGTTAGGGTGAGGGTAGTTATTAAACCTATCCCACTCTCTAGATACCCCTTAGCACGTAAAGGAATATTATTTGGGGGTTCAGCCATGGAGAAGAGTTTAGACACGAGGAGAAGAAAAGGAACACACCCATTATCAAGAAATCACATTAGGATTCTCTTTTTAACCTGTTCCTTAAAACACTAGTGCTTAGGAAATCTATTGGAGGCCGAAGCCGTCAAGGGTAGCTTAGGGTTAGGGTTATGGTTAGGGTGAGGGTTAGGGTACGGCTTAGGGTACGGGTTAGGATTAGGGAACGCGTTAGGGTTAGGGTAGGGGTTAGGGTTAGTGTACGCGTTAGGGTGAGAGTAGTTATTAAACCTATCCAACTCTCTAGATAGCCCTTAGCACGTAAAGGAATATTATTTGGGGGTCCAGCCATGGAGAAGAGTTTAGACACTAGGAGAAGATAAGGAACACACCCATTATCACGAAATCACATTAGGATTCTCTTTTTAACCTGTTCCTTAAAACACTAGTGCTTAGGAAATCTATTGGAGGCAGAAGCAGTCAAGGGTAGCTTAGGGTTAGGGTTAGGGTTAGGGTGAGAGTTAGGGTATGGCTTAGGGCACGGGTTCGGAGAGGGGTTTCGGTAGGGCGTATGGTATGGGTTAGGCTTAGGGTTAGGGTTAGTGTTAGGGTTAGGGCTCGGTTTAGGGTACGGGTTAGGATTAGGGTACGCGTTAGGGTTAGGGTAAGGGTTAGGTTTAGGGTACGCATTAGGGTGAGGGTAGTTATTAAACCTATCCCACTCTCTAGATACCCCTTAGCACGTAAAGGAATATTATTTGGGGGTCCAGCCATGGAGAAGAGTTTAGACACTAGGAGAAGATAAGGAACACACCCATTATCAAGAAATCACAATATGATTCTCTTTTTAAACTGTTCTTTAAAACACTAGTGCTTAGGAAATCTATTGGAGGCAGAAGCAGTCAAGGGTAGCTTAGGGTTAGGGTTAGGGTTAGGGTGAGGGTTAGGGTACGGCTTAGGGTACGGGTTCGGGGAGGGGTTCGGGTAGGGCGTAGGGTATGGGTTAGAGTTAGGGTTAGGGTTAGTGTTAGGGTTATGGCTCGGTTTAGGGTACTGGTTAGGATTAGGGTACGCGTTAGGGTTAGGGTACGGGTTAGGGTTAGTGTACGCGATAGGGAGAGGTTATTTATTAAACCTATCCCACTCTCTAGATACCCCTTAGCACGTAAAGGAATATTATTTGGGGGTCCAGCCATGGAGAAGAGTTTAGACACGAGGAGAAGATAAGGAACACACCCATTATCAAGAAATCACATTAGGATTCTCTTTTTAACCTGTTCCTTAAAACACTAGTGCTTAGGAAATCTATTGGAGGCAGAAGGAGTCAAGGGTAGCTTAGGGTTAGGGTTAGGGTTAGATTGAGGGTTAGGTTACGGGTTCGGGGAGGGGTTCGGGTAGGGCGTAGGGTATGGGTTAGGTTTAAGGTTAGGGTTAATGTTAGGCTTAGGGTTCGGTTTAGGGTACGGGTTAGGATTGTGGTACGCGTTAGGGTTAGGGTAGGGGTTAGGGTTAGGTTACGCGTTAGGGTGAGGGTAGTTATTAAACCTATCACACTCTCTAGATACCCCTTAGCACGTAAAGGAATATTATTTGGGGGTCCAGCCATGGAGAAGAGTTTAGACACGAGGAGAAGAAAAGGAACACACCCATTATCAAGAAATCACATTAGGATTCTCTTTTTAACCTGTTCCTTAAAACACTAGTGCTTAGGAAATCTATTGGAGGCAGAAGCCGTCAAGGGTAGCTTAGGGTTAGTGTTAGGGTTAGGGTGAGGGTTAGGGTACGGCTTAGGGTTCGGGTTCAGGGAGCGGTTGGGGTAGGGCGTAGGGTATTGCTTAGGGGTAGGGTTAGGGTTAGGGTTAGGGTTAGGGCTCGGTTTAGGGTACGGGTTAGGATTAGGGTACACGTTAGGGTTAGGGTAGGGGTTAGGGTTAGGGTACGCGATAGGGTGAGGGTAGTTATTAAACCTATCCCACTCTCTAGATACACCTTAGCACGTAAAGGAATATTATTTGGGGGTCCAGCCGTGGAGAAGAGTTTAGACACTAGGAGAAGATAAGGAACACACCCATTATCAAGAAATCACATTAGGATTCTCTTTTTAACCTGTTCCTTAAAACACTAGTGCTTAGGAAATCTATTGGAGGCAGAAGCAGTCAAGGGTAGCTTAGGGTTAGGGTTAGGGTGAGGGTTAGGGTACGGCTTAGGGTACGGGTTCGGGGAGGGGTTCGGGTAGGGCGTAGGGTATGGGTTAGGGTTAGGGTTAGGGTTAGTGTTAGGGTTAGGGCTCGGTTTAGGGTACGGATTAGGATTAGGGTACGCGTTATGGTTAGGGTAGGGGTTAGGGTTAGGGTATGCATTAGGGTGAGGGTAGTTATTAAACCTATCCCACTCTCTAGATACCCCTTAGCACGTAAAGGAATATTATTTGGGGGTCCAGCCATGGAGAAGAGTTTAGACACTAGGAGAAGATAAGGAACACACCCATTATCAAGAAATCACATTAGGATTCTCTTTTTAACCTGTTCCTTAAAACACTAGTGCTTAGGAAATCTATTGGAGGCAGAAGCAGTCAAGGGTAGCTTAGGGTTAGGGTTAGGGTTAGGGTGAGGGTTAGGGTACGGCTTAGGGTACGGGTTCGGGGAGGGGTTCGGTTAGGGCGTAGGGTATGGGTTAGGGTTAGGGTTAGTGTTAGGGTTAGGGCTCGGTTTAGGGTACTGGTTAGGATTAGGGTACGCGTTAGGGTTAGGGTAGGGGTTAGGGTTAGTGTACGCGATAGGGTGAGGTTATTTATTAAACCTATCCCACTCTCTAGATACCCCTTAGCACGTAAAGGAATAGTATTTGGGGGTCCAGCCATGGAGAAGAGTTTAGACACGAGGAGAAGATAAGGAACACACCCATTATCAAGAAATCACATTAGGATTCTCTTTTTAACCTGTTCCTTAAAACACTAGTGCTTAGGAAATCTATTGGAGGCAGAAGGAGTCAAGGGTAGCTTAGGGTTAGGGTTAGGGTTAGATTGAGGGTTAGGGTACGGGTTCGGGGAGGGGTTCGGGTAGGGCGTAGGGTATGGGTTAGGGTTAGGTTTAGGGTTAGTGTTAGGGTTAGGGCTCGGTTTAGGGTACGGGTTAGGATTAGGGTATGCGTTAGCGTTAGGGTCGGGGTTAGGGTTAGGGTACGCGTTAGGGTGAGGGTAGTTATTAAACCTCTCCCTCTCTCTAGATACGCCTTAGCACGTAAAGGAATATTATTTGGGGGTCCAGCCATGGAGAAGAGTTTAGACACTAGGAGAAGATAAGGAACACACCCATTATCACGAAATCACATTAGGATTCTCTTTTTAACCTGTTCCTTAAAACACTAGTGCTTAGGAAATCTATTGGAGGCAGAAGCAGTCAAGGGTAGCTTAGGGTTAGGGTTAGGGTTAGGGTGAGTGTTAGGGTATGGCTTAGGGTATGGGTTCGGGGAGGGGTTCGGGTAGGGCGTAGGTTATGGGTTAGGTTTAAGGTTAGGGTTAATGTTAGGCTTAGGGCTCGGTTTAGGGTACGGGTTAGGATTATGGTACGCGTTAGGGTTAGGGTAGGGGTTAGGGTTAGGGTATGCGTTAGGGTGAGGGTAGTTATTAAACCTATCACACTCTCTAGATACCCCTTAGCACGTAAAGGAATATTATTTGGGGGTCCAGCCATGGAGAAGAGTTTAGACACTAGGATAAGATAAGGAACACACCCATTATCAAGAAATCACATTAGGATTCTCTTTTGAACCTGTTCCTTAAAACACTAGTGCTTAGGAAATCTATTGGAGGCAGAAGCAGTCAAGGGTAGCTTAGGGTTAGGGTTAGGGTTAGGGTGAGGGTTTGGGGACGGCTTAAGGTACGGGTTCGAGGAGGGGTACGGGTAGGGCGTAGGGTATGGTTTAGGGTTAGGGTTAGGGTTAGTATTAGGGCTGGGCTCGGTTTCGGGTACGGTTTAGGATTAGGGTACGCGTTAGGGTTAGGGTAGGGGTGAGGGTTAGGGTACACGTTAGGGTTAGGTTCGTTATTAAACCTATCCCACTCTCTAGATACCCCTTAGCACGTAAAGGAATATTATTTCGGGGTACAGCTATGGAGAAGAGTTAAGAGACTAGGAGAAGATAAGGAACACACCCAGTATCAAGAAATTACATTAGGATTCTCTTTTTAACCTGTTCCTTAAAACACTAGTGCTTAGGAAATCTATTGGAGGCAGAAGCAGTCAAGGGTAGCTTAGGGTTAGGGTTAGGGTTAGGGTGAGGGTTAGGGTACGGCTTAGGGTACGGGTTCGGGGAGGGGTTCGGGTAGGGCGTAGGGTATGTGTTAGGGTTAGGGTTAGGGTTAGTGTTTTGGCTAGGGCTCGGTTTAGGGTACGGGTTAGGATTAGGGTACACGTTAGTGTTAGGGTAGGGGTTAGGGTTAGGGTACGCGATAGGGTGAGGTTAGTTGTTAAACCTATCCCACTGTCTAGATACCCCTTAGCACGTAAAGGAATATTATTTGGGGGTCCAGCCATGGAGAAGAGTTTAGACACTAGGAGAGGATAAGGAACACACCCATTATCAAGAAATCACATTAGGATTCTCTTTTTAACCTGTTCCTTAAAACACTAGTGCTTAGGAAATCTATTGGAGGCAGAAGCAGTCAAGGGTAGCTTAGGGTTAGGGTTAGGGTTAGGGTGAGGGTTAGGGTACGGCTTAGGGTACGGGTTCGGGGAGGGGTTCGGGTAGGGCATAGGGTATGTGTTAGGGTTAGGGTTAGGGTTAGTGTTAGGGTTAGGGCTCGGTTTAGGGTACGGGTTAGGATTAGGATACGCGTTAGGGTTAGGGTAGGGGTTAGGGTTAGGGTACGCGAAAGGGTGAGGTTAGTTATTAAACCTATCCCACTCTCTAGATACCCCTTAGCACGTAAAGGAATATTATTTGGGGGTCCAGCCATGGAGAAGAGTTTAGACACTAGGAGAAGATAAGGAACACACCCATTATCAAGAAATCACATTAGGATTCTCTTTTTAACCTGTTCCTTAAACACTAGTGCTTAGGAAATCTATTGGAGGCAGAAGCAGTCAAGGGTAGCTTAGGGTTAGGGTTAGGGTTAGGGTGAGGGTTAGGGTATGGCTTAGGGCACGGGTTCGGGGAGGGGTTTCGGTAGGGCGTAGGGTATGGGTTAGGCTTAGGGTTAGGGTTAGTGTTAGGGTTAGGGCTCGGTTTAGGGTACGGGTTATGATTAGGGTACGCGTTAGGGTTAGGGTAGGGGTTAGGTTTAGGGTACGCATTAGGGTGAGGGTAGTTATTAAACCTATCCCACTCTCTAGATACCCCTTAGAACGTAAAGGTATATTATTTGGGGGTCCAGCCATGGAGAAGAGTTTAGACACTAGGAGAAGATAAGGAACACACCCATTATCAAGAAATCACAATATGATTCTCTTTTTAAACTGTTCTTTAATACACTAGTGCTTAGGAAATCTATTGGAGGCAGAAGCAGTCAAGGGTAGCTTAGGGTTAGGGTTAGGGTTAGGGTGAGGGTTAGGGTACGGCTTAGGGGACGGGTTCGGGGAGGGGTTCGGGTAGGGAGTAGGGTATGGGTTAGGGTTAGGGTTAGGGTTAGTTTTAGGGTTAGGGCTCGGTTTAGGGTACTGGTTAGGATTAGGGTACGCGTTAGGGTTAGGGTAGGGGTTAGGGTTAGTGTACGCGATAGGGTGAGGTTATTTATTAAACCTATCCCACTCTCTAGATACCCCTTAGCACGTAAAGGAATAGTATTTGGGGGTCCAGCCATGGAGAAGAGTTTAGACACGAGGAGAAGATAAGGAACACACCCATTATCAAGAAATCACATTAGGATTCTCTTTTTAACCTGTTCCTTAAAACACTAGTGCTTAGGAAATCTATTGGAGGCAGAAGGAGTCAAGGGTAGCTTAGGGTTAGGGTTAGGGTTAGATTGAGGGTTAGGGTACGGGTTCGGGGAGGGGTTCGGGTAGGGCGTAGGGTATGGGTTAGGGTTAGGGTTAGGGTTAGTGTTAGGGTTAGGGCTCGGTTTAGGGTACGGGTTAGGATTAGGGTACGCGTTAGCGTTAGGGTCGGGGTTAGGGTTAGGGTACGCGTTAGGGTGAGGGTAGTTATTAAACCTCTCCCTCTCTCTAGATACGCCTTAGCACGTAAAGGAATATTATGTGGGGGTCCAGCCATGGAGAAGAGTTTAGACACTAGGAGAAGATAAGGAACACACCCATTATCACGAAATCACATTAGGATTCTCTTTTTAACCTGTTCCTTAAAACACTAGTGCTTAGGAAATCTATTGGAGGCAGAAGCAGTCAAGGGTAGCTTAGGGTTAGGGTTAGGGTTAGGGTGAGGGTTAGGGTATGGCTTAGGGTATGGGTTCGGGGAGGGGTTCGGGTAGGGCGTAGGTTATGGGTTAGGTTTAAGGTTAGGGTTAATGTTAGGCTTAGGGCTCGGTTTAGGGTACAGGTTAGGATTATGGTACGCGTTAGGGTTAGGGTAGGGGTTAGGGTTAGGGTATGCGTTGGGGTGAGGGTAGTTATTAAACCTATCACACTCTCTAGATACCCCTTAGCACGTAAAGGAATATTATTTGGGGGTCCAGCCATGGAGAAGAGTTTAGACACTAGGATAAGATAAGGAACACACCCATTATCAAGAAATCACATTAGGATTCTCTTTTGAACCTGTTCCTTAAAACACTAGTGCTTAGGAAATCTATTGGAGGCAGAAGCAGTCAAGGGTAGCTTAGGGTTAGGGTTAGGGTTAGGGTGAGGGTTTGGGGACGGCTTAAGGTACGGGTTCGAGGAGGGGTACGGGTAGGGCGTAGGGTATGGTTTAGGGTTAGGGTTAGGGTTAGTATTAGGGCTGGGCTCGGTTTCGGGTACGGGTTAGGATTAGGGTACGCGTTAGGGTTAGGGTAGGGGTGAGGGTTAGGGTACAGGTTAGGGTTAGGTTCGTTATTAAACCTATCCCACTCTCTAGATACCCCTTAGCACGTAATGGAATATTATTTCGGGGTACAGCTATTGAGAAGAGTTAAGAGACTAGGAGAAGATAAGGAACACACCCAGTATCAAGAAATTACATTAGGATTCTCTTTTTAACCTGTTCCTTAAAACACTAGTGCTTAGGAAATCTATTGGAGGCAGAAGCAGTCAAGGGTAGCTTAGGGTTAGGGTTAGGGTGAGGGTTAGGGTACGGCTTAGGGTACGGGTTCGCCGAGGGGTTCGGGTAGGGGGTAGGGTATGTGTTAGGGTTAGGGTTAGGGTTAGTGTTTTGGCTAGGGCTCGGTTTAGGGTACGGGTTAGGATTAGGGTACACGTTAGTGTTAGGGTAGGGGTTAGGGTTAGGGTACGCGATAGGGTGAGGTTAGTTATTAAACCTATCCCACTGTCTAGATACCCCTTAGCACGTAAAGGAATATTATTTGGGGGTCCAGCCATGGAGAAGAGTTTAGACACTAGGAGAGGATAAGGAACACACCCATTATCAAGAAATCACATTAGGATTCTCTTTTTAACCTGTTCCTTAAAACACTAGTGCTTAGGAAATCTATTGGAGGCAGAAGCAGTCAAGGGTAGCTTAGGGTTAGGGTTAGGGGTAGGGTGCGGGTTAGGGTACGGCTTAGGGTACGGGTTCGGGGAGGGGTTCGGGTAGGGCATAGGGTATGGGTTAGGGTTAGGGTTAGGGTTAGTGTTAGGGTTAGGGCTCGGTTTAGGGTACGGGTTAGAATTAGGATACGCGTTAGGGTTAGGGTAGGGGTTAGGGTTAGGGTACGCGAAAGGGTGAGGTGAGTTATTAAACCTATCCCACTCTCTAGATACCCCTTAGCACGTAAAGGAATATTATTTGGGGGTCTAGCCATGGAGAAGAGTTTAGACACTAGGAGAACATAAGGAAAACACCCTTTATCAAGAAATCACATTAGGATTCTCTTTTTAACCTGTTCCTTAAAACACTAGTGCTTAGGAAATCTATTGGAGGCAGAAGCAGTCAAGGGTAGCTTAGGGTTAGGGTTAGGGTTAGATTGAGGTTTAGGGTAAGGCTTAGGGTACGGGTTCGGGGAGGGGTTCGGGTAGGGCGTAGGGTATGGGTTAGGGTTAGGGTTAGGGTTAGTGTTAGGGTTAGGGCTCGGTTTAGGGTACGGGTTAGGATTAGGGTACGCGTTAGGGTTAGGGTAGGGGTTAGGTTTAGGGTACGCGTTAGGGTGAGGGTAGTTATTAAACCTCTCCCTCTCTCTAGATACCCCTTAGCACGTAAAGGAATATTATTTGGGGGTCCAGCCATGGAGAAGAGTTTAGACACTAGGAGAAGATAAGGAACACACCCATTATCAAGAAATCACATTAGGATTCTCTTTTTAACCTGTTCCTTAAACACTAGTGCTTAGGAAATCTATTGGAGGCAGAAGCAGTCAAGGGTAGCTTAGGGTTAGGGTTACGGTTAGGGTGAGGGTTAGGGTATGGCTTAGGGTACGGGTTCGGGGAGGGGTTCGGGTAGGGCGTAGGGTATGGGTTAGGGTTAGGGTTAGGGTTAGTGTTAGGGTTAGTGCTCGGTTTAGGGTACGGGTTAGGATTAGGGAACGCGTTAGGGTTAGGGTAGGGGTTAGGGTTAGTGTACGCGTTAGGGTGAGGGTAGTTATTAAACCTATCCCACTCTCTAGATAGCCCTTAGCACGTAAAGGAATATTATTTGGGGGTCCAGCCATGGAGAAGAGTTTAGACACTAGGAGAAGATAAGGAACACACCCATTATCACGAAATCACATTAGGATTCTCTTTTTAACCTGTTCCTTAAAACACTAGTGCTTAGGAAATCTATTGGAGGCAGAAGCAGTCAAGGGTAGCTTAGGGTTAGGGTTAGGGTTAGGGTGAGGGTTAGGGTATGGCTTAGGGCACGGGTTCGGGGAGGGGCTTCGGTAGGGCGTAGGGTATGGGTTAGGCTTAGGGTTAGGGTTAGTGTTAGGGTTAGGGCTCGGTTTAGGGTACGGGTTAGGATTAGGGTACGCGTAAGGGTTAGGGTAGGGGTTAGGTTTAGGGTACGCATTAGGGTGAGGGTAGTTATTAAACCTATCCCACTCTCTAGATACCCCTTAGCACGTAAAGGAATACTATTTGGGGGTCCAGCCATGGAGAAGAGTTTAGACACTAGGAGAAGATAAGGAACACACCCATTATCAAGAAATCACAATATGATTCTCTTTTTAAACTGTTCTTTAATACACTAGTGCTTAGGAAATCTATTGGAGGCAGAAGCAGTCAAGGGTAGCTTAGGGTTAGGGTTAGGGTTAGGGTGAGGGTTAGGGTACGGCTTAGGGTACGGGTTTGGGGAGGGGTTCGGGTAGGGCGTAGGGTATGGGTTAGGGTTAGGGTTAGGGTTAGTTTTAGGGTTAGGGCTCGGTTTAGGGTACTGGTTAGGATTAGGGTACGCGTTAGGGTTAGGGTAGGGGTTAGGGTTAGTGTACGCGATAGGGTGAGGTTATTTATTAAACCTATCCCACTCTCTAGATACCCCTTAGCACGTAAAGGAATAGTATTTGGGGGTCCAGCCATGGAGAAGAGTTTAGACACGAGGAGAAGATAAGGAACACACCCATTATCAAGAAATCACATTAGGATTCTCTTTTTAACCTGTTCCTTAAAACACTAGTGCTTAGGAAATCTATTGGAGGCAGAAGCCGTGAAGGGTAGCTTAGGGTTAGTGTTAGGGTTAGGGTGAGGGTTAGGGTACGGCTTAGGGTTCGGGTTCAGGGAGCGGTTCGGGTAGGGCGTAGGGTATTGGTTAGGGTTAGGGTTAGGGTTAGTGTTAGGGTTAGGGCTCGGTTTAGGGTACGGGTTAGGATTAGGGTACGCTTTAGGGTTAGGGTAGGGGTTAGGGTTAGGGTACGCGATAGGGTGAGGGTAGTTATTAAACCTATCCCACTCTCTAGATACCCCTTAGCACGTAAAGGAATATTATTTGGGGGTCCAGCCGTGGAGAAGAGTTTAGACACTAGGAGAAGATAAGGAACACACCCATTATCAAGAAATCACATTAGGATTCTCTTTTTAACCTGTTCCTTAAAACACTAGTGCTTAGGAAATCTATTGGAGGCAGAAGCAGTCAAGGGTAGCTTAGGGTTAGTGTTAGGGTTAGATTGAGGGTTATGGTACGGCTTAGGGTACGGGTTCGGGGAGGGGTTCGGGTAGGGTGTAGGGTATGGGTTAGGGTTAGAGTTAGGGCTAGTGTTAGGGTTAGGCCTCGGTATAGGGTACGGATTAGGATTAGGGTACGCGTTATGGTTAGGGTAGGGGTTAGGGTTAGGGTATGCATTAGGGTGAGGGTAGTTATTAAACCTATCCCACTCTCTAGATACCCCTTAGCACGTAAAGGAATATTATTTGGGGGTCCAGCCATGGAGAAGAGTTTAGACACTAGGAGAAGATAAGGAACACACCCATTATCAAGAAATCACATTAGGATTCTCTTTTTAACCTGTTCCTTAAAACACTAGTGCTTAGGAAATCTATTGGAGGCAGAAGCAGTCAAGGGTAGCTTAGGGTTAGGGTTAGGGTTAGGGTGAGGGTTAGGGTACGGCTTAAGGTACGGGTTCGGGGAGGGGTTCGGGTAGGGCGTAGGGTATGGGTTAGGGTTAGGGTTAGTGTTAGGGTTAGGGCTCGGTTTAGGGTACTGGTTAGGATTAGGGTACGCGTTAGGGTTAGGGTAGGGGTTAGGGTTAGGGTATGCGATAGGGTGAGGTTATTTATTAAACCTATCCCACTCTCTAGATACCCCTTAGCACGTAAAGGAATATTATTTGGGGGTCCAGCAATGGAGAAGAGTTTAGACACGAGGAGAAGATAAGGAACACACCCATTATCAAGAAATCATATTAGGATTCTCTTTTTAACCTGTTCCTTAAAACACTAGTGCTTAGGAAATCTATTGGAGGCAGAAGGAGTCAAGGGTAGCTTAGGGTTAGGGTTAGGGTTAGATTGAGGGTTAGGGTATGGCTTAGGGCACGGGTTCGGGGAGGGGTTTCGGTAGGGCGTAGGGTATGGGTTAGGCTTAGGGTTAGGGTTAGTGTTAGGGTTAGGGCTCGGTTTAGGGTACGGGTTAGGATTAGGGTACGCGTTAGGGTTAGGGTAGGGGTTAGGTTTAGGGTACGCATTAGGGTGAGGGTAGTTATTAAACCTATCCCACTCTCTAGATACCCCGTAGCACGTAAAGGTATATTATTTGGGGGTCCAGCCATGGAGAAGAGTTTAGACACTAGGAGAAGATAAGGAACACACCCATTATCAAGAAATCACAATATGATTCTCTTTTTAAACTGTTCTTTAATACACTAGTGCTTAGGAAATCTATTGGAGGCAGAAGCAGTCAAGGGTAGCTTAGGGTTAGGGTTAGGGTTAGGGTGAGGGTTAGGGTACGGCTTAGGGTACGGGTTCGGGGAGGGGTTCGGGTAGGGAGTAGGGTATGGGTTAGGGTTAGGGTTAGGGTTAGTTTTAGGGTTAGGGCTCGGTTTAGGGTACTGGTTAGGATTAGGGTACGCGTTAGGGTTAGGGTAGGGGTTAGGGTTAGTGTACGCGATAGGGTGAGGTTATTTATTAAACCTATCCCACTCTCTAGATACCCCTTAGCACGTAAAGGAATAGTATTTGGGGGTCCAGCCATGGAGAAGAGTTTAGACACGAGGAGAAGATAAGGAACACACCCATTATCAAGAAATCACATTAGGATTCTCTTTTTAACCTGTTCCTTAAAACACTAGTGCTTAGGAAATCTATTGGAGGCAGAAGGAGTCAAGGGTAGCTTAGGGTTAGGGTTAGGGTTAGATTGAGGGTTAGGGTACGGGTTCGGGGAGGGGTTCGGGTAGGGCGTAGGGTATGGGTTAGGGTTAGGGTTAGGGTTAGTGTTAGGGTTAGGGCTCGGTTTAGGGTACGGGTTAGGATTAGGGTACGCGTTAGCGTTAGGGTCGGGGTTAGGGTTAGGGTACGCGTTAGGGTGAGGGTAGTTATTAAACCTCTCCCTCTCTCTAGATACGCCTTAGCACGTAAAGGAATATTATTTGGGGGTCCAGCCATGGAGAAGAGTTTAGACACTAGGAGAAGATAAGGAACACACCCATTATCACGAAATCACATTAGGATTCTCTTTTTAACCTGTTCCTTAAAACACTAGTGCTTAGGAAATCTATTGGAGGCAGAAGCAGTCAAGGGTAGCTTAGGGTTAGGGTTAGGGTTAGGGTGAGGGTTAGGGTATGGCTTAGGGTATGGGTTCGGGGAGGGGTTCGGGTAGGGCGTAGGTTATGGGTTAGGTTTAAGGTTAGGGTTAATGTTAGGCTTAGGGCTCGGTTTAGGGTACGGGTTAGGATTATGGTACGCGTTAGGGTTAGGGTAGGGGTTAGGGTTAGGGTATGCGTTAGGGTGAGGGTAGTTATTAAACCTATCACACTCTCTAGATACCCCTTAGCACGTAAAGGAATATTATTTGGGGGTCCAGCCATGGAGAAGAGTTTAGACACTAGGATAAGATAAGGAACACACCCATTATCAAGAAATCACATTAGGATTATCTTTTGAACCTGTTCCTTAAAACAGTAGTGCTTAGGAAATCTATTGGAGGCAGAAGCAGTCAAGGGTAGCTTAGGGTTAGGGTTAGGGTTAGGGTGAGGGTTTGGGGACGGCTTAAGGTACGTGTTCGAGGAGGGGTACGGGTAGGGCGTAGGGTATGGTTTAGGGTTAGGGTTAGGGTTAGTATTAGGGCTGGGCTCGGTTTCGGGTACGGGTTAGGATTAGGGTACGCGTTAGGGTTAGGGTAGGGGTGAGGGTTAGGGTACACGTTAGGGTTAGGTTCGTTATTAAACCTATCCCACTCTCTAGATACCCCTTAGCACGTAAAGGAATATTATTTCGGGGTACAGCTATGGAGAAGAGTTAAGAGACTAGGAGAAGATAAGGAACACACCCAGTATCAAGAAATTACATTAGGATTGTCTTTTTAACCTGTTCCTTAAAACACTAGTGCTTAGGAAATCTATTGGAGGCAGAAGCAGTCAAGGGTAGCTTAGGGTTAGGGTTAGGGTTAGGGTGAGGGTTAGGGTACGGCTTAGGGTACGGGTTCGCCGAGGGGTTCGGGTAGGGCGTAGGGTATGTGTTAGGGTTAGGGTTAGGGTTAGTGTTTTGGCTAGGGCTCGGTTTAGGGTACGGGTTAGGATTAGGGTACACGTTAGTGTTAGGGTAGGGGTTAGGGTTAGGGTCCGCGATAGGGTGAGGTTAGTTATTAAACCTATCCCACTGTCTAGATACCCCTTAGCACGTAAAGGAATATTATTTGGGGTTCCAGCCATGGAGAAGAGTTTAGACACTAGGAGAGGATAAGGAACACACCCATTATCAAGAAATCACATTAGGATTCTCTTTTTAACCTGTTCCTTAAAACACTAGTGCTTAGGAAATCTATTGGAGGCAGAAGCAGTCAAGGGTAGCTTAGGGTTAGGGTTAGGGGTAGGGTGAGGGTTAGGGTACGGCTTAGGGTACGGGTTCGGGGAGGGGTTCGGGTAGGGCATAGGGTATGGGTTAGGGTTAGGGTTAGGGTTAGTGTTAGGGTTAGGGCTCGGTTTAGGGTACGGGTTAGGATTAGGGTACGCGTTAGGGTTAGGGTAGGGGTTAGGTTTAGGGTACGCGTTAGGGTGAGGTTAGTTATTAAACCTCTCCCTCTCTCTAGATACCCCTTAGCACGTAAAGGAATATTATTTGGGGGTCCAGCCAAGGAGAAGAGTTTAGACACTAGGAGAAGATAAGGAACACACCCATTATCAAGAAATCACATTAGGATTCTCTTTTTAACCTGTTCCTTAAACACTAGTGCTTAGGAAATCTATTGGAGGCAGAAGCAGTCAAGGGTAGCTTAGGGTTAGGGTTACGGTTAGGGTGAGGGTTAGGGTATGGCTTAGGGTACGGGTTCGGGGAGGGGTTCGGGTAGGGCGTAGGGTATGGGTTAGGGTTAGGGTTAGGGTTAGTGTTAGGGTTAGGGCTCGGTTTAGGGTACTGGTTAGGATTAGGGTACGCGTTAGGGTTAGGGTAGGGGTTAGGGTTAGTGTACGCGTTAGGGTGAGGGTAGTTATTAAACCTATCCCACTCTCTAGATAGCCCTAAGCACGTAAAGGAATATTATTTGGGGGTCCAGCCATGGAGAAGAGTTTAGACACTAGGAGAAGATAAGGAACACTCCCATTATCACGAAATCACATTAGGATTCTCTTTTTAACCTGTTCCTTAAAACACTAGTGCTTAGGAAATCTATTGGAGGCAGAAGCAGTCAAGGGTAGCTTAGGGTTAGGGTTAGGGTTAGGGTGAGGGTTAGGGTATGGCTTAGGGCACGGGTTCGGGGAGGGGTTTCGGTAGGGCGTAGGGTATGGGTTAGGCTTAGGGTTAGGGTTAGTGTTAGGGTTAGGGCTCGGTTTAGGGTACGGGTTAGGATTAGGGTACGCGTTAGGGTTAGGGTAGGGGTTAGGTTTAGGGTACGCATTAGGGTGAGGGTAGTTATTAAACCTATCCCACTCTCTAGATACCCCTTAGCACGTAAAGGAATATTATTTGGGGGTCCAGCCATGGAGAAGAGTTTAGACACTAGGAGAAGATAAGGAACACACCCATTATCAAGAAATCACAATATGATTCTCTTTTTAAACTGTTCTTTAATACACTAGTGCTTAGGAAATCTATTGGAGGCAGAAGTAGTCAAGGGTAGCTTAGGGTTAGGGTTAGGGTTAGGGTGAGGGTTAGGGTACGGCTTAGGGTACGGGTTCGGGGAGGGGTTCGGGTAGGGCGTAGGGTATGGGTTAGGGTTAGGGTTAGGGTTAGTTTTAGGGTTAGGGCTCGGTTTAGGGTACTGGTTAGGATTAGGGTACGCGTTAGGGTTAGGGTAGGGGTTAGGGTTAGTGTACGCGATAGGGTGAGGTTATTTATTAAACCTATCCCACTCTCTAGATACCCCTTAGCACGTAAAGGAATAGTATTTGGGGGTCCAGCCATGGAGAAGAGTTTAGACACGAGGAGAAGATAAGGAACACACCCATTATCAAGAAATCACATTAGGATTCTCTTTTTAACCTGTTCCTTAAAACACTAGTGCTTAGGAAATCTATTGGAGGCAGAAGGAGTCAAGGGTAGCTTAGGGTTAGGGTTAGGGTTAGATTGAGGGTTAGGGTACGGGTTCGGGGAGGGGTTCGGGTAGGGCGTAGGGTATGGGTTAGGGTTAGGGTTAGGGTTAGTGTTAGGGTTAGGGCTCGGTTTAGGGTACGGGTTAGGATTAGGGTACGCATTAGCGTTAGGGTCGGGGTTAGGGTTAGGGTACGCGTTAGGGTGAGGGTAGTTATTAAACCTCTCCCTCTCTCTAGATACGCCTTAGCACGTAAAGGAATATTATTTGGGGGTCCAGCCATGGAGAAGAGTTTAGACACTAGGAGAAGATAAGGAACACACCCATTATCAAGAAATCACATTAGGATTCTCTTTTTAAACTGTTCCTTAAAACACTAGTGCTTAGGAAATCTATTGGAGGCAGAAGCAGTCAAGGGTAGCTTAGGGTTAGGGTTAGGGTTAGGGTGAGGGTTAGGGTACGGCTTAGGGTACGGGTTCGCCGAGGGGTTCGGGTAGGGCGTAGGGTATGTGTTAGGGTTAGGGTTAGGGTTAGTGTTTTGGCTAGGGCTCGGTTTAGGGTACGGGTTAGGATTAGGGTACACGTTAGTGTTAGGGTAGGGGTTAGGGTTAGGGTCCGCGATAGGGTGAGGTTAGTTATTAAACCTATCCCACTGTCTAGATACCCCTTAGCACGTAAAGGAATATTATTTGGGGTTCCAGCCATGGAGAAGAGTTTAGACACTAGGAGAGGATAAGGAACACACCCATTATCAAGAAATCACATTAGGATTCTCTTTTTAACCTGTTCCTTAAAACACTAGTGCTTAGGAAATCTATTGGAGGCAGAAGCAGTCAAGGGTAGCTTAGGGTTAGGGTTAGGGGTAGGGTGAGGGTTAGGGTACGGCTTAGGGTACGGGTTCGGGGAGGGGTTCGGGTAGGGCATAGGGTATGGGTTAGGGTTAGGGTTAGGGTTAGTGTTAGGGTTAGGGCTCGGTTTAGGGTACGGGTTAGGATTAGGGTACGCGTTAGGGTTAGGGTAGGGGTTAGGTTTAGGGTACGCGTTAGGGTGAGGTTAGTTATTAAACCTCTCCCTCTCTCTAGATACCCCTTAGCACGTAAAGGAATATTATTTGGGGGTCCAGCCAAGGAGAAGAGTTTAGACACTAGGAGAAGATAAGGAACACACCCATTATCAAGAAATCACATTAGGATTCTCTTTTTAACCTGTTCCTTAAAACACTAGTGCTTAGGAAATCTATTGGAGGCAGAAGCAGTCAAGGGTAGCTTAGGGTTAGGGTTACGGTTAGGGTGAGGGTTAGGGTATGGCTTAGGGTACGGGTTCGGGGAGGGGTTCGGGTAGGGCGTAGGGTATGGGTTAGGGTTAGGGTTAGGGTTAGTGTTAGGGTTAGGGCTCGGTTTAGGGTACGGGTTAGTATTAGGGTACGCGTTAGGGTTAGGGTAGGGGTTAGGGTTAGTGTACGCGTTAGGGTGAGGGTAGTTATTAAACCTATCCCACTCTCTAGATAGCCCTAAGCACGTAAAGGAATATTATTTGGGGGTCCAGCCATGGAGAAGAGTTTAGACACTAGGAGAAGATAAGGAACACTCCCATTATCACGAAATCACATTAGGATTCTCTTTTTAACCTGTTCCTTAAAACACTAGTGCTTAGGAAATCTATTGGAGGCAGAAGCAGTCAAGGGTAGCTTAGGGTTAGGGTTAGGGTTAGGGTGAGGGTTAGGGTATGGCTTAGGGCACGGGTTCGGGGAGGGGTTTCGGTAGGGCGTAGGGTATGGGTTAGGCTTAGGGTTAGGGTTAGTGTTAGGGTTAGGGCTCGGTTTAGGGTACGGGTTAGGATTAGGGTACGCGTTAGGGTTAGGGTAGGGGTTAGGTTTAGGGTACGCATTAGGGTGAGGGTAGTTATTAAACCTATCCCACTCTCTAGATACCCCTTAGCACGTAAAGGAATATTATTTGGGGGTCCAGCCATGGAGAAGAGTTTAGACACTAGGAGAAGATAAGGAACACACCCATTATCAAGAAATCACAATATGATTCTCTTTTAAACTGTTCTTTAATACACTAGTGCTTAGGAAATCTATTGGAGGCAGAAGTAGTCAAGGGTAGCTTAGGGTTAGGGTTAGGGTTAGGGTGAGGGTTAGGGTACGGCTTAGGGTACGGGTTCGGGGAGGGGTTCGGGTAGGGCGTAGGGTATGGGTTAGGGTTAGGGTTAGGGTTAGTGTTAGGTTTAGGGCTCGGTTTAGGGTACTGGTTAGGATTAGGGTACGCGTTAGGGTTAGGGTAGGGGTTAGGGTTAGTGTACGCGTTAGGGTGAGGGTAGTTATTAAACCTATCCCACTCTCTAGATAGCCCTAAGCACGTAAAGGAATATTATTTGGGGGTCCAGCCATGGAGAAGAGTTTAGACACTAGGAGAAGATAAGGAACACTCCCATTATCACGAAATCACATTAGGATTCTCTTTTTAACCTGTTCCTTAAAACACTAGTGCTTAGGAAATCTATTGGAGGCAGAAGCAGTCAAGGGTAGCTTAGGGTTAGGGTTAGGGTTAGGGTGAGGGTTAGGGTATGGCTTAGGGCACGGGTTCGGGGAGGGGTTTCGGTAGGGCGTAGGGTATGGGTTAGGCTTAGGGTTAGGGTTAGTGTTAGGGTTAGGGCTCGGTTTAGGGTACGGGTTAGGATTAGGGTACGCGTTAGGGTTAGGGTAGGGGTTAGGTTTAGGGTACGCATTAGGGTGAGGGTAGTTATTAAACCTATCCCACTCTCTAGATACCCCTTAGCACGTAAAGGAATATTATTTGGGGGTCCAGCCATGGAGAAGAGTTTAGACACTAGGAGAAGATAAGGAACACACCCATTATCAAGAAATCACAATATGATTCTCTTTTTAAACTGTTCTTTAATACACTAGTGCTTAGGAAATCTATTGGAGGCAGAAGTAGTCAAGGGTAGCTTAGGGTTAGGGTTAGGGTTAGGGTGAGGGTTAGGGTACGGCTTAGGGTACGGGTTCGGGGAGGGGTTCGGGTAGGGCGTAGGGTATGGGTTAGGGTTAGGGTTAGGGTTAGTTTTAGGGTTAGGGCTCGGTTTAGGGTACTGGTTAGGATTAGGGTACGCGTTAGTGTTAGGGTAGGGGTTAGGGTTAGTGTACGCGATAGGGTGAGGTTATTTATTAAACCTATCCCACTCTCTAGATACCCCTTAGCACGTAAAGGAATAGTATTTGGGGGTCCAGCCATGGAGAAGAGTTTAGACACGAGGAGAAGATAAGGAACACACCCATTATCAAGAAATCACATTAGGATTCTCTTTTTAACCTGTTCCTTAAAACACTAGTGCTTAGGAAATCTATTGGAGGCAGAAGGAGTCAAGGGTAGCTTAGGGTTAGGGTTAGGGTTAGATTGAGGGTTAGGGTACGGGTTCGGGGAGGGGTTCGGGTAGGGCGTAGGGTATGGGTTAGGGTTAGGGTTAGGGTTAGTGTTAGGGTTAGGGCTCGGTTTAGGGTACGGGTTAGGATTAGGGTACGCATTAGCGTTAGGGTCGGGGTTAGGGTTAGGGTACGCGTTAGGGTGAGGGTAGTTATTAAACCTCTCCCTCTCTCTAGATACGCCTTAGCACGTAAAGGAATATTATTTGGGGGTCCAGCCATGGAGAAGAGTTTAGACACTAGGAGAAGATAAGGAACACACCCATTATCAAGAAATCACATTAGGATTCTCTTTTTAAACTGTTCCTTAAAACACTAGTGCTTAGGAAATCTATTGGAGGCAGAAGCAGTCAAGGGTAGCTTAGGGTTAGGGTTAGGGTTAGGGTGAGGGTTAGGGTACGGCTTAGGGTACGGGTTCGCCGAGGGGTTCGGGTAGGGCGTAGGGTATGTGTTAGGGTTAGGGTTAGGGTTAGTGTTTTGGCTAGGGCTCGGTTTAGGGTACGGGTTAGGATTAGGGTACACGTTAGTGTTAGGGTAGGGGTTAGGGTTAGGGTCCGCGATAGGGTGAGGTTAGTTATTAAACCTATCCCACTGTCTAGATACCCCTTAGCACGTAAAGGAATATTATTTGGGGTTCCAGCCATGGAGAAGAGTTTAGACACTAGGAGAGGATAAGGAACACACCCATTATCAAGAAATCACATTAGGATTCTCTTTTTAACCTGTTCCTTAAAACACTAGTGCTTAGGAAATCTATTGGAGGCAGAAGCAGTCAAGGGTAGCTTAGGGTTAGGGTTAGGGGTAGGGTGAGGGTTAGGGTACGGCTTAGGGTACGGGTTCGGGGAGGGGTTCGGGTAGGGCATAGGGTATGGGTTAGGGTTAGGGTTAGGGTTAGTGTTAGGGTTAGGGCTCGGTTTAGGGTACGGGTTAGGATTAGGGTACGCGTTAGGGTTAGGGTAGGGGTTAGGTTTAGGGTACGCGTTAGGGTGAGGTTAGTTATTAAACCTCTCCCTCTCTCTAGATACCCCTTAGCACGTAAAGGAATATTATTTGGGGGTCCAGCCAAGGAGAAGAGTTTAGACACTAGGAGAAGATAAGGAACACACCCATTATCAAGAAATCACATTAGGATTCTCTTTTTAACCTGTTCCTTAAACACTAGTGCTTAGGAAATCTATTGGAGGCAGAAGCAGTCAAGGGTAGCTTAGGGTTAGGGTTACGGTTAGGGTGAGGGTTAGGGTATGGCTTAGGGTACGGGTTCGGGGAGGGGTTCGGGTAGGGCGTAGGGTATGGGTTAGGGTTAGGGTTAGGGTTAGTGTTAGGGTTAGGGCTCGGTTTAGGGTACGGGTTAGTATTAGGGTACGCGTTAGGGTTAGGGTAGGGGTTAGGGTTAGTGTACGCGTTAGGGTGAGGGTAGTTATTAAACCTATCCCACTCTCTAGATAGCCCTAAGCACGTAAAGGAATATTATTTGGGGGTCCAGCCATGGAGAAGAGTTTAGACACTAGGAGAAGATAAGGAACACTCCCATTATCACGAAATCACATTAGGATTCTCTTTTTAACCTGTTCCTTAAAACACTAGTGCTTAGGAAATCTATTGGAGGCAGAAGCAGTCAAGGGTAGCTTAGGGTTAGGGTTAGGGTTAGGGTGAGGGTTAGGGTATGGCTTAGGGCACGGGTTCGGGGAGGGGTTTCGGTAGGGCGTAGGGTATGGGTTAGGCTTAGGGTTAGGGTTAGTGTTAGGGTTAGGGCTCGGTTTAGGGTACGGGTTAGGATTAGGGTACGCGTTAGGGTTAGGGTAGGGGTTAGGTTTAGGGTACGCATTAGGGTGAGGGTAGTTATTAAACCTATCCCACTCTCTAGATACCCCTTAGCACGTAAAGGAATATTATTTGGGGGTCCAGCCATGGAGAAGAGTTTAGACACTAGGAGAAGATAAGGAACACACCCATTATCAAGAAATCACAATATGATTCTCTTTTTAAACTGTTCTTTAATACACTAGTGCTTAGGAAATCTATTGGAGGCAGAAGTAGTCAAGGGTAGCTTAGGGTTAGGGTTAGGGTTAGGGTGAGGGTTAGGGTACGGCTTAGGGTACGGGTTCGGGGAGGGGTTCGGGTAGGGCGTAGGGTATGGGTTAGGGTTAGGGTTAGGGTTAGTTTTAGGGTTAGGGCTCGGTTTAGGGTACTGGTTAGGATTAGGGTACGCGTTAGGGTTAGGGTAGGGGTTAGGGTTAGTGTACGCGATAGGGTGAGGTTATTTATTAAACCTATCCCACTCTCTAGATACCCCTTAGCACGTAAAGGAATAGTATTTGGGGGTCCAGCCATGGAGAAGAGTTTAGACACGAGGAGAAGATAAGGAACACACCCATTATCAAGAAATCACATTAGGATTCTCTTTTTAACCTGTTCCTTAAAACACTAGTGCTTAGGAAATCTATTGGAGGCAGAAGGAGTCAAGGGTAGCTTAGGGTTAGGGTTAGGGTTAGATTGAGGGTTAGGGTACGGGTTCGGGGAGGGGTTCGGGTAGGGCGTAGGGTATGGGTTAGGGTTAGGGTTAGGGTTAGTGTTAGGGTTAGGGCTCGGTTTAGGGTACGGGTTAGGATTAGGGTACGCGTTAGCGTTAGGGTCGGGGTTAGGGTTAGGGTACGCGTTAGGGTGAGGGTAGTTATTAAACCTCTCCCTCTCTCTAGATACGCCTTAGCACGTAAAGGAATATTATTTGGGGGTCCAGCCATGGAGAAGAGTTTAGACACTAGGAGAAGATAAGGAACACACCCATTATCACGAAATCACATTAGGATTCTCTTTTTAACCTGTTCCTTAAAACACTAGTGCTTAGGAAATCTATTGTAGGCAGAAGCAGTCAAGGGTAGCTTAGGGTTAGGGTTAGGGTTAGGGTGAGGGTTAGGGTATGGCTTAGGGTATGGGTTCGGGGAGGGGTTCGGGTAGGGCGTAGGTTATGGGTTAGGTTTAAGGTTAGGGTTAATGTTAGGCTTAGGGCTCGGTTTAGGGTACGGGTTAGGATTATGGTACGCGTTAGGGTTAGGGTAGGGGTTAGGGTTAGGGTATGCGTTAGGGTGAGGGTAGTTATTAAACCTATCACACTCTCTAGATACCCCTTAGCACGTAAAGGAATATTATTTGGGGGTCCAGCCATGGAGAAGAGTTTAGACACTAGGATAAGATAAGGAACACACCCATTATCAAGAAATCACATTAGGATTATCTTTTGAACCTGTTCCTTAAAACAGTAGTGCTTAGGAAATCTATTGGAGGCAGAAGCAGTCAAGGGTAGCTTAGGGTTAGGGTTAGGGTTAGGGTGAGGGTTTGGGGACGGCTTAAGGTACGGGTTCGAGGAGGGGTACGGGTAGGGCGTAGGGTATGGTTTAGGGTTAGGGTTAGGGTTAGTATTAGGGCTGGGCTCGGTTTCGGGTACGGGTTAGGATTAGGGTACGCGTTAGGGTTAGGGTAGGGGTGAGGGTTAGGGTACACGTTAGGGTTAGGTTCGTTATTAAACCTATCCCACTCTCTAGATACCCCTTAGCACGTAAAGGAATATTATTTCGGGGTACAGCTATGGAGAAGAGTTAAGAGACTAGGAGAAGATAAGGAACACACCCAGTATCAAGAAATTACATTAGGATTGTCTTTTTAACCTGTTCCTTAAAACACTAGTGCTTAGGAAATCTATTGGAGGCAGAAGCAGTCAAGGGTAGCTTAGGGTTAGGGTTAGGGTTAGGGTGAGGGTTAGGGTACGGCTTAGGGTACGGGTTCGCCGAGGGGTTCGGGTAGGGCGTAGGGTATGTGTTAGGGTTAGGGTTAGGGTTAGTGTTTTGGCTAGGGCTCGGTTTAGGGTACGGGTTAGGATTAGGGTACACGTTAGTGTTAGGGTAGGGGTTAGGGTTAGGGTCCGCGATAGGGTGAGGTTAGTTATTAAACCTATACCACTGTCTAGATACCCCTTAGCACGTAAAGGAATATTATTTGGGGTTCCAGCCATGGAGAAGAGTTTAGACACTAGGAGAGGATAAGGAACACACCCATTATCAAGAAATCACATTAGGATTCTCTTTTTAACCTGTTCCTTAAAACACTAGTGCTTAGGAAATCTATTGGAGGCAGAAGCAGTCAAGGGTAGCTTAGGGTTAGGGTTAGGGGTAGGGTGAGGGTTAGGGTACGGCTTAGGGTACGGGTTCGGGGAGGGGTTCGGGTAGGGCATAGGGTATGGGTTAGGGTTAGGGTTAGGGTTAGTGTTAGGGTTAGGGCTCGGTTTAGGGTACGGGTTAGGATTAGGATACGCGTTAGGGTTATGGTAGGGGTTAGGGTTGGGGTACGCGAAAGGGTGAGGTTAGTTATTAAACCTATCCCACTCTCTAGATACCCCTTAGCACGTAAAGGAATATTATTTGGGGGTCCAGCCAGGGAGAAGAGTTTAGACACTAGGAGAAGATAAGGAACACACCCTTTATCAAGAAATCACATTAGGATTCTCTTTTTAACCTGTTCCTTAAAACACTAGTGCTTAGGAAATCTATTGGAGGCAGAAGCAGTCAAGGGTAGCTTAGGGTTAGGGTTAGGGTTAGATTGAGGTTTAGGGTAAGGCTTAGGGTACGGGTTCGGGGAGGGGTTCGGGTAGGGCGTAGGGTATGGGTTAGGGTTAGGGTTAGGGTTAGTGTTAGGGTTAGGGCTCGGTTTAGGGTACGGGTTAGGATTAGGGTACGCGTTAGGGTTAGGGTAGGGGTTAGGTTTAGGGTACGCGTTAGGGTGAGGGTAGTTATTAAACCTATCCCACTCTCTAGATAGCCCTAAGCACGTAAAGGAATATTATTTGGGGGTCCAGCCATGGAGAAGAGTTTAGACACTAGGAGAAGATAATGAACACTCCCATTATCACGAAATCACATTAGGATTCTCTTTTTAACCTGTTCCTTAAAACACTAGTGCTTAGGAAATCTATTGGAGGCAGAAGCAGTCAAGGGTAGCTTAGGGTTAGGGTTAGGGTTAGGGTGAGGGTTAGGGTATGGCTTAGGGCACGGGTTCGGGGAGGGGTTTCGGTAGGGCGTAGGGTATGGGTTAGGCTTAGGGTTAGGGTTAGTGTTAGGGTTAGGGCTCGGTTTAGGGTACGGGTTAGGATTAGGGTACGCGTTAGGGTTAGGGTAGGGGTTAGGTTTAGGGTACGCATTAGGGTGAGGGTAGTTATTAAACGTATCCCACTCTCTAGATACCCCTTAGCACGTAAAGGAATATTATTTGGGGGTCCAGCCATGGAGAAGAGTTTAGACACTAGGAGAAGATAAGGAACACACCCATTATCAAGAAATCACAATATGATTCTCTTTTTAAACTGTTCTTTAATACACTAGTGCTTAGGAAATCTATTGGAGGCAGAAGTAGTCAAGGGTAGCTTAGGGTTAGGGTTAGGGTTAGGGTGAGGGTTAGGGTACGGCTTAGGGTACGGGTTCGGGGAGGGGTTCGGGTAGGGCGTAGGGTATGGGTTAGGGTTAGGGTTAGGGTTAGTTTTAGGGTTAGGGCTCGGTTTAGGGTACTGGTTAGGATTAGGGTACGCGTTAGGGTTAGGGTAGGGGTTAGGGTTAGTGTACGCGATAGGGTGAGGTTATTTATTAAACCTATCCCACTCTCTAGATACCCCTTTGCACGTAAAGGAATAGTATTTGGGGGTCCAGCCATGGAGAAGAGTTTAGACACGAGGAGAAGATAAGGAACACACCCATTATCAAGAAATCACATTAGGATTCTCTTTTTAACCTGTTCCTTAAAACACTAGTGCTTAGGAAATCTATTGGAGGCAGAAGGAGTCAAGGGTAGCTTAGGGTTAGGGTTAGGGTTAGATTGAGGGTTAGGGTACGGGTTCGGGGAGGGGTTCGGGTAGGGCGTAGGGTATGGGTTAGGGTTAGGGTTAGGGTTAGTGTTAGGGTTAGGGCTCGGTTTAGGGTACGGGTTAGGATTAGGGTACGCGTTAGCGTTAGGGTAGGGGTTAGGGTTAGGGTACGCGTTAGGGTGAGGGTAGTTATTAAACCTCTCCCTCTCTCTATATACGCCTTTGCACGTAAAGGAATATTATTTGGGGGTCCAGCCATGGAGAAGAGTTTAGACACTAGGAGAAGATAAGGAACACACCCATTATCACGAAATCACATTAGGATTCTCTTTTTAACCTGTTCCTTAAAACACTAGTGCTTAGGAAATCTATTGGAGGCAGAGGCAGTCAAGGGTAGCTTAGGGTTAGGGTTAGGGTTAGGGTGAGGGTTAGGGTATGGCTTAGGGTACGGGTTCGGGGAGGGGTTCGGGTAGGGCGTAGGTTATGGGTTAGGTTTAAGGTTAGGGTTAATGTTAGGCTTAGGGCTCGGTTTAGGGTACGGGTTAGGATTATGGTACGCGTTAGGGTTAGGGTAGGGGTTAGGGTTAGGGTATGCGTTAGGGTGAGGGTAGTTATTAAACCTATCACACTCTCTAGATACCCCTTAGCACGTAAAGTAATATTATTTGGGGGTCCAGCCATGGAGAAGAGTTTAGACACGAGGAGAAGAAAAGGAACACACCAATTATCAAGAAATCACATTAGGATTCTCTTTTTAACCTGTTCCTTAAAACACTAGTGCTTAGGAAATCTATTGGAGGCAGAAGCAGTCAAGGGTAGCTTAGGGTTAGGGTTAGGGTTAGGGTGAGGGTTAGGGTATGGCTTAGGGTATGGGTTCGGGGAGGGGTTCGGGTAGGGCGTAGGGTATGGGTTAGGTTTAAGGTTAGGGTTAATGTTAGGCTTAGGGCTCGGTTTAGGGTATGGGTTAGGATTATGGTACGCGTTAGGGTTAGGGTCGGGGTTAGGGTTAGGGTACGCGTTAGGGTGAGGGTAGTTATTAAACCTATCGCACTCTCTAGATACCCCTTAGCACGTAAAGGAATATTATTTGTGGGTCCAGCCATGGAGAAGAGTTTAGACACGAGGAGAAGAAAAGGAACACACCCATTATCAAGAAATCACATTAGGATTCTCTTTTTAACCTGTTCCTTAAAACACTAGTGCTTAGGAAATCTATTGGAGGCAGAAGCCGTCAAGGGTAGCTTAGGGTTAGTGTTAGGGTTAGGGTGAGGTTTAGGGTGAGGGTTAGGGTTCGGCTTAGGGTACGGGTTCGGGGAGGGGTTCGGGTAGGGTGTAGGGTATGGGTTAGGGTTAGGGTTAGGGCTAGTGTTAGGGTTAGGGCTCGGTTTAGGGTACGGGTTAGGATTAGGGTACGCGTTAGAGTTAGGGTAGGGGTTAGGGTTAGGGTACGCGTTAGGGTGAGGGTAGTTATTAAACCTATCCCACTATCTAGATATCCCTTAGCATGTAAAGGAATATTATTTGGGGGTCCAGCCATGGAGAAGAGTTTAGACACTAGGATAAGATAAGGAACACACTCATTATCAAGAAATCACATTAGGATTCTCTTTTTAACCTGTTCCTTAAAACACTAGTGGTTAGGAAATCTATTGGAGGCAGAAGCAGTCAAGGGTAGTTTAGGGTTAGGGTGAGGGTTAGCGTATGGCTTAGGGCACGGGTTCGGGGAGGGGTTTCGGTAGGGCGTAGGGTATGGGTTAGGCTTAGGGGTAGGGTTAGTGTTAGGGTTAGGGCTCGGTTTAGGGTACGGGTTAGGATTAGGGTACGCGTTAGGGTTAGGGTAGGGGTTAGGGTTATGGTACGCGTTAGGGTGAGGGTAGTTATTAAACCTCTCCCTCTCTCTAGATACGCCTTAGCACGTAAAGGAATATTATTTGGGGGTCCAGCCATGGAGAAGAGTTTAGACACGAGGAGAAGATAAGGAACACACCCATTATCAAGAAATCACATTAGGATTCTCTTTTTAACCTGTTCCTTAAAACACTAGTGCTTAGGAAATCTATATGAGGCAGAAGGAGTCAAGGGTAGCTTAGGGTTAGGGTTAGGGTTAGATTGAGGGTTAGGGTTAGGGTTAGGGTTAGGGTTAGGGTTAGGCTTAGGGCTCGGTTTAGGGTACGGGTTAGGATTAGGGTACGCGTTAGTGTTAGGGTAGGGGTTAGGGTTAGGGTACACGTTAGGGTGAGGGGAGTTATTAAACCTCTCCCTCTCTCTAGATACGCCTTAGCACGTAAAGGAATATTATTTGGGGGTCCAGCCATGGAGAAGAGTTTAGACACGAGGAGAAGAAAAGGAACACACCCATTATCAAGAAATCACATTAGGATTCTCTTTTTAACCTGTTCCTTAAAACACTAGTGCTTAGGAAATCTATTGGAGGCAGAAGCCGTCAAGGGTAGCTTAGGGTTAGGGTTAGGGTTAGGGTGAGGGTTAGGGTACGGCTTAGGGTTCGGGTTCAGGGAGCGGTTCGGGTAGGGCGTAGGGTATTGGTTAGGGTTAGGGTTAGGGTTAGGGTTAGGGCTCGGTTTAGGGTACGGGTTAAGATTAGGGTACGCGTTAGGGTTAGGGTAGGGGTTAGGGTTAGGGTATGCATTAAGGTGAGGGTAGTTATTAAACCTATCCCACTCTCTAGATACCCCTTAGCACGTAAATGAATATTATTTGGGGGTCCAGCAATGGAGAAGAGTTTAGACACTAGGAGAAGATAAGGAACACACCCATTATCAAGAAATCACATTAGGATTCTCTTTTTAACCTGTTCCTTAAAACACTAGTGCTTAGGAAATCTATTGGAGGCAGAAGCAGTCAAGGGTAGCTTAGGGTTAGGGTTAGGGTTAGGGTGAGGGTTAGGGTACGGCTTAGGGTACGGGTTCGGGGAGGGGTTCGGGTAGGGCGTAGGGTATGGGTTAGGGTTAGGGTTAGGGTTAGTGTTAGGGTTAGGGCTCGGTTTAGGGTACTGGTTAGGATTAGGGTACGCGTTAGGGTTAGGGTAGGGGTTAGGGTTAGGGTACTCGATAGTGTGAGGTTATTTATTAAACCTATCCCACTCTCTAGATACCCCTTAGCACGTAAAGGAATATTATTTGGGGGTCCAGCCGTGGAGAAGAGTTTAGACACGAGGAGAAGATAAGGAACACACCCATTATCAAGAAATCACATTAGGATTCTCTTTTTAACCTGTTCCTTAAAACACTAGTGCTTAGGAAATCTATATGAGGCAGAAGGAGTCAAGGGTAGCTTAGGGTTAGGGTTAGGGTTAGATTGAGGGTTAGGGTTAGGGTTAGGGTTAGGGTTAGTGTTAGGGTTAGGGCTCGGTTTAGGGTACGGGTTAGGATTAGGGTACGCGTTAGTGTTAGGGTAGGGGTTAGGGTTAGGGTACACGTTAGGGTGAGGGGAGTTATTAAACCTCTCCCTCTCTCTAGATACGCCTTAGCACGTAAAGGAATATTATTTGGGGGTCCAGCCATGGAGAAGAGTTTAGACACTAGGAGAAGATAAGGAACACACCCATTATCACGAAATCACATTAGGATTCTCTTTTTAACCTGTTCCTTAAAACACTAGTGCTTAGGAAATCTATTGGAGGCAGAAGCCGTCAAGGGTAGCTTAGGGTTAGTGTTAGGGTTAGGGTGAGGTTTAGGGTGAGGGTTAGGGTACGGCTTAGGGTACGGTTTCGGGGAGGGGTTCGGGTAGGGTGTAGGGTATGGGTTAGGGTTAGGGTTAGGGCTAGTGTTAGGGTTAGGGCTCGGTTTAGGGTACGGGTTAGGATTAGGGTACGCGTTAGAGTTAGGGTAGGGGTTAGGGTTAGGGTACGCGTTAGGGTGAGGGTAGTTATTAAACCTATCCCACTATCTAGATATCCCTTAGCATGTAAAGGAATATTATTTGGGGGTCCAGCCATGGAGAAGAGTTTAGCCACTAGGATAAGATAAGGAACACACTCATTATCAAGAAATCACATTAGGATTCTCTTTTTAACCTGTTCCTTAAAACACTAGTGGTTAGGAAATCTATTGGAGGCAGAAGCAGTCAAGGGTAGCTTAGGTTTAGGGTTAGGGTTAGCGTTAGGGTGAGGGTTAGTGTACGGCTTAGGGCACGGGTTCGGGGAGGGGTTCGGGTACGGCGTAGGGTTAGGGTTAGGGTTAGGGTTAGGGGTAGGGCTCGGTTTAGCGTACGGTTTAGGATTAGGGTACGCGTTAGTGTTTGGTTAGGGGTAAGGGTTAGGGTACGCGTTAGGGTGAGGGTAGTTATTAAACATATCCCAATCTCTAGATACCCCTTAGCATGTAAAGGAGAATTATTTGGGGGTCCAGCTATGGAGAAGAGTTTAGACACTAGGATAAGATAAGGAACACACCTATTATCAAGAAATCACATTAGGATTCACTTTTGAACCTGTTCCTTAAAACACTAGTGCTTAGGAAATCTATTGGAGGCAGAAGCAGTCAAGGGTAGCTTAGGGTTAGGGTTAGGGTTAGGGTGAGGGTTAGGGTATGGCTTAGGGTACGGGTTCGGGGAGGGGTTCGGGTAGGGCGTAGGGTATGGTTTAGGGTTAGGGTTAGGGTTAGTATTAGGGCTCGGCTCGGTTTCGGGTACGGGTTAGGATTAGGGTACGCGTTAGGGTTAGGGTAGGGGTTAGGGTTAGGGTACACGTTAGGGTTAGGTTCATTATTAAACCTATCCCACTCTCTAGATACCCCATAGCACGTAAAGGAATATTATTTCGGGGTACAGCCATGGAGAAGAGTTAAGACACTAGGAGAAGATAAGGAACACACCCAGTATCAAGAAATTACATTAGGATTCTCTTTTTAACCTGTTCCTTAAAACACTAGTGCTTAGGAAATCTATTGGAGGCAGAAGCAGTCAAGGGTAGCTTAGGCTTAGGGTTAGGGTGAGGGTTTGGGGACGGCTTAAGGTACGGGTTCGAGGAGGGGTTCGGGTAGGGCGTAGGGTATGGTTTAGGGTTAGGGTTAGGGTTAGTATTAGGGCTCGGCTCGGTTTCGGGTAAGGGTTAGGATTAGGGTACGCGTTAGGGTTAGGGTAGTGGTTAGGGTTAGGGTACACGTTAGGGTTAGGTTCGTTATTAAACCTATCCCACTCTCTAGATACCCCATAGCACGTAAAGGTATATTATTTCGGGGTACAGCCATGGAGAAGAGTTAAGACACTAGGAGAAGATAAGGAACACACCCAGTATCAAGAAATTACATTAGGATTCTCTTTTTAACCTGTTCCTTAAAACACTAGTGCTTAGGAAATCTATTGGAGGCAGAAGCAGTCAAGGGTAGCTTAGGGTTAGGGTTAGGGTTAGGGTGAGGGTTAGGGTACGGCTTAGGGTACGGGTTCGGGGAGGGGTTCGGGTAGGGCGTAGGGTATGGTTTAGGGTTAGGGTTAGGGTTAGTGTTAGGGTTAGGGCTCGGTTTAGGGTACGGGTTAGGATTAGGGTACGCGTTAGGGTTAGGGTAGGGGTTAGGGTTAGGGTACGCGAAAGGGTGAGGTTAGTTATTAAACCTATCACACTCTCTAGATACCCCTTAGCACGTAAAGGAATATTATTTGGGGGTCCAGCCATGTAGAAGAGTTTAGACACTAGGAGAAGATAAGGAACACACCCATTATCAAGAAATCACAATATGATTCTCTTTTTAAACTGTTCCGTAAAACAATAGTGCTTAGGAAATCTATTGGAGGCAGAAGAAGTCAAGGGTAGCTTAGGGTTAGGGTTAGGGTTAGGGTGAGGGTTAGGGTACGGCTTAGGGTACGGGTTCGGGGAGGGGTTCGGGGAGGGCGTAGGGTATGGGTTAGGGTTAGGGTTAGGGTTAGTGTTAGGGTTAGGGCTCGGTTTAGGGTACTGGTTAGGATTAGGGTACGCGTTAGGGTTAGGGTAGGGGTTAGGGTTAGTGTACGCGATAGGATGAGGTTATTTATTAAACCTATCCCACTCTCTAGATACCCCTTAGCACGTAAAGGAATATTATTTGGGGGTCCAGCAATGGAGAAGAGTTTAGACACGAGGAGAAGATAAGGAACACACCCATTATCAAGAAATCACATTAGGATTCTCTTTTTAACCTGTTCCTTAAAACACTAGTGCTTAGGAAATCTATTGGAGGCAGAAGGAGTCAAGGGTAGCTTAGGGTTAGGGTTAGGGTTAGATTGAGGGTTAGGGTACGGGTTCGGGGAGGGGTTCGGGTAGGGCGTAGGGTATGGGTTAGGGTTAGGGTTAGGGTTAGTGTTAGGGTTAGGGCTCGGTTTAGGGTACGGGTTAGGATTAGGGAACGCGTTAGGGTTAGGGTAGGGGTTAGGGTTAGGGTACGCGTTCGGGTGAGGGTAGTTATTAAACCTATCCCACTCTCTAGATACCCCTTAGCACGTAAAGGAATATTATTTGGGGGTCCAGCCATGGAGAAGAGTTTAGACACTAGGAGAAGATAAGGAACACACCCATTATCACGAAATCACATTAGGATTCTCTTTTTAACCTGTTGCTTAAAACACTAGTGCTTAGGAAATCTATTGGAGGCAGAAGCCATCAAGGGTAGCTTAGGGTTAGTGTTAGGGTTAGGGTGAGGGTTAGGGTACGGCTTACGGTTCGGGTTCAGGGAGCGGTTCGTGTAGGGCATAGGGTATTGGTTAGGGTTAGGGTTAGGGTTAGGGCTCGGTTTAGGGTACGGGTTAGGATTAGGGTACGCGTTAGGGTTAGGGTAGGGGTTAGGGTTATGGTATGCATTAGGGTTAGGGTAGTTTTTAAACCTATCCCACTCTCTAGATACCCCTTAGCACGTAAAGGAATATTATTTGGGGGTCCAGCCATGGAGAAGAGTTTAGACACTAGGAGAAGATAAGGAACACACCCATTATCAAGAAATCACATTAGGATTCTCTTTTTAAACTGTTCCTTAAAACACTAGTGCTTAGGAAATCTACTGGAGGCAGAAGCAGTCAAGGGTAGCTTAGGGTTAGGGTTAGGGTTAGGGTGAGGGTTAGGGTACGGCTTAGGGTACGGGTTCGTGGAGGGGTTCGGGTAGGGCGTAGGGTATGGGTTAGGGTTAGGGTTAGGGTTAGTGTTTTTGTTAGGGCTCGGTTTAGGGTACGGGTTAGGATTAGGGTACGCGTTAGTGTTAGGGTAGTGGTTAGGGTTAGGGTACGCGATAGGGTGAGGTTCGTTATTAAACCTATCCCACTCTCTAGATACCCCTTAGCACGTAAAGGAATATTATTTCGGGGTACAGCCATGGAGAAGAGTTAAGACACTAGGAGAAGATAAGGAACACACCCAGTATCAAGAAATTACATTATGATTCTCTTTTTAACCTGTTCCTTAAAACACTAGTGCTTAGGAAATCTATTGGAGGCAGAAGCAGTCAAGGGTAGCTTAGGGTTAGGGTTAGGGTTAGGGTGAGGGTTAGGGTACGGCTTAGGGTACGGGTTCGGGGAGGGGTACGGTTACGGCGTAGGGTGTGTGTTAGGGTTAGGTTTAGGGTTAGTGTTAGGGTTAGGGCTCGGTTTAGGGTACGGTTTAGGATTAGGGTACGCGTTAGGGTTAGGGTAGTGGTTAGGTTTAGGGTACGCGTTAGGGTGAGGGTAGTTATTAAACATATCCCAATCTCTAGATACCCCTTAGCACGTAAAGGAGTATTATTTGGGGGTCCAGCCATGGAGAAGAGTTTAGACACTAGGATAAGATAAGGAACACACCCATTATCAAGAAATCACATTAGGATTCTCTTTTTAAACTGTTCCTTAAAACACTAGTGCTTAGGAAATCTATTGGAGGCAGAAGCAGTCAAGGGTAGCTTAGCGTTAGGGTTAGGGTTAGGGTACCGCTTAGGGTACGGGTTCGCTGAGGGGTTCGGGTAGGGCTTGGGTATGGGTTAGGGTTAGGTTTAGGGTTAGTGTTAGGGTTAGGGCTCGCTTTAGGATACGGGTTAAAATTAGTGTACGCATTAGGGTTAAGGTAGGGGTTAGGGTTTGGGTACACGTTAGGGTTAGGGTAGTTATTAAACCTATCCCACTCTCTAGATACCCCTTAGCACGTAAAGGAGTATTATTTGGGGGTCCAGCCATGGAGAAGAGTTTAGACACTAGGATAAGATAAGGAACACACCCATTATCAAGAAATCACATTAGGATTCTCTTTTGAACCTGTTCCTTAAAACACTAGTGCTTAGGAAATCTATTGGAGGCAGAAGCAGTCAAGGGTAGCTTAGGGTTAGGGTTAGGGTTAGGGTGAGGTTTTGGGGACGGCTTAAGGTACGGGTTCGAGGAGGGGTTCGGGTAGGGCGTAGGGTATGGTTTAGGGTTAGGGTTAGGGTTAGTATTAGGGCTCTGCTCGGTTTCGGGTACGGGTTTGGATTAGGGTACGCGTTAGGGTTAGGGTAGCGGTTAGGGTTAGGGTAAACGTTAGGGTTAGGGTCGTTATTAAACCTATCCCACTCTCTAGATACCCCTTAGACCGTAAAGGAATATTATTTGGGGGTCCAGCCATGGAGAAGAGTTTAGACACTAGGAGAAGATAAGGAACACACCCATTATCAAGAAATCACATTAGGATTCTCTTTTGAACCTTTTCCTTAAAACACTAGTGCTTAGGAAATCTATTGGAGGGGGAAGCAGTCAAGGGTAGCTTAGGTTTAGCGTTAGGGTTAGGGTGAGTGTTAGGGTATGGCTTAGGTTTCGGGTTCGGGCAGGGGTTCGGGTACGGCGTAAGGTATGGTTTAGGGTTAGGGTTAGGGTTAGTATTAGGGTTAGGGCTCGGTTTAGGGTACGGGTTAGGATTAGGGTATGCGTTAGGGTTAGGGTAGGGGTTAGGGTTAGGATACGCGTTAGGATGAGGGTAGTTATTAAACCTATCCCACTCTCTAGATACCCCTTAGCACGTAAAGGAATATTATTTGGGGGTCCAGCCATGGAGAAGAGTTTAGACACTAGGAGAAGATAAGGAACACACCCATTATCAAGAAATCACATTAGGATTCTCTTTTTAACCTGTTCCTTAAAACACTAGTGCTTAGGAAATCTATTGGAGGCAGAAGCAGTCAAGGGTAGCTTAGTGTTAGGTTTAAGTTTAGGGCGAGGGTTAGGGTACAGCTTAGGGTACGGGTTCGGGGAGGGGTTCGGGTACGGCGTAGGGTATGGGTTAGGTTTAGTGTTAGGGTTAAGGCTCGGTTTAGGGTACGGTTTAGGATTAGGGTATGCGTTAGGGTTAGGGTAGGGGTTAGGGTTAGGGTATGCGTTAGGGTGAGGGTAGTTATTAAACCTATCCCACTCTCTAGATAACCCTTAGCACGTAAAGGAATATTATTTGGGGGTCCAGGCATGGAGAAGAGTTAAGAGACTAGGAGAAGATAAGGAACACACCCAGTATCAAGAAATTACATTAGGATTCTCTTTTTAACCTGTTCCTTAAAACACTAGTGCTTAGGAAATCTATTGGAGGCAGAAGCAGTCAAGGGTAGCTTAGGGTTAGGGTTAGGGTTAGGGTGAGGGTTAGGGTACGGCTTAGGGTACGGGTTCGGGGAGGGGTACGGTTACGGCGTAGGGTGTGTGTTAGGGTTAGGTTTAGGGTTAGTGTTAGGGTTAGGGCTCGGTTTAGGGTACGGGTTAGGATTAGGGTACGCGTTAGGGTTAGGGTAGGGGTTAGGTTTAGGGTACGCGTTAGGGTGAGGGTAGTTATTAAACATATCCCAATCTCTAGATACCCCTTAGCACGTAAAGGAGTATTATTTGGGGTTCCAGCCATGGAGAAGAGTTTAGACACTAGGATAAGATAAGGAACACACCCATTATCAAGAAATCACATTAGCATTCTCTTTTGAACCTGTTCCTTAAAACACTAGTGCTTAGGAAATCTATTGGAGGCAGAAGCAGTCAAGGGTAGCTTAGGGTTAGGGTTAGGGTTAGGGTGAGGGTTTGGGGACGGCTTAAGGTACGGGTTCGAGGAGGGGTTCGGGTAGGGCGTAGGGTATGTTTTAGGGTTAGGGTTAGGGTTAGTATTAGGGCTGGGCTCGGTTTCGGGTACGGGTTAGGATTAGGGTACGCGTTAGGGTTAGGGTAGGGGTTAGGGTTAGGGTACACGTTAGGGTTAGGGTCGTTATTAAACCTATCCCACTCTCTAGATACCCCTTAGCACGTAAAGGAATATTATTTGGGGGTCCAGCCATGGAGAAGAGTTTAGACACTAGGAGAAGATAAGGAACACACCCATTATCAAGAAATCACATTAGGATTCTCTTTTGAACCTTTTCCTTAAAACACTAGTGCTTAGGAAATCTATTGGAGGCAGAAGCAGTCAAGGGTAGCTTAGCTTTAGCGTTAGGGTTAGGGTGAGTGTTAGGGTAGGGCTTAGGTTTCGGGTTCGGGCAGGGGTTCGGGTACGGCGTAAGGTATGGGTTAGGGTTAGGGTTAGGGTTAGTGTTAGGGTTAGGGCTCGGTTTAGGGTACGGGTTAGGATTAGGGTACGCGTTAGGGTTAGGGTAGGGGTTAGGGTTAGTGTACGCGATAGGATGAGGTTATTTATTAAACCTATCCCACTCTCTAGATACCCCTTAGCACGTAAAGGAATATTATTTGGGGGTCCAGCAATGGAGAAGCGTTTAGACACGAGGAGAAGATAAGGAACACACCCATTATCAAGAAATCACATTAGGATTCTCTTTTTAACCTGTTCCTTAAAACACTAGTGCTTAGGAAATCTATTGGAGGCAGAAGGAGTCAAGGGTAGCTTAGGGTTAGGGTTAGGGTTAGATTGAGGGTTAGGGTACGGGTTCGGGGAGGGGTTCGGGTAGGGCGTAGGGTATGGGTTAGGGTTAGGGTTAGGGTTAGTGTTAGGGTTAGGGCTCGGTTTAGGGTACGGGTTAGGATTAGGGAACGCGTTAGGGTTAGGGTAGGGGTTAGGGTTAGGGTACGCGTTAGGGTGAGGGTAGTTATTAAACCTATCCCACTCTCTAGATACCCCTTAGCACGTAAAGGAATATTATTTGGGGGTCCAGCCATGGAGAAGAGTTTAGACACTAGGAGAAGATAAGGAACACACCCATTATCACGAAATCACATTAGGATTCTCTTTTTAACCTGTTCCTTAAAACACTAGTGCTTAGGAAATCTATTGGAGGCAGAAGCAGTCAAGGGTAGCTTAGTGTTAGGGTTAGGTTTAGGGCGAGGGTTAGGGTACAGCTTAGGGTACGGGTTCGGGGAGGGGTTCGGGTACGGCGTAGGGTATGGGTTAGGGTTAGTGTTAGGGATAGGGCTCGGTTTAGGGTACGGGTTAGGATTAGGGTACGCGTTAGGGTTAGGGTAGGGGTTAGGTTAGGGTACGCGATAGGGTGAGGTTCGTTATTAAACCTATCCCACTCTCTAGATACCCCTTAGCACGTAAAGGAATATTATTTCGGGGTACAGCCATGGAGAAGAGTTAAGACACTAGGAGAAGATAAGGAACACACCCAGTATCAAGAAATTACATTAGGATTCTCTTTTTAACCTGTTCCTTAAAACACTAGTGCTTAGGAAATCTATTGGAGGCAGAAGCAGTCAAGGGTAGCTTAGGGTTAGGGTTAGGGTTAGGGTGACGGTTAGGGTACGGCTTAGGGTACGGGTTCGGGGAGGGGTACTGTTACGGCGTAGGGTGTGTGTTAGGGTTAGGTTTAGGGTTAGTGTTAGGTTTAGGGCTCGGTTTAGGTTACGGTTTAGGATTAGGGTACGCGTTAGGGTTAGGGTAGTGGTTAGGTTTAGGGTACGCGTTAGGGTGAGGGTAGTTATTAAACATATCCCAATCTCTAGATACCCCTTAGCACGTAAAGGAGTATTATTTGGGGGTCCAGCCATGGAGAAGAGTTTAGACACTAGGATAACATAAGGAACACACCCATTATCAAGAAATCACATTAGGATTCTCTTTTTAAACTGTTCCTTAAAACACTAGTGCTTAGGAAATCTATTGGAGGCAGAAGCAGTCAAGGGTAGCTTAGCGTTAGGGTTAGGGTTAGGGTACCGCTTATGGTACGGGTTCGCTGAGGGGTTCGGGTAGGGCGTAGGGTATGGGTTAGGGTTAGGTTTAGGGTTAGTGTTAGGGTTAGGGCTCGCTTTAGGATACGGGTTAGAATTAGTGTACGCATTAGGGTTAAGGTAGGGGTTAGGGTTTGGGTACACGTTAGGGTTAGGGTAGTTATTAAACCTATCCCACTCTCTAGATACCCCTTAGCACGTAAAGGAGTATTATTTGGGGGTCCAGCCATGGAGAAGAGTTTAGACACTAGGATAAGATAAGGAACACACCCATTATCAAGAAATCACATTAGGATTCTCTTTTGAACCTGTTCCTTAAAACACTAGTGCTTAGGAAATCTATTGGAGGCAGAAGCAGTCAAGGGTAGCTTAGGGTTAGGGTTAGGGTTAGGGTGAGGTTTTGGGGACGGCTTAAGGTACGGGTTCGAGGAGGGGTTCGGGTAGGGCGTAGGGTATGGTTTAGGGTTAGGGTTAGGGTTAGTATTAGGGCTCTGCTCGGTTTCGGGTACGGGTTTGGATTAGGGTACGCGTTAGGGTTAGGGTAGCGGTTAGGGTTAGGGTACACGTTAGGGTTAGGGTCGTTATTAAACCTATCCCACTCTCTAGACACCCCTTAGACCGTAAAGGAATATTATTTGGGGGTCCAGCCATGGAGAAGAGTTTAGACACTAGGAGAAGATAAGGAACACACCCATTATCAAGAAATCACATTAGGATTCTCTTTTGAACCTTTTCCTTAAAACACTAGTGCTTAGGAAATCTATTGGAGGGGGAAGCAGTCAAGGGTAGCTTAGGTTTAGCGTTAGGGTTAGGGTGAGTGTTAGGGTATGGCTTAGGTTTCGGGTTCGGGCAGGGGTTCGGGTACGGCGTAAGGTATGGGTTAGGGTTAGGGTTAGGGTTAGTATTAGGGTTAGGGCTCGGTTTAGGGTACGGGTTAGGATTAGGGTATGCGTTAGGGTTAGGGTAGGGGTTAGGGTTAGGATACGCGTTAGGATGAGGGTAGTTATTAAACCTATCCCACTCTCTAGATACCCCTTAGCACGTAAAGGAATATTATTTGGGGGTCCAGCCATGGAGAAGAGTTTAGACACTAGGAGAAGATAAGGAACACACCCATTATCAAGAAATCACATTAGGATTCTCTTTTTAACCTGTTCCTTAAAACACTAGTGCTTAGGAAATCTATTGGAGGCAGAAGCAGTCAAGGGTAGCTTAGTGTTAGGTTTAGGTTTAGGGCGAGGGTTAGGGTACAGCTTAGGGTACGGGTTCGGGGAGGGGTTCGGGTACGGCGTAGGGTATGGGTTAGGTTTAGTGTTAGGGTTAAGGCTCGGTTTAGGGTACGGTTTAGGATTAGGGTATGCGTTAGGGTTAGGGTAGGGGTTAGGGTTAGGGTATGCGTTAGGGTGAGGGTAGTTATTAAACCTATCCCACTCTCTAGATAACCCTTAGCACGTAAAGGAATATTATTTGGGGGTCCAGGCATGGAGAAGAGTTAAGAGACTAGGAGAAGATAAGGAACACACCCAGTATCAAGAAATTACATTAGGATTCTCTTTTTAACCTGTTCCTTAAAACACTAGTGCTTAGGAAATCTATTGGAGGCAGAAGCAGTCAAGGGTAGCTTAGGGTTAGGGTTAGGGTTAGGGTGAGGGTTAGGGTACGGCTTAGGGTACGGGTTCGGGGAGGGGTACGGTTACGGCGTAGGGTGTGTGTTAGGGTTAGGTTTAGGGTTAGTGTTAGGGTTAGGGCTCGGTTTAGGGTACGGGTTAGGATTAGGGTACGCGTTAGGGTTAGGGTAGGGGTTAGGTTTAGGGTACGCGTTAGGGTGAGGGTAGTTATTAAACATATCCCAATCTCTAGATACCCCTTAGCACGTAAAGGAGTATTATTTGGGGTTCCAGCCATGGAGAAGAGTTTAGACACTAGGATAAGATAAGGAACACACCCATTATCAAGAAATCACATTAGGATTCTCTTTTGAACCTGTTCCTTAAAACACTAGTGCTTAGGAAATCTATTGGAGGCAGAAGCAGTCAAGGGTAGCTTAGGGTTAGGGTTAGGGTTAGGGTGAGGGTTTGGGGACGGCTTAAGGTACGGGTTCGAGGAGGGGTTCGGGTAGGGCGTAGGGTATGTTTTAGGGTTAGGGTTAGGGTTAGTATTAGGGCTGGGCTCGGTTTCGGGTACGGGTTAGGATTAGGGTACGCGTTAGGGTTAGGGTAGGGGTTAGGGTTAGGGTACACGTTAGGGTTAGGGTCGTTATTAAACCTATCCCACTCTCTAGATACCCCTTAGCACGTAAAGGAATATTATTTGGGGGTCCAGCCATGGAGAAGAGTTTAGACACTAGGAGAAGATAAGGAACACACCCATTATCAAGAAATCACATTAGGATTCTCTTTTGAACCTTTTCCTTAAAACACTAGTGCTTAGGAAATCTATTGGAGGCAGAAGCAGTCAAGGGTAGCTTAGCTTTAGCGTTAGGGTTAGGGTGAGTGTTAGGGTAGGGCTTAGGTTTCGGGTTCGGGCAGGGGTTCGGGTACGGCGTAAGGTATGGGTTAGGGTTAGGGTTAGGGTTAGTGTTAGGGTTAGGGCTCGGTTTAGGGTACGGGTTAGGATTAGGGTACGCGTTAGGGTTAGGGTAGGGGTTAGGGTTAGTGTACGCGATAGGATGAGGTTATTTATTAAACCTATCCCACTCTCTAGATACCCCTTAGCACGTAAAGGAATATTATTTGGGGGTCCAGCAATGGAGAAGCGTTTAGACACGAGGAGAAGATAAGGAACACACCCATTATCAAGAAATCACATTAGGATTCTCTTTTTAACCTGTTCCTTAAAACACTAGTGCTTAGGAAATCTATTGGAGGCAGAAGGAGTCAAGGGTAGCTTAGGGTTAGGGTTAGGGTTAGATTGAGGGTTAGGGTACGGGTTCGGGGAGGGGTTCGGGTAGGGCGTAGGGTATGGGTTAGGGTTAGGGTTAGGGTTAGTGTTAGGGTTAGGGCTCGGTTTAGGGTACGGGTTAGGATTAGGGAACGCGTTAGGGTTAGGGTAGGGGTTAGGGTTAGGGTACGCGTTAGGGTGAGGGTAGTTATTAAACCTATCCCACTCTCTAGATACCCCTTAGCACGTAAAGGAATATTATTTGGGGGTCCAGCCATGGAGAAGAGTTTAGACACTAGGAGAAGATAAGGAACACACCCATTATCACGAAATCACATTAGGATTCTCTTTTTAACCTGTTCCTTAAAACACTAGTGCTTAGGAAATCTATTGGAGGCAGAAGCAGTCAAGGGTAGCTTAGTGTTAGGGTTAGGTTTAGGGCGAGGGTTAGGGTACAGCTTAGGGTACGGGTTCTGGGAGGGGTTCGGGTACGGCGTAGGGTATGGGTTAGGGTTAGTGTTAGGGATAGGGCTCGGTTTAGGGTACGGGTTAGGATTAGGGTACGCGTTAGGGTTAGGGTAGGGGTTAGGTTAGGGTACGCGATAGGGTGAGGTTCGTTATTAAACCTATCCCACTCTCTAGATACCCCTTAGCACGTAAAGGAATATTATTTCGGGGTACAGCCATGGAGAAGAGTTAAGACACTAGGAGAAGATAAGGAACACACCCAGTATCAAGAAATTACATTAGGATTCTCTTTTTAACCTGTTCCTTAAAACACTAGTGCTTAGGAAATCTATTGGAGGCAGAAGCAGTCAAGGGTAGCTTAGGGTTAGGGTTAGGGTTAGGGTGACGGTTAGGGTACGGCTTAGGGTACGGGTTCGGGGAGGGGTACTGTTACGGCGTAGGGTGTGTGTTAGGGTTAGGTTTAGGGTTAGTGTTAGGTTTAGGGCTCGGTTTAGGTTACGGTTTAGGATTAGGGTACGCGTTAGGGTTAGGGTAGTGGTTAGGTTTAGGGTACGCGTTAGGGTGAGGGTAGTTATTAAACATATCCCAATCTCTAGATACCCCTTAGCACGTAAAGGAGTATTATTTGGGGGTCCAGCCATGGAGAAGAGTTTAGACACTAGGATAACATAAGGAACACACCCATTATCAAGAAATCACATTAGGATTCCCTTTTTAAACTGTTCCTTAAAACACTAGTGCTTAGGAAATCTATTGGAGGCAGAAGCAGTCAAGGGTAGCTTAGCGTTAGGGTTAGGGTTAGGGTACCGCTTATGGTACGGGTTCGCTGAGGGGTTCGGGTAGGGCGTAGGGTATGGGTTAGGGTTAGGTTTAGGGTTAGTGTTAGGGTTAGGGCTCGCTTTAGGATACGGGTTAGAATTAGTGTACGCATTAGGGTTAAGGTAGGGGTTAGGGTTTGGGTACACGTTAGGGTTAGGGTAGTTATTAAACCTATCCCACTCTCTAGATACCCCTTAGCACGTAAAGGAGTATTATTTGGGGGTCCAGCCATGGAGAAGAGTTTAGACACTAGGATAAGATAAGGAACACACCCATTATCAAGAAATCACATTAGGATTCTCTTTTGAACCTGTTCCTTAAAACACTAGTGCTTAGGAAATCTATTGGAGGCAGAAGCAGTCAAGGGTAGCTTAGGGTTAGGGTTAGGGTTAGGGTGAGGTTTTGGGGACGGCTTAAGGTACGGGTTCGAGGAGGGGTTCGGGTAGGGCGTAGGGTATGGTTTAGGGTTAGGGTTAGGGTTAGTATTAGGGCTGGGCTCGGTTTCGGGTACGGGTTTGGATTAGGGTACGCGTTAGGGTTAGGGTAGCGGTTAGGGTTAGGGTACACGTTAGGGTTAGGGTCGTTATTAAACCTATCCCACTCTCTAAATACCCCTTAGACCGTAAAGGAATATTATTTGGGGGTCCAGCCATGGAGAAGAGTTTAGACACTAGGAGAAGATAAGGAACACACCCATTATCAAGAAATCACATTAGGATTCTCTTTTGAACCTTTTCCTTAAAACACTAGTGCTTAGGAAATCTATTGGAGGGGGAAGCAGTCAAGGGTAGCTTAGGTTTAGCGTTAGGGTTAGGGTGAGTGTTAGGGTAGGGCTTAGGTTTCGGGTTCGGGCAGGGGTTCGGGTACGGCGTAAGGTATGGGTTAGGGTTAGGGTTAGGGTTAGTGTTAGGGTTAGGGCTCGGTTTAGGGTACGGGTTAGGATTAGGGTACGCGTTAGGGTTAGGGTAGGGGTTAGGGTTAGGGTACGCGTTAGGGTGAGGGTAGTTATTAAACCTATCAAACTCTCTAGATACCCCTTAGCACGTAAAGGAATATTATTTGGGGGTCCAGCCATGGAGAAGAGTTTAGACACTAGGAGAAGATAAGGAACACACCCATTATCAAGAAATCACATTAGGATTCTCTTTTTAACCTGTTCCTTAAAGCACTGGTGCTTAGGAAATCTATTGGAGGCAGAAGCAGTCAAGGGTAGCTTAGTGTTAGGTTTAGGTTTAGGGCGAGGGTTAGGGTACAGCTTAGGGTACGGGTTCGGGGAAGGGTTCGGATACGGCGTAGGGTATGGGTTAGGTTTAGTGTTAGGGTTAAGGCTCGGTTTAGGGTACGGGTTAGGATTAGGGTATGCGTTAGGGTTAGGGTAGGGGTTAGGGTTAGGGTATGCGTTAGGGTGAGGGTAGTTATTAAACCTATCCCACTCTCTAGATAACCCTTAGCACGTAAAGGAATATTATTTGGGGGTCCAGCCATGGAGAAGAGTTAAGAGACTAGGAGAAGATAAGGAACACACCCAGTATCAAGAAATTACATTAGGATTCTCTTTTTAACCTGTTCCTTAAAACACTAGTGCTTAGGAAATCTATTGGAGGCAGAAGCAGTCAAGGGTAGCTTAGGGTTAGGGTTAGGGTTAGGGTGAGGGTTAGGGTACGGCTTAGGGTACGGGTTCGGGGAGGGGTACGGTTACGGCGTAGGGTGTGTGTTAGGGTTAGGTTTAGGGTTAGTGTTAGGGTTAGGGCTCGGTTTAGGGTACGGGTTAGGATTAGGGTACGCGTTAGGGTTAGGGTAGGGGTTAGGGTTAGGGTACACGTTAGGGTTAGGGTCGTTATTAAACCTATCCCACTCTCTAGATACCCCTTAGCACGTAAAGGAATATTATTTGGGGGTCCAGCCATGGAGAAGAGTTTAGACACTAGGAGAAGATAAGGAACACACCCATTATCAAGAAATCACATTAGGATTCTCTTTTGAACCTTTTCCTTAAAACACTAGTGCTTAGGAAATCTATTGGAGGCTGAAGCAGTCAAGGGTAGCTTAGGTTTAGCGTTAGGGTTAGGGTGAGTGTTAGGGTAGGGCTTAGGTTTCGGGTTCGGGCAGGGGTTCGGGCACGGCGTAAGGTATGGGTTAGGGTTAGGGTTAGGGTTAGTGTTAGGGTTAGGGCTCGTTTTAGGGTACGGGTTAGGACTGGGTACGCGTTAGGGTTAGGGTAGGGGTTAGGGTTAGGATACGCGTTAGGGTGAGGGTATTTATTAAACCTATCCCACTCTCTAAATACCCCTTAGCACGTAAAGGAATATTATTTGGGGGTCCAGCCATGGAGAAGAGTTTAGACACTAGGAGAAGATAAGGAACACACCCATTATCAAGAAATCACATTAGGATTCTCTTTTGAACCTGTTCCTTAAAACACTAGTGCTTAGGAAATCTATTGGAGGCAGAAGCAGTCAAGGGTAGCTTAGGGTTAGGGTTAGGGTTAGGGTGAGGGTTTGGGGACGGCTTAAGGTACGGGTTCGAGGAGGGGTTCGGGTAGGGCGTAGGGTTTGGTTTAGGGTTAGGGTTAGTATTAGGGCTGGGCTCGGTTTCGGGTACGGGTTAGGATTAGGGTACGCGTTAGGGTTAGGGTAGGGGTTAGGGTTAGGGTACACGTTAGGGTTAGGGTCGTTATTAAACCTATCCCACTCTCTAGATACCCCTTAGCACGTAAAGGAATATTATTTGGGGGTCCAGCCATGGAGAAGAGTTTAGACACTAGGAGAAGATAAGGAACACACTCATTATCAAGAAATCACATTAGGATTCTCTTTTGAAACTTTTCCTTAAAACACTAGTGCTTAGGAAATCTATTGGAGGCAGAAGCAGTCAAGGGTAGCTTAGGTTTAGCGTTAGGGTTAGGGTGAGTGTTAGGGTAGGGCTTAGGTTTCGGGTTCGGGCAGGGGTTCGGGTACGGCGTAAGGTATGGGTTAGGGTTAGGGTTAGGGTTAGTGTTAGGGTTAGGGCTCGGTTTAGGGTACGGGTTAGGACTGGGTACGCGTTAGGGTTAGGGTAGGGGTTAGGGTTAGGATACGCGTTAGAGTGAGGGTATTTATTAAACCTATCCCACTCTCTAGATACCCCTTAGCACGTAAAGGAATATTATTTGGGGGTCCAGCCATGGAGAAGAGATTAGACACTAGGAGAAGATAAGGAACACACCCATTATCAAGAAATCACATTAGGATTCTCTTTTGAACCTTTTCCTTAAAACACTAGTGCTTAGGAAATCTATTGGAGGCAGAAGCAGTCAAGGGTAGCTTAGGTTTAGCGTTAGGGTTAGGGTGAGTGTTAGGGTAGGACTTAGGTTTCGGGTTCGGGCAGGGGTTCGGGTACGGCGTAAGGTATGGGTTAGGGTTAGGGTTAGTATTAGGGTTAGGGCTCATTTTAAGGTACGGGTTAGGATTAGGGTACGCGTTAGGGTTAGGGTAGGGGTTAGGGTTAGTATACGCGTTAGGGTGAGGGTAGTTATTAAACCTATCCCACTCTCTAGATACCCCTTAGCACGTAAAGGAATATTATTTGGGGGTCCAGCCATGGAGAAGAGTTTAGACACTAGGAGAAGATAAGGAACACACCCATTATCAAGAAATCACATTAGGATTCTCTTTTTAACCTGTTCCTTAAAACACTAGTGCTTAGGAAATCTATTGGAGGCAGAAGCAGTCAAGGGTAGCTTAGTGTTAGGGTTAGGTTTAGGGCGAGGGTTAGGGTACAGCTTAGGGTACGGGTTCGGGGAGGGGTTCGGGTACGGCGTAGGGTATGGGTTAGGGTTAGTGTTAGGGATAGGGCTCGGTTTAGGGTACGGGTTAGGATTAGGGTATGCGTTAGGGTTAGGGTAGGGGTTAGGGTTAGGGTATGCGTTAGGGTGAGGGTAGTTATTAAACCTATCCCACTCTCTAGATAACCCTTAGCACGTAAAGGAATATTATTTGGGGGTCCAGCCATGGAGAAGAGTTAAGACACTAGGAGAAGATAAGGAACACACCCAGTATCAAGAAATTACATTATGATTCTCTTTTTAACCTGTTCTTTAAAACACTAGTGCTTAGGAAATCTATTGGAGGCAGAAGCAGTCAAGGGTAGCTTAGGTTTAGCGTTAGGGTTAGGGTGAGTGTTAGGGTAGGGCTTAGGTTTCGGGTTCAGGCAGGGGTTCGGGTACGGCGTAAGGTATGGGTTAGGGTTAGGGTTAGGGTTAGTGTTAGGGTTAGGGCTCGGTTTAGGGTACGGGTTAGGATTAGGGTACGCGTTAGGGTTAGGGTAGGGGTTAGGGTTAGGATACGCGTTAGGGTGAGGGTATTTATTTAACCTATCCCACTCTCTAGATACCCCTTAGCACGTAAAGGAATATTATTTGGGGGTCCAGCCATGGAGAAGAGTTTAGACACTAGGAGAAGATAAGGAACACACCCATTATCAAGAAATCACATTAGGATTCTCTTTTTAACCTGTTCCTTAAAACACTAGTGCTTAGGAAATCTATTGGAGTCAGAAGCAGTCAAGGGTAGCTTAGTGTTAGGGTTAGGTTTAGGGCGAGGGTTAGGGTACAGCTTAGGGTACGGGTTCGGGGAGGGGTTCGGGTACGGCGTAGGGTATGGGTTAGGGTTAGTGTTAGGGTTAGAGCTCGGTTTAGGGTACGGGTTAGGATTAGGGTATGCGTTAGGGTTAGGGTAGGGGTTAGGGTTAGGGTACGCGTTAGGGTGAGGGTAGTTATTAAACCTATCCCACTCTCTAGATAACCCTTAGCACGTAAAGGAATATTATTTGGGGTCCAGCCATGGAGAAGAGGTTAGACATTAGGAGAAGATAAGGAACACACCCATTATGAAGAAATCACATTAGGATTCTCTTTTTAACCTGTTCCTTAAAACACTAGTGCTTAGGAAATCTATTGGAGGCAGAAGCAGTCAAGGGTAGCTTAGGGTTAGTGTTAGGGTTAGGGTGAGTGTTAGGGTAGGGCTTAGGTTTCGGGTTCGGGCAGGGGTTCGGGTACGGCGTAAGGTATGGGTTAGGGTTAGGGTTAGGGTTAGTGTTAGGGTTAGGGCTCGGTTTAGGGTACGGGTTAGGACTGGGTACGCGTTAGGGTTAGGGTAGGGGTTAGGGTTAGGATACGCGTTAGAGTGAGGGTATTTATTAAACCTATCCCACTCTCTAGATACCCCTTAGCACGTAAAGGAATATTATTTGGGGGTCCAGCCATGGAGAAGAGATTAGACACTAGGAGAAGATAAGGAACACACCCATTATCAAGAAATCACATTAGGATTCTCTTTTGAACCTTTTCCTTAAAACACTAGTGCTTAGGAAATCTATTGGAGGCAGAAGCAGTCAAGGGTAGCTTAGGTTTAGCGTTAGGGTTAGGGTGAGTGTTAGGGTAGGACTTAGGTTTCGGGTTCGGGCAGGGGTTCGGGTACGGCGTAAGGTATGGGTTAGGGTTAGGGTTAGTATTAGGGTTAGGGCTCATTTTAAGGTACGGGTTAGGATTAGGGTACGCGTTAGGGTTAGGGTAGGGGTTAGGGTTAGTATACGCGTTAGGGTGAGGGTAGTTATTAAACCTATCCCACTCTCTAGATACCCCTTAGCACGTAAAGGAATATTATTTGGGGGTCCAGCCATGGAGAAGAGTTTAGACACTAGGAGAAGATAAGGAACACACCCATTATCAAGAAATCACATTAGGATTCTCTTTTTAACCTGTTCCTTAAAACACTAGTGCTTAGGAAATCTATTGGAGGCAGAAGCAGTCAAGGGTAGCTTAGTGTTAGGGTTAGGTTTAGGGCGAGGGTTAGGGTACAGCTTAGGGTACGGGTTCGGGGAGGGGTTCGGGTACGGCGTAGGGTATGGGTTAGGGTTAGTGTTAGGGATAGGGCTCGGTTTAGGGTACGGGTTAGGATTAGGGTATGCGTTAGGGTTAGGGTAGGGGTTAGGGTTAGGGTATGCGTTAGGGTGAGGGTAGTTATTAAACCTATCCCACTCTCTAGATAACCCTTAGCACGTAAAGGAATATTATTTGGGGGTCCAGCCATGGAGAAGAGTTAAGACACTAGGAGAAGATAAGGAACACACCCAGTATCAAGAAATTACATTATGATTCTCTTTTTAACCTGTTCTTTAAAACACTAGTGCTTAGGAAATCTATTGGAGGCAGAAGCAGTCAAGGGTAGCTTAGGTTTAGCGTTAGGGTTAGGGTGAGTGTTAGGGTAGGGCTTAGGTTTCGGGTTCAGGCAGGGGTTCGGGTACGGCGTAAGGTATGGGTTAGGGTTAGGGTTAGGGTTAGTGTTAGGGTTAGGGCTCGGTTTAGGGTACGGGTTAGGATTAGGGTACGCGTTAGGGTTAGGGTAGGGGTTAGGGTTAGGATACGCGTTAGGGTGAGGGTATTTATTTAACCTATCCCACTCTCTAGATACCCCTTAGCACGTAAAGGAATATTATTTGGGGGTCCAGCCATGGAGAAGAGTTTAGACACTAGGAGAAGATAAGGAACACACCCATTATCAAGAAATCACATTAGGATTCTCTTTTTAACCTGTTCCTTAAAACACTAGTGCTTAGGAAATCTATTGGAGTCAGAAGCAGTCAAGGGTAGCTTAGTGTTAGGGTTAGGTTTAGGGCGAGGGTTAGGGTACAGCTTAGGGTACGGGTTCGGGGAGGGGTTCGGGTACGGCGTAGGGTATGGGTTAGGGTTAGTGTTAGGGTTAGAGCTCGGTTTAGGGTACGGGTTAGGATTAGGGTATGCGTTAGGGTTAGGGTAGGGGTTAGGGTTAGGGTACGCGTTAGGGTGAGGGTAGTTATTAAACCTATCCCACTCTCTAGATAACCCTTAGCACGTAAAGGAATATTATTTGGGGTCCAGCCATGGAGAAGAGGTTAGACACTAGGAGAAGATAAGGAACACACCCATTATGAAGAAATCACATTAGGATTCTCTTTTTAACCTGTTCCTTAAAACACTAGTGCTTAGGAAATCTATTGGAGGCAGAAGCAGTCAAGGGTAGCTTAGGGTTAGGGTTAGGGTGAGGGTTAGGGTACGGCTTAGGGTACGGGTTCGGTGAGGGGTCCGGGTAGGGCATACGGTATGGGTTAGGGTTAGGGTTAGGGTTAGTGTTAGGGTTAGGGCTCGGTTTAGGCTACGGGTTAGGATTAGGGTACGGGTTAGGATTAGGGTACGCGTTAGGGATAGGGTAGGGGTTAGGGTTAGGGTACGCGTTAGGGTGAGGGTAGTTATTAAACCTATCCCACTCTCTAGATACCCCTTAGCACGTAAAGGAATATTATTTGGGGGTCCAGCCATGGAGAAGAGTTTAGACACTAGGATAAGATAAGGAACACACCCATTATCAAGAAATCACATTAGGATTCACTTTTGAACCTGTTCCTTAAAACACTAGTGCTTAGGAAATCTATTGGAGGCAGAAGCAGTCAAGGGTAGCTTAGGGTTAGGGTGAGGGTTTCAGGACGGCTTAAGGTACGGGTTCGAGGAGGGGTTCGGTTAGGGCGTAGGGTATGGTTTAGGGTTAGGGTTAGGGTTAGTAGTAGGGCTGGGCTCGGTTTCGGGTACGGGTTAGGATTAGGGTACGCGTTAGGGTTAGGGTAGGGGTTAGGGTTAGGGTAAACGTTAGGGTTAGGGTCGTTATTAAACCTATCCCACTCTCTAGATACCCCTTAGCACGTAAAGGAATATTATTTGGGGGTCCAGCCATGGAGAAGAGTTTAGACACTAGGAGAAGATAAGGAACACACCCATTATCAAGAAATCACAATATGATTCTCTTTTTAAACTGTTCCGTAAAACAATAGTGCTTAGGAAATCTATTGGAGGCAGAAGCAGTCAAGGGTAGCTTAGGGTTAGGGTTAGGGTTAGGTTGAGGATTAGGGTACGGCTTAGGGTACGGGTTCGGGGAGGGGTCCGGGTAGGGCATAGGGTATGGGTTAGGGTTAGGGTTAGGGTTAGTGTTAGGGTTAGGGCTCGGTTTAGGCTACGGGTTAGGATTAGGGTACGGGTTAGGGTTAGGGTAGGGGTTAGGTTTAGGGTACGCGTTAGGGTGAGGGTAGTTATTAAACATATCCCAATCTCTAGATACCCCTTAGCACGTAAAGGAGTATTATTTGGGGGTCCAGCCATGGAGAAGAGTTTAGACACTAGGATAAGATAAGGAACACACCCATTATCAAGAAATCACATTAGGATTCTCTTTTGAACCTGTTCCTTAAAACACTAGTGCTTAGGAAATCTATTGGAGGCAGAAGCAGTCAAGGGTAGCTTAGGGTTAGGGTTAGGGTTAGGGTGAGGGTTTGGGGATGGCTTAAGGTACGGGTTCGAGGAGGGGTTCGGGTAGGGCGTAGGGTATGGTTTAGGGTTAGGGTTAGGGTTAGTATTAGGGCTGGGCTCGGTTTGGGTACGGGTTAGGATTAGGGTACACGTTAGGGTTAGGGTAGGGGTTAGGGTTAGGGTACACGTTAGGGTTAGGGTCGTTATTAAACCTATCCCACTCTCTAGATACCCCTTAGCACGTAAAGGAATATTATTTGGGGGTCCAGCCATGGAGAAGAGTTTAGACACTAGGAGAAGATAAGGAACACACCCATTATCAAGAAATCACATTACGATTCTCTTTTGAACCTTTTCCTTAAAACACTAGTGCTTAGGAAATCTATTGGAGGCAGAAGCAGTCAAGGGTAGCTTAGCTTTAGCGTTAGGGTTAGGGTGAGTGTTAGGGTAGGGCTTAGGTTTCGGGTTCGGGCAGGGGTTCGGGTACGGCGTAAGGTATGGGTTAGGGTTAGGGTTAGGGTTAGTGTTAGGGTTAGGGCTCGGTTTAGGGTACGGGTTAGGATTAGGGTACGCGTTAGGGTTAGGGTAGGGGTTAGGGTTAGTGTACGCGATAGGATGAGGTTATTTATTAAACCTATCCCACTCTCTAGATACCCCTTAGCACGTAAAGGAATATTATTTGGGGGTCCAGCAATGGAGAAGCGTTTAGACACGAGGAGAAGATAAGGAACACACCCATTATCAAGAAATCACATTAGGATTCTCTTTTTAACCTGTTCCTTAAAACACTAGTGCTTAGGAAATCTATTGGAGGCAGAAGGAGTCAAGGGTAGCTTAGGGTTAGGGTTAGGGTTAGATTGAGGGTTAGGGTACGGGTTCGGGGAGGGGTTCGGGTAGGGCGTAGGGTATGGGTTAGGGTTAGGGTTAGGGTTAGTGTTAGGGTTAGGGCTCGGTTTAGGGTACGGGTTAGGATTAGGGAACGCGTTAGGGTTAGGGTAGGGGTTAGGGTTAGGGTACGCGTTAGGGTGAGGGTAGTTATTAAACCTATCCCACTCTCTAGATACCCCTTAGCACGTAAAGGAATATTATTTGGGGGTCCAGCCATGGAGAAGAGTTTAGACACTAGGAGAAGATAAGGAACACACCCATTATCACGAAATCACATTAGGATTCTCTTTTTAACCTGTTCCTTAAAACACTAGTGCTTAGGAAATCTATTGGAGGCAGAAGCAGTCAAGGGTAGCTTAGTGTTAGGGTTAGGTTTAGGGCGAGGGTTAGGGTACAGCTTAGGGTACGGGTTCGGGGAGGGGTTCGGGTACGGCGTAGGGTATGGGTTAGGGTTAGTGTTAGGGATAGGGCTCGGTTTAGGGTACGGGTTAGGATTAGGGTACGCGTTAGGGTTAGGGTAGGGGTTAGGTTAGGGTACGCGATAGGGTGAGGTTCGTTATTAAACCTATCCCACTCTCTAGATACCCCTTAGCACGTAAAGGAATATTATTTCGGGGTACAGCCATGGAGAAGAGTTAAGACACTAGGAGAAGATAAGGAACACACCCAGTATCAAGAAATTACATTAGGATTCTCTTTTTAACCTGTTCCTTAAAACACTAGTGCTTAGGAAATCTATTGGAGGCAGAAGCAGTCAAGGGTAGCTTAGGGTTAGGGTTAGGGTTAGGGTGACGGTTAGGGTACGGCTTAGGGTACGGGTTCGGGGAGGGGTACTGTTACGGCGTAGGGTGTGTGTTAGGGTTAGGTTTAGGGTTAGTGTTAGGTTTAGGGCTCGGTTTAGGTTACGGTTTAGGATTAGGGTACGCGTTAGGGTTAGGGTAGTGGTTAGGTTTAGGGTACGCGTTAGGGTGAGGGTAGTTATTAAACATATCCCAATCTCTAGATACCCCTTAGCACGTAAAGGAGTATTATTTGGGGGTCCAGCCATGGAGAAGAGTTTAGACACTAGGATAACATAAGGAACACACCCATTATCAAGAAATCACATTAGGATTCTCTTTTTAAACTGTTCCTTAAAACACTAGTGCTTAGGAAATCTATTGGAGGCAGAAGCAGTCAAGGGTAGCTTAGCGTTAGGGTTAGGGTTAGGGTACCGCTTATGGTACGGGTTCGCTGAGGGGTTCGGGTAGGGCGTAGGGTATGGGTTAGGGTTAGGTTTAGGGTTAGTGTTAGGGTTAGGGCTCGCTTTAGGATACGGGTTAGAATTAGTGTACGCATTAGGGTTAAGGTAGGGGTTAGGGTTTGGGTACACGTTAGGGTTAGGGTAGTTATTAAACCTATCCCACTCTCTAGATACCCCTTAGCACGTAAAGGAGTATTATTTGGGGGTCCAGCCATGGAGAAGAGTTTAGACACTAGGATAAGATAAGGAACACACCCATTATCAAGAAATCACATTAGGATTCTCTTTTGAACCTGTTCCTTAAAACACTAGTGCTTAGGAAATCTATTGGAGGCAGAAGCAGTCAAGGGTAGCTTAGGGTTAGGGTTAGGGTTAGGGTGAGGTTTTGGGGACGGCTTAAGGTACGGGTTCGAGGAGGGGTTCGGGTAGGGCGTAGGGTATGGTTTAGGGTTAGGGTTAGGGTTAGTATTAGGGCTCTGCTCGGTTTCGGGTACGGGTTTGGATTAGGGTACGCGTTAGGGTTAGGGTAGCGGTTAGGGTTAGGGTACACGTTAGGGTTAGGGTCGTTATTAAACCTATCCCACTCTCTAGATACCCCTTAGACCGTAAAGGAATATTATTTGGGGGTCCAGCCATGGAGAAGAGTTTAGACACTAGGAGAAGATAAGGAACACACCCATTATCAAGAAATCACATTAGGATTCTCTTTTGAACCTTTTCCTTAAAACACTAGTGCTTAGGAAATCTATTGGAGGGGGAAGCAGTCAAGGGTAGCTTAGGTTTAGCGTTAGGGTTAGGGTGAGTGTTAGGGTATGGCTTAGGTTTCGGGTTCGGGCAGGGGTTCGGGTACGGCGTAAGGTATGGGTTAGGGTTAGGGTTAGGGTTAGTATTAGGGTTAGGGCTCGGTTTAGGGTACGGGTTAGGATTAGGGTATGCGTTAGGGTTAGGGTAGGGGTTAGGGTTAGGATACGCGTTAGGATGAGGGTAGTTATTAAACCTATCCCACTCTCTAGATACCCCTTAGCACGTAAAGGAATATTATTTGGGGGTCCAGTCATGGAGAAGAGTTTAGACACTAGGAGAAGATAAGGAACACACCCATTATCAAGAAATCACATTAGGATTCTCTTTTTAACCTGTTCCTTAAAACACTAGTGCTTAGGAAATCTATTGGAGGCAGAAGCAGTCAAGGGTAGCTTAGTGTTAGGTTTAGGTTTAGGGCGAGGGTTAGGGTACAGCTTAGGGTACGGGTTCGGGGAGGGGTTCGGGTACGGCGTAGGGTATGGGTTAGGTTTAGTGTTAGGGTTAAGGCTCGGTTTAGGGTACGGTTTAGGATTAGGGTATGCGTTAGGGTTAGGGTAGGGGTTAGGGTTAGGGTATGCGTTAGGGTGAGGGTAGTTATTAAACCTATCCCACTCTCTAGATAACCCTTAGCACGTAAAGGAATATTATTTGGGGGTCCAGGCATGGAGAAGAGTTAAGAGACTAGGAGAAGATAAGGAACACACCCAGTATCAAGAAATTACATTAGGATTCTCTTTTTAACCTGTTCCTTAAAACACTAGTGCTTAGGAAATCTATTGGAGGCAGAAGCAGTCAAGGGTAGCTTAGGGTTAGGGTTAGGGTTAGGGTGAGGGTTAGGGTACGGCTTAGGGTACGGGTTCGGGGAGGGGTACGGTTACGGCGTAGGGTGTGTGTTAGGGTTAGGTTTAGGGTTAGTGTTAGGGTTAGGGCTCGGTTTAGGGTACGGGTTAGGATTAGGGTACGCGTTAGGGTTAGGGTAGGGGTTAGGTTTAGGGTACGCGTTAGGGTGAGGGTAGTTATTAAACATATCCCAATCTCTAGATACCCCTTAGCACGTAAAGGAGTATTATTTGGGGTTCCAGCCATGGAGAAGAGTTTAGACACTAGGATAAGATAAGGAACACACCCATTATCAAGAAATCACATTAGGATTCTCTTTTGAACCTGTTCCTTAAAACACTAGTGCTTAGGAAATCTATTGGAGGCAGAAGCAGTCAAGGGTAGCTTAGGGTTAGGGTTAGGGTTAGGGTGAGGGTTTGGGGACGGCTTAAGGTACGGGTTCGAGGAGGGGTTCGGGTAGGGCGTAGGGTATGTTTTAGGGTTAGGGTTAGGGTTAGTATTAGGGCTGGGCTCGGTTTCGGGTACGGGTTAGGATTAGGGTACGCGTTAGGGTTAGGGTAGGGGTTAGGGTTAGGGTACACGTTAGGGTTAGGGTCGTTATTAAACCTATCCCACTCTCTAGATACCCCTTAGCACGTAAAGGAATATTATTTGGGGGTCCAGCCATGGAGAAGAGTTTAGACACTAGGAGAAGATAAGGAACACACCCATTATCAAGAAATCACATTAGGATTCTCTTTTGAACCTTTTCCTTAAAACACTAGTGCTTAGGAAATCTATTGGAGGCAGAAGCAGTCAAGGGTAGCTTAGCTTTAGCGTTAGGGTTAGGGTGAGTGTTAGGGTAGGGCTTAGGTTTCGGGTTCGGGCAGGGGTTCGGGTACGGCGTAAGGTATGGGTTAGGGTTAGGGTTAGGGTTAGTGTTAGGGTTAGGGCTCGGTTTAGGGTACGGGTTAGGATTAGGGTACGCGTTAGGGTTAGGGTAGGGGTTAGGGTTAGTGTACGCGATAGGATGAGGTTATTTATTAAACCTATCCCACTCTCTAGATACCCCTTAGCACGTAAAGGAATATTATTTGGGGGTCCAGCAATGGAGAAGCGTTTAGACACGAGAGAAGATAAGGAACACACCCATTATCAAGAAATCACATTAGGATTCTCTTTTTAACCTGTTCCTTAAAACACTAGTGCTTAGGAAATCTATTGGAGGCAGAAGGAGTCAAGGGTAGCTTAGGGTTAGGGTTAGGGTTAGATTGAGGGTTAGGGTACGGGTTCGGGGAGGGGTTCGGGTAGGGCGTAGGGTATGGGTTAGGGTTAGGGTTAGGGTTAGTGTTAGGGTTAGGGCCTCGGTTTAGGGTACGGGTTAGGATTAGGGAACGCGTTAGGGTTAGGGTAGGGGTTAGGGTTAGGGTACGCGTTAGGGTGAGGGTAGTTATTAAACCTATCCCACTCTCTAGATACCCCTTAGCACGTAAAGGAATATTATTTGGGGGTCCAGCCATGGAGAAGAGTTTAGACACTAGGAGAAGATAAGGAACACACCCATTATCACGAAATCACATTAGGATTCTCTTTTTAACCTGTTCCTTAAAACACTAGTGCTTAGGAAATCTATTGGAGGCAGAAGCAGTCAAGGGTAGCTTAGTGTTAGGGTTAGGTTTAGGGCGAGGGTTAGGGTACAGCTTAGGGTACGGGTTCGGGGAGGGGTTCGGGTACGGCGTAGGGTATGGGTTAGGGTTAGTGTTAGGGATAGGGCTCGGTTTAGGGTACGGGTTAGGATTAGGGTACGCGTTAGGGTTAGGGTAGGGGTTAGGTTAGGGTACGCGATAGGGTGAGGTTCGTTATTAAACCTATCCCACTCTCTAGATACCCCTTAGCACGTAAAGGAATATTATTTCGGGGTACAGCCATGGAGAAGAGTTAAGACACTAGGAGAAGATAAGGAACACACCCAGTATCAAGAAATTACATTAGGATTCTCTTTTTAACCTGTTCCTTAAAACACTAGTGCTTAGGAAATCTATTGGAGGCAGAAGCAGTCAAGGGTAGCTTAGGGTTAGGGTTAGGGTTAGGGTGACGGTTAGGGTACGGCTTAGGGTACGGGTTCGGGGAGGGGTACTGTTACGGCGTAGGGTGTGTGTTAGGGTTAGGTTTAGGGTTAGTGTTAGGTTTAGGGCTCGGTTTAGGTTACGGTTTAGGATTAGGGTACGCGTTAGGGTTAGGGTAGTGGTTAGGTTTAGGGTACGCGTTAGGGTGAGGGTAGTTATTAAACATATCCCAATCTCTAGATACCCCTTAGCACGTAAAGGAGTATTATTTGGGGGTCCAGCCATGGAGAAGAGTTTAGACACTAGGATAACATAAGGAACACACCCATTATCAAGAAATCACATTAGGATTCTCTTTTTAAACTGTTCCTTAAAACACTAGTGCTTAGGAAATCTATTGGAGGCAGAAGCAGTCAAGGGTAGCTTAGCGTTAGGGTTAGGGTTAGGGTACCGCTTATGGTACGGGTTCGCTGAGGGGTTCGGGTAGGGCGTAGGGTATGGGTTAGGGTTAGGTTTAGGGTTAGTGTTAGGGTTAGGGCTCGCTTTAGGATACGGGTTAGAATTAGTGTACGCATTAGGGTTAAGGTAGGGGTTAGGGTTTGGGTACACGTTAGGGTTAGGGTAGTTATTAAACCTATCCCACTCTCTAGATACCCCTTAGCACGTAAAGGAGTATTATTTGGGGGTCCAGCCATGGAGAAGAGTTTAGACACTAGGATAAGATAAGGAACACACCCATTATCAAGAAATCACATTAGGATTCTCTTTTGAACCTGTTCCTTAAAACACTAGTGCTTAGGAAATCTATTGGAGGCAGAAGCAGTCAAGGGTAGCTTAGGGTTAGGGTTAGGGTTAGGGTGAGGTTTTGGGGACGGCTTAAGGTACGGGTTCGAGGAGGGGTTCGGGTAGGGCGTAGGGTATGGTTTAGGGTTAGGGTTAGGGTTAGTATTAGGGCTGGGCTCGGTTTCGGGTACGGGTTTGGATTAGGGTACGCGTTAGGGTTAGGGTAGCGGTTAGGGTTAGGGTACACGTTAGGGTTAGGGTCGTTATTAAACCTATCCCACTCTCTAAATACCCCTTAGACCGTAAAGGAATATTATTTGGGGGTCCAGCCATGGAGAAGAGTTTAGACACTAGGAGAAGATAAGGAACACACCCATTATCAAGAAATCACATTAGGATTCTCTTTTGAACCTTTTCCTTAAAACACTAGTGCTTAGGAAATCTATTGGAGGGGGAAGCAGTCAAGGGTAGCTTAGGTTTAGCGTTAGGGTTAGGGTGAGTGTTAGGGTAGGGCTTAGGTTTCGGGTTCGGGCAGGGGTTCGGGTACGGCGTAAGGTATGGGTTAGGGTTAGGGTTAGGGATAGTGTTAGGGTTAGGGCTCGGTTTAGGGTACGGGTTAGGATTAGGGTACGCGTTAGGGTTAGGGTAGGGGTTAGGGTTAGGGTACGCGTTAGGGTGAGGGTAGTTATTAAACCTATCAAACTCTCTAGATACCCCTTAGCACGTAAAGGAATATTATTTGGGGGTCCAGCCATGGAGAAGAGTTTAGACACTAGGAGAAGATAAGGAACACACCCATTATCAAGAAATCACATTAGGATTCTCTTTTTAACCTGTTCCTTAAAGCACTGGTGCTTAGGAAATCTATTGGAGGCAGAAGCAGTCAAGGGTAGCTTAGTGTTAGGTTTAGGTTTAGGGCGAGGGTTAGGGTACAGCTTAGGGTACGGGTTCGGGGAAGGGTTCGGATACGGCGTAGGGTATGGGTTAGGTTTAGTGTTAGGGTTAAGGCTCGGTTTAGGGTACGGGTTAGGATTAGGGTATGCGTTAGGGTTAGGGTAGGGGTTAGGGTTAGGGTATGCGTTAGGGTGAGGGTAGTTATTAAACCTATCCCACTCTCTAGATAACCCTTAGCACGTAAAGGAATATTATTTGGGGGTCCAGCCATGGAGAAGAGTTAAGAGACTAGGAGAAGATAAGGAACACACCCAGTATCAAGAAATTACATTAGGATTCTCTTTTTAACCTGTTCCTTAAAACACTAGTGCTTAGGAAATCTATTGGAGGCAGAAGCAGTCAAGGGTAGCTTAGGGTTAGGGTTAGGGTTAGGGTGAGGGTTAGGGTACGGCTTAGGGTACGGGTTCGGGGAGGGGTACGGTTACGGCGTAGGGTGTGTGTTAGGGTTAGGTTTAGGGTTAGTGTTAGGGTTAGGGCTCGGTTTAGGGTACGGGTTAGGATTAGGGTACGCGTTAGGGTTAGGGTAGGGGTTAGGGTTAGGGTACACGTTAGGGTTAGGGTCGTTATTAAACCTATCCCACTCTCTAGATACCCCTTAGCACGTAAAGGAATATTATTTGGGGGTCCAGCCATGGAGAAGAGTTTAGACACTAGGAGAAGATAAGGAACACACCCATTATCAAGAAATCACATTAGGATTCTCTTTTGAACCTTTTCCTTAAAACACTAGTGCTTAGGAAATCTATTGGAGGCTGAAGCAGTCAAGGGTAGCTTAGGTTTAGCGTTAGGGTTAGGGTGAGTGTTAGGGTAGGGCTTAGGTTTCGGGTTCGGGCAGGGGTTCGGGCACGGCGTAAGGTATGGGTTAGGGTTAGGGTTAGGGTTAGTGTTAGGGTTAGGGCTCGTTTTAGGGTACGGGTTAGGACTGGGTACGCGTTAGGGTTAGGGTAGGGGTTAGGGTTAGGATACGCGTTAGGGTGAGGGTATTTATTAAACCTATCCCACTCTCTAAATACCCCTTAGCACGTAAAGGAATATTATTTGGGGGTCCAGCCATGGAGAAGAGTTTAGACACTAGGAGAAGATAAGGAACACACCCATTATCAAGAAATCACATTAGGATTCTCTTTTGAACCTGTTCCTTAAAACACTAGTGCTTAGGAAATCTATTGGAGGCAGAAGCAGTCAAGGGTAGCTTAGGGTTAGGGTTAGGGTTAGGGTGAGGGTTTGGGGACGGCTTAAGGTACGGGTTCGAGGAGGGGTTCGGGTAGGGCGTAGGGTTTGGTTTAGGGTTAGGGTTAGTATTAGGGCTGGGCTCGGTTTCGGGTACGGGTTAGGATTAGGGTACGCGTTAGGGTTAGGGTAGGGGTTAGGGTTAGGGTACACGTTAGGGTTAGGGTCGTTATTAAACCTATCCCACTCTCTAGATACCCCTTAGCACGTAAAGGAATATTATTTGGGGGTCCAGCCATGGAGAAGAGTTTAGACACTAGGAGAAGATAAGGAACACACTCATTATCAAGAAATCACATTAGGATTCTCTTTTGAAACTTTTCCTTAAAACACTAGTGCTTAGGAAATCTATTGGAGGCAGAAGCAGTCAAGGGTAGCTTAGGTTTAGCGTTAGGGTTAGGGTGAGTGTTAGGGTAGGGCTTAGGTTTCGGGTTCGGGCAGGGGTTCGGGTACGGCGTAAGGTATGGGTTAGGGTTAGGGTTAGGGTTAGTGTTAGGGTTAGGGCTCGGTTTAGGGTACGGGTTAGGACTGGGTACGCGTTAGGGTTAGGGTAGGGGTTAGGGTTAGGATACGCGTTAGAGTGAGGGTATTTATTAAACCTATCCCACTCTCTAGATACCCCTTAGCACGTAAAGGAATATTATTTGGGGGTCCAGCCATGGAGAAGAGATTAGACACTAGGAGAAGATAAGGAACACACCCATTATCAAGAAATCACATTAGGATTCTCTTTTGAACCTTTTCCTTAAAACACTAGTGCTTAGGAAATCTATTGGAGGCAGAAGCAGTCAAGGGTAGCTTAGGTTTAGCGTTAGGGTTAGGGTGAGTGTTAGGGTAGGACTTAGGTTTCGGGTTCGGGCAGGGGTTCGGGTACGGCGTAAGGTATGGGTTAGGGTTAGGGTTAGTATTAGGGTTAGGGCTCATTTTAAGGTACGGGTTAGGATTAGGGTACGCGTTAGGGTTAGGGTAGGGGTTAGGGTTAGTATACGCGTTAGGGTGAGGGTAGTTATTAAACCTATCCCACTCTCTAGATACCCCTTAGCACGTAAAGGAATATTATTTGGGGGTCCAGCCATGGAGAAGAGTTTAGACACTAGGAGAAGATAAGGAACACACCCATTATCAAGAAATCACATTAGGATTCTCTTTTTAACCTGTTCCTTAAAACACTAGTGCTTAGGAAATCTATTGGAGGCAGAAGCAGTCAAGGGTAGCTTAGTGTTAGGGTTAGGTTTAGGGCGAGGGTTAGGGTACAGCTTAGGGTACGGGTTCGGGGAGGGGTTCGGGTACGGCGTAGGGTATGGGTTAGGGTTAGTGTTAGGGATAGGGCTCGGTTTAGGGTACGGGTTAGGATTAGGGTATGCGTTAGGGTTAGGGTAGGGGTTAGGGTTAGGGTATGCGTTAGGGTGAGGGTAGTTATTAAACCTATCCCACTCTCTAGATAACCCTTAGCACGTAAAGGAATATTATTTGGGGGTCCAGCCATGGAGAAGAGTTAAGACACTAGGAGAAGATAAGGAACACACCCAGTATCAAGAAATTACATTATGATTCTCTTTTTAACCTGTTCTTTAAAACACTAGTGCTTAGGAAATCTATTGGAGGCAGAAGCAGTCAAGGGTAGCTTAGGTTTAGCGTTAGGGTTAGGGTGAGTGTTAGGGTAGGGCTTAGGTTTCGGGTTCAGGCAGGGGTTCGGGTACGGCGTAAGGTATGGGTTAGGGTTAGGGTTAGGGTTAGTGTTAGGGTTAGGGCTCGGTTTAGGGTACGGGTTAGGATTAGGGTACGCGTTAGGGTTAGGGTAGGGGTTAGGGTTAGGATACGCGTTAGGGTGAGGGTATTTATTTAACCTATCCCACTCTCTAGATACCCCTTAGCACGTAAAGGAATATTATTTGGGGGTCCAGCCATGGAGAAGAGTTTAGACACTAGGAGAAGATAAGGAACACACCCATTATCAAGAAATCACATTAGGATTCTCTTTTTAACCTGTTCCTTAAAACACTAGTGCTTAGGAAATCTATTGGAGTCAGAAGCAGTCAAGGGTAGCTTAGTGTTAGGGTTAGGTTTAGGGCGAGGGTTAGGGTACAGCTTAGGGTACGGGTTCGGGGAGGGGTTCGGGTACGGCGTAGGGTATGGGTTAGGGTTAGTGTTAGGGTTAGAGCTCGGTTTAGGGTACGGGTTAGGATTAGGGTATGCGTTAGGGTTAGGGTAGGGGTTAGGGTTAGGGTACGCGTTAGGGTGAGGGTAGTTATTAAACCTATCCCACTCTCTAGATAACCCTTAGCACGTAAAGGAATATTATTTGGGGTCCAGCCATGGAGAAGAGGTTAGACACTAGGAGAAGATAAGGAACACACCCATTATGAAGAAATCACATTAGGATTCTCTTTTTAACCTGTTCCTTAAAACACTAGTGCTTAGGAAATCTATTGGAGGCAGAAGCAGTCAAGGGTAGCTTAGGGTTAGTGTTAGGGTTAGGGTGAGTGTTAGGGTAGGGCTTAGGTTTCGGGTTCGGGCAGGGGTTCGGGTACGGCGTAAGGTATGGGTTAGGGTTAGGGTTAGGGTTAGTGTTAGGGTTAGGGCTCGGTTTAGGGTACGGGTTAGGACTGGGTACGCGTTAGGGTTAGGGTAGGGGTTAGGGTTAGGATACGCGTTAGAGTGAGGGTATTTATTAAACCTATCCCACTCTCTAGATACCCCTTAGCACGTAAAGGAATATTATTTGGGGGTCCAGCCATGGAGAAGAGATTAGACACTAGGAGAAGATAAGGAACACACCCATTATCAAGAAATCACATTAGGATTCTCTTTTGAACCTTTTCCTTAAAACACTAGTGCTTAGGAAATCTATTGGAGGCAGAAGCAGTCAAGGGTAGCTTAGGTTTAGCGTTAGGGTTAGGGTGAGTGTTAGGGTAGGACTTAGGTTTCGGGTTCGGGCAGGGGTTCGGGTACGGCGTAAGGTATGGGTTAGGGTTAGGGTTAGTATTAGGGTTAGGGCTCATTTTAAGGTACGGGTTAGGATTAGGGTACGCGTTAGGGTTAGGGTAGGGGTTAGGGTTAGTATACGCGTTAGGGTGAGGGTAGTTATTAAACCTATCCCACTCTCTAGATACCCCTTAGCACGTAAAGGAATATTATTTGGGGGTCCAGCCATGGAGAAGAGTTTAGACACTAGGAGAAGATAAGGAACACACCCATTATCAAGAAATCACATTAGGATTCTCTTTTTAACCTGTTCCTTAAAACACTAGTGCTTAGGAAATCTATTGGAGGCAGAAGCAGTCAAGGGTAGCTTAGTGTTAGGGTTAGGTTTAGGGCGAGGGTTAGGGTACAGCTTAGGGTACGGGTTCGGGGAGGGGTTCGGGTACGGCGTAGGGTATGGGTTAGGGTTAGTGTTAGGGATAGGGCTCGGTTTAGGGTACGGGTTAGGATTAGGGTATGCGTTAGGGTTAGGGTAGGGGTTAGGGTTAGGGTATGCGTTAGGGTGAGGGTAGTTATTAAACCTATCCCACTCTCTAGATAACCCTTAGCACGTAAAGGAATATTATTTGGGGGTCCAGCCATGGAGAAGAGTTAAGACACTAGGAGAAGATAAGGAACACACCCAGTATCAAGAAATTACATTATGATTCTCTTTTTAACCTGTTCTTTAAAACACTAGTGCTTAGGAAATCTATTGGAGGCAGAAGCAGTCAAGGGTAGCTTAGGTTTAGCGTTAGGGTTAGGGTGAGTGTTAGGGTAGGGCTTAGGTTTCGGGTTCAGGCAGGGGTTCGGGTACGGCGTAAGGTATGGGTTAGGGTTAGGGTTAGGGTTAGTGTTAGGGTTAGGGCTCGGTTTAGGGTACGGGTTAGGATTAGGGTACGCGTTAGGGTTAGGGTAGGGGTTAGGGTTAGGATACGCGTTAGGGTGAGGGTATTTATTTAACCTATCCCACTCTCTAGATACCCCTTAGCACGTAAAGGAATATTATTTGGGGGTCCAGCCATGGAGAAGAGTTTAGACACTAGGAGAAGATAAGGAACACACCCATTATCAAGAAATCACATTAGGATTCTCTTTTTAACCTGTTCCTTAAAACACTAGTGCTTAGGAAATCTATTGGAGTCAGAAGCAGTCAAGGGTAGCTTAGTGTTAGGGTTAGGTTTAGGGCGAGGGTTAGGGTACAGCTTAGGGTACGGGTTCGGGGAGGGGTTCGGGTACGGCGTAGGGTATGGGTTAGGGTTAGTGTTAGGGTTAGAGCTCGGTTTAGGGTACGGGTTAGGATTAGGGTATGCGTTAGGGTTAGGGTAGGGGTTAGGGTTAGGGTACGCGTTAGGGTGAGGGTAGTTATTAAACCTATCCCACTCTCTAGATAACCCTTAGCACGTAAAGGAATATTATTTGGGGTCCAGCCATGGAGAAGAGGTTAGACACTAGGAGAAGATAAGGAACACACCCATTATGAAGAAATCACATTAGGATTCTCTTTTTAACCTGTTCCTTAAAACACTAGTGCTTAGGAAATCTATTGGAGGCAGAAGCAGTCAAGGGTAGCTTAGGGTTAGGGTTAGGGTGAGGGTTAGGGTACGGCTTAGGGTACGGGTTCGGTGAGGGGTCCGGGTAGGGCATACGGTATGGGTTAGGGTTAGGGTTAGGGTTAGTGTTAGGGTTAGGGCTCGGTTTAGGCTACGGGTTAGGATTAGGGTACGGGTTAGGATTAGGGTACGCGTTAGGGATAGGGTAGGGGTTAGGGTTAGGGTACGCGTTAGGGTGAGGGTAGTTATTAAACCTATCCCACTCTCTAGATACCCCTTAGCACGTAAAGGAATATTATTTGGGGGTCCAGCCATGGAGAAGAGTTTAGACACTAGGATAAGATAAGGAACACACCCATTATCAAGAAATCACATTAGGATTCACTTTTGAACCTGTTCCTTAAAACACTAGTGCTTAGGAAATCTATTGGAGGCAGAAGCAGTCAAGGGTAGCTTAGGGTTAGGGTGAGGGTTTCAGGACGGCTTAAGGTACGGGTTCGAGGAGGGGTTCGGTTAGGGCGTAGGGTATGGTTTAGGGTTAGGGTTAGGGTTAGTAGTAGGGCTGGGCTCGGTTTCGGGTACGGGTTAGGATTAGGGTACGCGTTAGGGTTAGGGTAGGGGTTAGGGTTAGGGTAAACGTTAGGGTTAGGGTCGTTATTAAACCTATCCCACTCTCTAGATACCCCTTAGCACGTAAAGGAATATTATTTGGGGGTCCAGCCATGTAGAAGAGTTTAGACACTAGGAGAAGATAAGGAACACACCCATTATCAAGAAATCACAATATGATTCTCTTTTTAAACTGTTCCGTAAAACAATAGTGCTTAGGAAATCTATTGGAGGCAGAAGCAGTCAAGGGTAGCTTAGGGTTAGGGTTAGGGTTAGGTTGAGGATTAGGGTACGGCTTAGGGTACGGGTTCGGGGAGGGGTCCGGGTAGGGCATAGGGTATGGGTTAGGGTTAGGGTTAGGGTTAGTGTTAGGGTTAGGGCTCGGTTTAGGCTACGGGTTAGGATTAGGGTACGGGTTAGGGTTAGGGTAGGGGTTAGGTTTAGGGTACGCGTTAGGGTGAGGGTAGTTATTAAACATATCCCAATCTCTAGATACCCCTTAGCACGTAAAGGAGTATTATTTGGGGGTCCAGCCATGGAGAAGAGTTTAGACACTAGGATAAGATAAGGAACACACCCATTATCAAGAAATCACATTAGGATTCTCTTTTGAACCTGTTCCTTAAAACACTAGTGCTTAGGAAATCTATTGGAGGCAGAAGCAGTCAAGGGTAGCTTAGGGTTAGGGTTAGGGTTAGGGTGAGGGTTTGGGGATGGCTTAAGGTACGGGTTCGAGGAGGGGTTCGGGTAGGGCGTAGGGTATGGTTTAGGGTTAGGGTTAGGGTTAGTATTAGGGCTGGGCTCGGTTTGGGTACGGGTTAGGATTAGGGTACACGTTAGGGTTAGGGTAGGGGTTAGGGTTAGGGTACACGTTAGGGTTAGGGTCGTTATTAAACCTATCCCACTCTCTAGATACCCCTTAGCACGTAAAGGAATATTATTTGGGGGTCCAGCCATGGAGAAGAGTTTAGACACTAGGAGAAGATAAGGAACACACCCATTATCAAGAAATCACATTACGATTCTCTTTTGAACCTTTTCCTTAAAACACTAGTGCTTAGGAAATCTATTGGAGGCAGAAGCAGTCAAGGGTAGCTTAGGTTTAGCGTTAGGGTTAGGGTGAGTGTTAGGGTAGGGCTTAGATTTCGGGTTCGGGCAGGGGTTCGGGTACGGCGTAAGGTATGGGTTAGGGTTAGGGTTAGGGTTAGTGTTAGGGTTAGGGCTCGGTTTAGGGTACGTTTTAGGATTAGGGTACGCGTTAGGGTTAGGGTAGGGGTTAGGGTTAGGATACGCATTAGGGTGAGGGTATTTATTAAACCTATCCCACTCTCTAGATACCCCTTAGCACGTAAAGGAATATTATTTGGGGGTCCAGCCATGGAGAAGAGTTTAGACACTAGGAGAAGATAAGGAACACACCCATTATCAAGAAATCACATTAGGATTCTCTTTTTAACCTGTTCCTTAAAACACTAGTGCTTAGGAAATCTATTGGAGGCAGAAGCAGTCAAGGGTAGCTTAGTGTTAGGGTTAGGTTTAGGGCGAGGGTTAGGGTACAGCTTAGGGTACGGGTTCGGGGAGGGGTTCGGGTACGGCGTAGGGTATGGGTTAGGGTTAGTGTTAGGGATAGGGCTCGGTTTAGGGTACGGGTTAGGATTAGGGTATGCGTTAGGGTTAGGGTAGGGGTTAGGGTTAGGGTACGCGTTAGGGTGAGGGTAGTTATTAAACCTATCCCACTCTCTAGATAACCCTTAGCACGTAAAGGAATATTATTTGGGGTCCAGCCATGGAGAACAGGTTAGACACTAGGAGAAGATAAGGAACACACCCATTATGAAGAAATCACATTAGGATTCTCTTTTTAACCTGTTCCTTAAAACACTAGTGCTTAGGAAATCTATTGGAGGCAGAAGCAGTCAAGGGTAGCTTAGGGTTAGGGTTAGGGTGAGGGTTAGGGTACGGCTTAGGGTACGGGTTCGGGGAGGGGTCCGGGTAGGGCATACGGTATGGGTTAGGGTTAGGGTTAGGGTTAGTGTTAGGGTTAGGGCTCGGTTTAGGCTACGGGTTAGGATTAGGGTATGGGTTAGGATTAGGGTACGCGTTAGGGATAGGGTAGGGGTTAGGGTTAGGGTACGCGTTAGGGTGAGGGTAGTTATTAAACCTATCCCACTCTCTAGATACCCCTTAGCACGTAAAGGAATATTATTTGGGGGTCCAGCCATGGAGAAGAGTTTAGACACTAGGATAAGATAAGGAACACACCCATTATCAAGAAATCACATTAGGATTCACTTTTGAACCTGTTCCTTAAAACACTAGTGCTTAGGAAATCTATTGGAGGCAGAAGCAGTCAAGGGTAGCTTAGGGTTAGGGTGAGGGTTTCAGGACGGCTTAAGGTACGGGTTCGAGGACGGGTTCGGGTAGGGCGTAGGGTATGGTTTAGGGTTAGGGTTAGGGTTAGTAGTAGGGCTGGGCTCGGTTTCGGGTACGGGTTAGGATTAGGGTACGCGTTAGGGTTAGGGTAGGGGTTAGGGTTAGGGTACACGTTAGGGTTAGGGTCGTTATTAAACCTATCCCACTCTCTAGATACCCCTTAGCACGTAAAGGAATATTATTTGGGGTTCCAGCCATGGAGAAGAGTTAAGACACTAGGAGAAGATAAGGAACACACCCAGTATCAAGAAATTACATTAGGATTCTCTTTTTAATCTGTTTCATAAAACACTAGTGCTTAGGAAATCTATTGGAGGCAGAAGCAGTCAAGGGTAGCTTAGGGTTAGGGTTAGGGTTAGGGTGAGGGTTAGGGTACGGCTTAGGGTACGGGTTCGGTGAGGGGTACGGGTACGGCGTAGGGTGTGTGTTAGGGTTAGGGTTAGGGTTAGTGTTAGGGTTAGGGCTCGGTTTCGGGTACGGGTTAGGATTAGGGTACGCGTTAGGGTTAGGGTAGGGGTTAGGTTTAGGGTACGCGTTAGGGTGAGGGTAGTTATTAAACATATTCCAAACTCTAGATACCCCTTAGCACGTAAAGGAGTATTATTTGGGGGTCCAGCCATGGAGAAGAGTTTAGACACGAGGAGAAGATAAGGAACACACCCATTCTCAAGAAATCACATTAGGATTCTCTTTTTAACCTGTTCCTTAAAACACTAGTGCTTAGGAAATCTATTGGAGGCAGAAGCAGTCAAGGGTAGCTTAGTGTTAGGGTTAGGTTTAGGGCGAGGGTTAGGGTACAGCTTAGGGTACGGGTTCGGGGAGGGGTTCGGGTACGGCGTAGGGTATGGGTTAGGGTTAGTGTTAGGGATAGGGCTCGGTTTAGGGTACGGGTTAGGATTAGGGTATGCGTTAGGGTTAGGGTAGGGGTTAGGGTTAGGGTACGCGTTAGGGTGAGGGTAGTTATTAAACCTATCCCACTCTCCAGATAACCCTTAGCACGTAAAGGAATATTATTTGGGGTCCAGCCATGGAGAAGAGGTTAGACACTAGGAGAAGATAAGGAACACACCCATTATGAAGAAATCACATTAGGATTCTCTTTTTAACCTGTTCCTTAAAACACTAGTGCTTAGGAAATCTATTGGAGGCAGAAGCAGTCAAGGGTAGCTTAGGGTTAGGGTTAGGGTTAGGGTGAGGGTTAGGGTACGGCTTAGGGTACGGGTTCGGGGAGGGGTCCGGGTAGGGCATAGGGTATGGGTTAGGGTTAGGGTTAGGGTTAGTGTTAGGGTTAGGGCTCGGTTTAGGCTACGGGTTAGGATTAGGGTACGGGTTAGGATTAGGGTACGCGTTAGGGATAGGGTAGGGGTTAGGGTTAGGGTACGCGTTAGGGTGAGGGTAGTTATTAAACCTATCCCACTCTCTAGATACCCCTTAGCACGTAAAGGAATATTATTTGGGGGTCCAGCCATGGAGAAGAGTTTAGACACTAGGATAAGATAAGGAACACACCCATTATCAAGAAATCACATTAGGATTCACTTTTGAACCTGTTCCTTAAAACACTAGTGCTTAGGAAATCTATTGGAGGCAGAAGCAGTCAAGGGTAGCATAGGGTTAGGGTGAGGGTTTCAGGACGGCTTAAGGTACGGGTTCGAGGAGGGGTTCGGGTAGGGCGTAGGGTATGGTTTAGGGTTAGGGTTAGGGTTAGTAGTAGGGCTGGGCTCGGTTTCGGGTACGGGTTAGGATTAGGGTACGCGTTAGGGTTAGGGTAGGGGTTAGGGTTAGGGTACACTTTAGGGTTAGGGTCGTTATTAAACCTATCCCACTCTCTAGATACCCCTTAGCACGTAAAGGAATATTATTTGGGGGTCCAGCCATGGAGAAGAGTTAAGACACTAGGAGAAGATAAGGAACACACCCAGTATCAAGAAATTACATTAGGATTCTCTTTTTAACCTGTTTCTTAAAACACTAGTGCTTAGGAAATCTATTGGAGGCAGAAGCAGTCAAGGGTAGCTTAGGGTTAGGGTTAGGGTTAGGGTGAGGTTTAGGGTACGGCTTAGGGTACGGGTTCGGGGAGGGGTACGGGTACGGCGTAGGGTGTGTGTTAGGGTTAGGTTTAGGGTTAGTGTTAGGGTTAGGGCTCGGTTTAGGCTACGGGTTAGGGTTAGGGTACACGTTAGTGTTAGGGTCGTTATTAAACCTATCCCACTCTCTAGATACCCCTTAGCACGTAAAGGAGTATTACTTGGGGGTCCAGCCATGGAGAAGAGTTTAGACACTAGGATAAGATAAGGAACACACCCATTATCAAGAAATCACATTAGGATACTCTTTTTAACCTGTTCCTTAAAACACTAGTGCTTAGGAAATCTTTTGGAGGCAGAAGCAGTCAAGGGTAGCTTAGCGTTAGGGTTTGGGTTAGGGTACCACTTAGGGTACGGGTTCGGTGAGGGGTTCGGGTAGGGCGTAGGGTATGGGTTAGGGTTAGGGTTAGGGTTTGTGTTAGGGTTAGGGCTCGCTTTAGGATACGGGTTAGGATTAGTGTACGCGTTAGGGTTAAGGTAGGGGTTAGGGTTAGGGTACACGTTAGGGTGAGGGTAATTATTAAACCTATCCCACTCTCTAGATACCCCTTAGCACGTAAAGGAATATTATTTGGGGGTCCAGCCATGGAGAAGAGTTTAGACACTAGGATAAGATAAGGAACACACCCATTATCAAGAAATCACATTAGGATACTCTTTTGAACCTGTTCCTTAAAACACTAGTGCTTTGGAAATCTATTGGAGGCAGAAGCAGTCAAGGGTAGCTTAGGGATAGGGTTAGGGTTAGGGTGAGGGTTTGGGGACGGCTTAAGGTACGGGTTCGAGGAGGGGTTCGTGTAGGGCGTAGGGTATGGTTTAGGGTTAGGGTTAGGGTTAGTATTAGGGCTGGGCTCGGTTTCGGGTACGGGTTAGGATTAGGGTACATGTTAGGGTTAGGGTCGTTATTAAACCTATCCCACTCTCTAGATAGCCCTTAACACGTAAAGGAATATATTTGGGGGTCCAGCCATGGAGAAGAGTTAAGACACTAGGAGAAGATAAGGAACACACCCAGTATCAATAAATCACATTAGGATTCTCTTTTTCACCTGTTCCTTAAAACACTAGTGCTTAGGAAATCTATTGGAGGCAGAAGCAGTCAAGGGTAGCTTAGGGTTAGGGTTAGGGTTAAGGTGAGGTTTATGGTACGTCTTACGGTACGGGTTCAGGGAAGGGTACGGGTACGGCGTAGGGTATGGGTTAGGGTTAGGTTTAGGGTTAGTGTTAAGTTTAGGGCTCGGTTTAGGGAACGGGTTAGGATTAGCGTATGCGTTAGGGTTAGGGTAGGGGGTAGGGTTAGGGTACGTGTTAGGGTGAGGGTAGTTATTAAACCTATCCCACTCTCTAAATACCCCTTAGCACGTAAAGGAATATTATTTGGGGTCCAGCCATGGAGAAGAGGTTAGACACTAGGAGAACATAAGGAACACACCCATTATGAAGAAATCACATTAGGATTCTCTTTTTAACCTGTTCCTTAAAACACTAGTGCTTAGGAAATCTATTGGAAGCAGAAGCAGTCAATGGTAGCTTAGTGTTAGGGTTAGGTTTAGGGGGAGGGTTAGGGTACAGCTTAGGGTACGGGTTCGGGGAGGGGTTCGGGTACGGCGTAGGGTATGGGTTAGGGTTAGTGTTAGGGATAGGGCTCGGTTTAGGGTACGGGTTAGGATTAGGGTATGCGTTAGGGTTAGGGTAGGGGTTAGGGTTAGGGTACGCGTTAGGGTGAGGGTAGTTATTAAACCTATCCCACTCTCCAGATAACCCTTAGCACGTAAAGGAATATTATTTGGGGTCCAGCCATGGAGAAGAGGTTAGACACTAGGAGAAGATAAGGAACACACCCATTATGAAGAAATCACATTAGGATTCTCTTTTTAACCTGTTCCTTAAAACACTAGTGCTTAGGAAATCTATTGGAGGCAGAAGCAGTCAAGGGTAGCTTAGGGTTAGGGTTAGGGTTAGGGTGAGGGTTAGGGTACGGCTTAGGGTACGGGTTCGGGGAGGGGTCCGGGTAGGGCATAGGGTATGGGTTAGGGTTAGGGTTAGGGTTAGTGTTAGGGTTAGGGCTCGGTTTAGGCTACGGGTTAGGATTAGGGTACGGGTTAGGATTAGGGTACGCGTTAGGGATAGGGTAGGGGTTAGGGTTAGGGTACGCGTTAGGGTGAGGGTAGTTATTAAACCTATCCCACTCTCTAGATACCCCTTAGCACGTAAAGGAATATTATTTGGGGGTCCAGCCATGGAGAAGAGTTTAGACACTAGGATAAGATAAGGAACACACCCATTATCAAGAAATCACATTAGGATTCACTTTTGAACCTGTTCCTTAAAACACTAGTGCTTAGGAAATCTATTGGAGGCAGAAGCAGTCAAGGGTAGCATAGGGTTAGGGTGAGGGTTTCAGGACGGCTTAAGGTACGGGTTCGAGGAGGGGTTCGGGTAGGGCGTAGGGTATGGTTTAGGGTTAGGGTTAGGGTTAGTAGTAGGGCTGGGCTCGGTTTCGGGTACGGGTTAGGATTAGGGTACGCGTTAGGGTTAGGGTAGGGGTTAGGGTTAGGGTACACTTTAGGGTTAGGGTCGTTATTAAACCTATCCCACTCTCTAGATACCCCTTAGCACGTAAAGGAATATTATTTGGGGGTCCAGCCATGGAGAAGAGTTAAGACACTAGGAGAAGATAAGGAACACACCCAGTATCAAGAAATTACATTAGGATTCTCTTTTTAACCTGTTTCTTAAAACACTAGTGCTTAGGAAATCTATTGGAGGCAGAAGCAGTCAAGGGTAGCTTAGGGTTAGGGTTAGGGTTAGGGTGAGGTTTAGGGTACGGCTTAGGTTACGGGTTCGGGGAGGGGTACGGGTACGGCGTAGGGTGTGTGTTAGGGTTAGGTTTAGGGTTAGTGTTAGGGTTAGGGCTCGGTTTAGGCTACGGGTTAGGGTTAGGGTACACGTTAGTGTTAGGGTCGTTATTAAACCTATCCCACTCTCTAGATACCCCTTAGCACGTAAAGGAGTATTATTTGGGGGTCCAGCCATGGAGAAGAGTTTAGACACTAGGATAAGATAAGGAACACACCCATTATCAAGAAATCACATTAGGATACTCTTTTTAACCTGTTCCTTAAAACACTAGTGCTTAGGAAATCTTTTGGAGGCAGAAGCAGTCAAGGGTAGCTTAGCGTTAGGGTTTGGGTTAGGGTACCACTTAGGGTACGGGTTCGGTGAGGGGTTCGGGTAGGGCGTAGGGTATGGGTTAGGGTTAGGGTTAGGGTTTGTGTTAGGGTTAGGGCTCGCTTTAGGATACGGGTTAGGATTAGTGTACGCGTTAGGGTTAAGGTAGGGGTTAGGGTTAGGGTACACGTTAGGGTGAGGGTAATTATTAAACCTATCCCACTCTCTAGATACCCCTTAGCACGTAAAGGAATATTATTTGGGGGTCCAGCCATGGAGAAGAGTTTAGACACTAGGATAAGATAAGGAACACACCCATTATCAAGAAATCACATTAGGATACTCTTTTGAACCTGTTCCTTAAAACACTAGTGCTTTGGAAATCTATTGGAGGCAGAAGCAGTCAAGGGTAGCTTAGGGTTAGGGTTAGGGTTAGGGTGAGGGTTTGGGGACGGCTTAAGGTACGGGTTCGAGGAGGGGTTCGTGTAGGGCGTAGGGTATGGTTTAGGGTTAGGGTTAGGGTTAGTATTAGGGCTGGGCTCGGTTTCGGGTACGGGTTAGGATTAGGGTACATGTTAGGGTTAGGGTCGTTATTAAACCTATCCCACTCTCTAGATAGCCCTTAACACGTAAAGGAATATATTTGGGGGTCCAGCCATGGAGAAGAGTTAAGACACTAGGAGAAGATAAGGAACACACCCAGTATCAATAAATCACATTAGGATTCTCTTTTTCACCTGTTCCTTAAAACACTAGTGCTTAGGAAATCTATTGGAGGCAGAAGCAGTCAAGGGTAGCTTAGGGTTAGGGTTAGGGTTAAGGTGAGGTTTATGGTACGTCTTACGGTACGGGTTCAGGGAAGGGTACGGGTACGGCGTAGGGTATGGGTTAGGGTTAGGTTTAGGGTTAGTGTTAAGGTTAGGGCTCGGTTTAGGGAACGGGTTAGGATTAGCGTATGCGTTAGGGTTAGGGTAGGGGGTAGGGTTAGGGTACGTGTTAGGGTGAGGGTAGTTATTAAACCTATCCCACTCTCTAAATACCCCTTAGCACGTAAAGGAATATTATTTGGGGTCCAGCCATGGAGAAGAGGTTAGACACTAGGAGAACATAAGGAACACACCCATTATGAAGAAATCACATTAGGATTCTCTTTTTAACCTGTTCCTTAAAACACTAGTGCTTAGGAAATCTATTGGAGGCTGAAGCAGTGAAGGCAAGCTTAGGGTTATGGTTAGGGTTAGGGTGAGGGTTAGGGTACGGCTTAGGGTACGGGTTCGGGGAGGGGTCCGGGTAGGGCATAGTGTATGGGTTAGGGTTAGGGTTAGGGTTAGTGTTACGGTTAGGGCTCGGTTTAGGCTACGGCTTTGGATTAGGGTACACGTTAGGGATAGGGTAGGGGTTAGGGTTAGGGTACGCGTTAGGGTGAGGGTAGTTATTAAACCTATCCCACTCTCTAGATACCCCTTAGCACGTAAAGGAATATTATTTGGGGGTCCAGCCATGGAGAAGAGTTTAGACACTAGGATAAGATAAGGAACACACCCATTATCAAGAAATTACATTAGGATTCACTTTTGAACCTGTTCCTTAAAACACTAGTGCTTAGGAAATCTATTGGAGGCAGAAGCAGTCAAGGGTAGCTTAGGGTTAGGGTTAGGGTTAGGGTGAGGGTTTGGGGACGGCTTAAGGTACGGGTTCGAGGAGGGGTTCGGGTAGGGCGTAGGGTATGGTTTAGGGTTGGGGTTAGTGTTAGTATTAGGGCTGGGCTCGGTTTCGGGTACGGGTTAGGATTAGGGTACGCGTTAGGGTTAGGGTAGGGGTTAGGGTTAGGGTACACGTTAGGGTTAGGGTCGTTATTAAACCTATCCCACTCTCTAGATACCCCTTAGCACGTAAAGGAATATTATTTGGGGGTCCAGCCATGGAGAAGAGTTAAGACACTAGGAGAAGATAAGGAACACACCCAGTATCAAGAAATTACATTAGGATTCTCTTTTTAACCTGTTTCTTAAAACACTAGTGCTTAGGAAATCTATTGGAGGCAGAAGCAGTCAAGGGTAGCTTAGGGTTAGGGTTAGGGTTAGGGTGAGGGTTAGGGTACGGCTTAGGGAACGGGTTCGGGGAGGGGTACGGGTACGGCGTAGGGTGTGTGTTAGGGTTAGGTTTAGGGTTAGTGTTAGGGTTAGGGCTCGGTTTAGGGTACGGTTTAGGATTAGGGTACACGTTAGGGTTAGGGTAGGGGTTAGGTTTAGGGTACGCGTTAGGGTGAGGGTAGTTATTAAACATATCCCAATCTCTAGATACCCCTTAGCACGTAAAGGAATATTATTTGGCGGTCCAGCCATGGAGAAGAGTTTAGACACTAGGATAAGATAAGGAACACACCCATTATCAAGAAATCACATTAGGATTCTCTTTTGAACCTGTTCCTTAAAACACTAGTGCTTAGGAAATCTATTGGAGGCAGAAGCAGTCAAGGGTAGCTTAGGGTTAGGGTTAGGGTTAGGGTGAGGGTTTGGGGACGGCTTAAGGTACGGGTTCGAGGAGGGGTTCGGGTAGGGCGTAGGGTATGGTTTAGGGTTAGGGTTAGGGTTAGTATTAGGGCTGGGCTCGGTTTCGGGTACGGGTTAGGATTAGGGTACGCGTTAGGGTTAGGGTAGGGGTTAGGGTTAGGGTACACGTTAGGGTTAGGGTCGTTATTAAACCTATCCCACTCTCTAGATACCCCTTAGCACGTAAAGGAATATTATTTGGGGGTCCAGCCATGGAGAAGAGTTTAGACACTAGGAGAAGATAAGGAACACACCCATTATCAAGAAATCACATTAGGATTCTCTTTTGAACCTTTTCCTTAAAACACTAGTGCTTAGGAAATCTATTGGAGGCAGAAGCAGTCAAGGGTAGCTTAGGTTTAGCGTTAGGGTTAGGGTGAGTGTTAGGGTAGGGCTTAGATTTCGGGTTCGGGCACGGGTTTGGGTACGGCGTAAGGTATGGGTTAGGGTTAGGGTTAGGGTTAGTGTTAGGGTTAGGGCTCGGTTTAGGGTACGGTTTAGGATTAGGGTACGCGTTAGGGTTAGGGTAGGGGTTAGGGTTAGGATACGCATTAGGGTGAGGGTATTTATTAAACCTAACCCACTCTCTAGATACCCCTTAGCACGTAAAGGAATATTATTTGGGGGTCCAGCCATGGAGAAGAGTTTAGACACTAGGAGAAGATAAGGAACACACCCATTATCAAGAAATCACATTAGGATTCTCTTTTTAACCTGTTCCTTAAAACACTAGTGCTTAGGAAATCTATTGGAGGCAGAAGCAGTCAAGGGTAGCTTAGGGTTAGGGTTAGGGTTAGGGTGAGGGTTAGGGTACGGCTTAGGGTACGGGTTCGGGGAGGGGTCCGGGTAGGGCATAGGGTATGGGTTAGGGTTAGGGTTAGGGTTAGTGTTAGGGTTAGGGCTCGGTTTAGGCTACGGGTTAGGATTAGGGTACGGGTTAGGATTAGGGTACGCGTTAGGGATAGGGTAGGGGTTAGGGTTAGTGTACGCGTAAGGGTGAGGGTAGTTATTAAACCTATCCCACTCTCTAGATACCCCTTAGCACGTAAAGGAATATTATTTGGGGGTCCAGCCATGGAGAAGAGTTTAGACACTAGGATAAGATAAGGAACACACCCATTATCAAGAAATCACATTAGGATTCACTTTTGAACCTGTTCCTTAAAACACTAGTGCTTAGGAAATCTATTGGAGGCAGAAGCAGTCAAGGGTAGCTTAGTGTTAGGGTTAGGGTTAGGGTGAGGGTTTCAGGACGGCTTAAGGTACGGGTTCGAGGAGGGGTTCGGGTAGGGCGTAGGTTATGGTTTAGGGTTAGGGTTACGGTTAGTATTAGGGCTGGGCTCGGTTTCGGGTACGGGTTAGGATTAGGGTACGCGTTATGGTTAGGGTAGGGGCTAGGGTTAGGGTATACGTTAGGGTTAGGATCGTTATGAAACCTATCCCACTCTCTAGATACCCCTTAGCACGTAAAGGAATATTATTTGGGGGTCCAGCCATGGAGAAGAGTTAAGACACTAGGAGAAGATAAGGAACACACCCAGTATCAAGAAATTACATTAGGATTCTCTTTTTAACCTGTTTCTTAAAACACTAGTGCTTAGGAAATCTATTGGAGGCAGAAGCAGTCAAGGGTAGCTTAGGGTTAGGGTTAGGTTTAGGGTGAGGGTTAGGGTACGGCTTAGGGTACGGGTTCGGGGAGGGGTCCGGGTAGGGCATAGGGTATGGTTTAGGGTTAGGGTTAGGGTTAGGGTTAGTGTTAGGGTTAGGGCTCGGTTTAGGCTACGGGTTAGGATTAGGGTACGCGTTAGGGATAGGGTAGGGGTTAGGGTTAGGGTACGCGTTAGGGTGAGGGTAGTTATTAAACCTATCCCACTCTCTAGATACCCCTTAGCACGTAAAGGAATATTATTTGGGGGTCCAGCCATGGAGAAGAGTTTAGACACTAGGATAAGATAAGGAACACACCCATTATCAAGAAATCACATTAGGATTCACTTTTGAACCTGTTCCTTAAAACACTAGTGCTTAGGAAATCTATTGGAGGCAGAAGCAGTCAAGGGTAGCTTAGGGTTAGGGTTAGGGTTAGGGTGAGGGTTAGGGTACGGCTTAGGGTACGGGTTCGGTGAGGGGTCCGGGTAGGGCATAGGGTATGGGTTAGGGTTAGGGTTAGGGTTAGTGTTAGGGTTAGGTCTCGGTTTAGGCTACGGGTTAGGATTAGGTTATGCGTTAGGGATAGGGTAGGGGTTAGGGTTAGGGTACGCGTTAGGGTGAGGGTAGTTATTAAACCTATCCCACTCTCTAGATACCCCTTAGCACGTAAAGGAATATTATTTGGGGGTCCAGCCATGGAGAAGAGTTTAGACACTAGGATAAGATAAGGAACACACCCATTATCAAGAAATCACATTAGGATTCACTTTTGAACCTGTTCCTTAAAACACTAGTGCTTAGGAAATCTATTGGAGGCAGAAGCAGTCAAGGGTAGCTTAGGGTTAGGGTTAGGGTTAGGGTGAGGGTTTCAGGACGGCTTAAGGTACGGGTTCGAGGAGGGGTTCGGGTAGGGCGTAGGGTATGGTTTAGGGTTAGGGTTAGGGTTAGTAGTAGGGCTGGGCTCGGTTTCGGGTACGGGTTAGGATTAGGGTACGCGTTAGGGTTAGGGTAGGGGTTAGGGTTAGGGTACACGTTAGGGTTAGGGTCGTTATGAAACCTATCCCACTCTCTAGATACCCCTTAGCACGTAAAGGAATATTATTTGGGGGTCCAGCCATGGAGAAGAGTTAAGACACTAGGAGAAGATAAGGAACACACCCAGTATCAAGAAATTACATTAGGATTCTCTTTTTAATCTGTTTCTTAAAACACTAGTGCTTAGGAAATCTATTGGAGGCAGAAGCAGTCAAGGGTAGCTTAGGGTTAGGGTTAGGGTTAGGGTGAGGGTTAGGGTACGGCTTAGGGTACGGGTTCGGGGAGGGGTACGGGTACGGCGTAGGGTGTGTGTTAGGGTTAGGTTTAGGGTTAGTGTTAGGGTTAGGGCTCGGTTTAGGGTACGGGTTAGGATTAGGGAACGCGTTAGGGTTAGGGTAGGGTTTAGGTTTAGGGTACGCGTTAGGGTGAGGGTAGTTATTAAACATATCCCACTCTCTAGATACCCCTTAGCACGTAAAGGAGTATTATTTGGGGGTCCAGCCATGGAGAAGAGTTTAGACACTAGGATAAGATAAGGAACACACCCATTATCAAGAAATCACATTAGGATTCTCTTTTGAACCTGTTCCTTAAAACACTAGTGCTTAGGAAATCTATTAGAGGCAAAAGCAGTCAAGGGTAGCTTAGGTTTAGCGTTAGGGTTAGGGTGAGTGTTAGGGTAGGGCTTAGATTTCGGGTTCGGGCAGGGGTTTGGGTACGGCGTAAGGTATGGGTTAGGGTTAGGGTTAGGGTTAGTGTTAGGGTTAGGGCTCGGTTTAGGGTACGGTTTAGGATTAGGGTACGCGTTAGGGTTAGGGTAGGGGTTAGGGTTAGGATACGCATTAGGGTGAGGGTATTTATTAAACCTATCCCACTCTCTAGATACCCCTTAGCACGTAAAGGAATATTATTTGGGGGTCCAGCCATGGAGAAGAGTTTAGACACTAGGAGAAGATAAGGAACACACCCATTATCAAGAAATCACATTAGGATTCTCTTTTTAACCTGTTCCTTAAAACACTAGTGCTTAGGAAATATATTGGAGGCAGAAGCAGTCAAGGGTAGCTTAGTGTTAGGGTTAGGTTTAGAGCGAGGGTTAGGGTACAGCTTAGGGTACGGGTTCGGGGAGGGGTTCGGGTACGGCGTAGGGTATGGGTTAGGGTTAGTGTTAGGGATAGGGCTCGGTTTAGGGTACGGGTTAGGATTAGGGTATGCGTTAGGGTTAGGGTAGGGGTTAGGGTTAGGGTACGCGTTAGGGTGAGGGTAGTTATTAAACCTATCCCACTCTCCAGATAACCCTTAGCACGTAAAGGAATATTATTTGGGGTCCAGCCATGGAGAAGAGGTTAGACACTAGGAGAAGATAAGGAAAACACCCATTATGAAGAAATCACATTAGGATTCTCTTTTTAACCTGTTCCTTAAAACACTAGTGCTTAGGAAATCTATTGGAGGCAGAAGCAGTCAAGGGTAGCTTAGGGTTAGGGTTAGGGTTAGGGTGAGGGTTAGGGTACGGCTTAGGGTACGGGTTCGGGGAGGGGTCCGGGTAGGGCATAGGGTATGGGTTAGGGTTAGGGTTAGGGTTAGTGTTAGGGTTAGGGCTCGGTTTAGGCTACGGGTTAGGATTAGGGTACGGGTTAGGATTAGGGTACGCGTTAGGGATAGGGTAGGGGTTAGGGTTAGGGTACGTGTTAGGGTGAGGGTAGTTATTAAACCTATCCCACTCTCTAGATACCCCTTAGCACGTAAAGGAATATTATTTGGGGGTCCAGCCATGGAGAAGAGTTTAGACACTAGGAGAAGATAAGGAACACACCCATTATCAAGAAATCACATTAGGATTCACTTTTGAACCTGTTCCTTAAAACACTAGTGCTTAGGAAATCTATTGGAGGCAGAAGCAGTCAAGGGTAGCTTAGGGTTAGGGTTAGGTTTAGGGTGAGGGTTTGGGGACGGCTTAAGGTACGGGTTCGAGGAGGGGTTCGGGTAGGGCGTAGGGTATGGTTTAGGGTTAGGGTTAGGGTTAGTAGTAGGGCTGGGCTCGGTTTCTGGTACGGGTTAGGATTAGGGTACGCGTTAGGGTTAGGGTAGGGGTTAGGGTTAGGGTACACGTTAGGGTTAGGGTCGTTATTAAACCTATCCCACTCTCTAGATACCCCTTATCACGTAAAGGAATATTATTTGGGGGTCCAGCCATGGAGAAGAGTTAAGAGACTAGGAGAAGATAAGGAACACACCCATTCTCAAGAAATTACATTAGGATTCTCTTTTTAACCTGTTCCTTAAAACACTAGTGCTTAGGAAATCTATTGGAGGCAGAAGCAGTCAAGGGTAGCTTAGGGTTAGGGTTAGGGTTAGGGTGAGGGTTAGGGTACGGCTTAGGGTACGGGTTCGGTGAGGGGTCCGGGTAGGGCATAGGGTATGGTTTAGGGTTAGGGTTAGGGTTAGTGTTAGGGTTAGGGCTCGGTTTAGGCTACGGGTTAGGATTAGGGTACGCGTTAGGGATAGGGTAGGGGTTAGGGTTAGGGTACGCGTTAGTGTGAGGGTAGTTATTAAACCTATCCCACTCTCTAGATACCCCTTAGCACGTAAAGGAATATTATTTGGGGGTCCAGCCATGGAGAAGAGTTTAGACACTAGGATAAGATAAGGAACACACCCATTATCAAGAAATCACATTAGGATTCACTTTTGAACCTGTTCCTTAAAACACTAGTGCTTAGGAAATCTATTGGAGGCAGAAGCAGTCAAGGGTAGCTTAGGGTTAGGGTTAGGGTTAGGGTGAGGGTTTCAGGACGGCTTAAGGTACGGGTTCGAGGAGGGGTTCGGGTAGGGCGTAGGGTATGGTTTAGGGTTAGGGTTAGGGTTAGTAGTAGGGCTGGGCTCGGTTTCGGGTACGGGTTAGGATTAGGGTACGCGTTAGGGTTAGGGTAGGGGTTAGGGTTAGGGTACACGTTAGGGTTAGGGTCGTTATGAAACCTATCCCACTCTCTAGATACCCCTTAGCACGTAAAGGAATATTATTTGGGGGTCCAGCCATGGAGAAGAGTTAAGACACTAGGAGAAGATAAGGAACACACCCAGTATCAAGAAATTACATTAGGATTCTCTTTTTAACCTCTTTCTTAAAACACTAGTGCTTAGGAAATCTATTGGAGGCAGAAGCAGTCAAGGGTAGCTTAGGGTTAGGGTTAGGGTTAGGGTGAGGGTTAGGGTACGGCTTAGGGTACGGGTTCGGGGAGGGGTACGGGTACGGCGTAGGGTGTGTGTTAGGGTTAGGTTTAGGGTTAGTGTTAGGGATAGGGCTCGGTTTAGGGTACGGGTTAGGATTAGGGAACGCGTTAGGGTTAGGGTAGGGTTTAGGTTTAGGGTACGCGTTAGGGTGAGGGTAGTTATTAAACATATCCCAATCTCTAGATACCCCTTAGCACGTAAAGGAGTATTATTTGGGGGTCCAGCCATGGAGAAGAGTTTAGACACTAGGATAAGATAAGGAACACACCCATTATCAAGAAATCACATTAGGATTCTCTTTTGAACCTGTTCCTTAAAACACTAGTGCTTAGGAAATCTATTAGAGGCAAAAGCAGTCAAGGGTAGCTTAGGTTTAGCGTTAGGGTTAGGGTGAGTGTTAGGGTAGGGCTTAGATTTCGGGTTCGGGCAGGGGTTTGGGTACGGCGTAAGGTATGGGTTAGGGTTAGGGTTAGGGTTAGTGTTAGGGTTAGGGCTCGGTTTAGGGTACGGTTTAGGATTAGGGTACGCGTTAGGGTTAGGGTAGGGGTTAGGGTTAGGATACGCATTAGGGTGAGGGTATTTATTAAACCTATCCCACTCTCTAGATACCCCTTAGCACGTAAAGGAATATTATTTGGGGGTCCAGCCATGGAGAAGAGTTTAGACACTAGGAGAAGATAAGGAACACACCCATTATCAAGAAATCACATTAGGATTCTCTTTTTAACCTGTTCCTTAAAACACTAGTGCTTAGGAAATATATTGGAGGCAGAAGCAGTCAAGGGTAGCTTAGTGTTAGGGTTAGGTTTAGAGCGAGGGTTAGGGTACAGCTTAGGGTACGGGTTCGGGGAGGGGTTCGGGTACGGCGTAGGGTATGGGTTAGGGTTAGTGTTAGGGATAGGGCTCGGTTTAGGGTACGGGTTAGGATTAGGGTATGCGTTAGGGTTAGGGTAGGGGTTAGGGTTAGGGTACGCGTTAGGGTGAGGGTAGTTATTAAACCTATCCCACTCTCCAGATAACCCTTAGCACGTAAAGGAATATTATTTGGGGTCCAGCCATGGAGAAGAGGTTAGACACTAGGAGAAGATAAGGAAAACACCCATTATGAAGAAATCACATTAGGATTCTCTTTTTAACCTGTTCCTTAAAACACTAGTGCTTAGGAAATCTATTGGAGGCAGAAGCAGTCAAGGGTAGCTTAGGGTTAGGGTTAGGGTTAGGGTGAGGGTTAGGGTACGGCTTAGGGTACGGGTTCGGGGAGGGGTCCGGGTAGGGCATAGGGTATGGGTTAGGGTTAGGGTTAGGGTTAGTGTTAGGGTTAGGGCTCGGTTTAGGCTACGGGTTAGGATTAGGGTACGGGTTAGGATTAGGGTACGCGTTAGGGATAGGGTAGGGGTTAGGGTTAGGGTACGTGTTAGGGTGAGGGTAGTTATTAAACCTATCCCACTCTCTAGATACCCCTTAGCACGTAAAGGAATATTATTTGGGGGTCCAGCCATGGAGAAGAGTTTAGACACTAGGATAAGATAAGGAACACACCCATTATCAAGAAATCACATTAGGATTCACTTTTGAACCTGTTCCTTAAAACACTAGTGCTTAGGAAATCTATTGGAGGCAGAAGCAGTCAAGGGTAGCTTAGGGTTAGGGTTAGGTTTAGGGTGAGGGTTTGGGGACGGCTTAAGGTACGGGTTCGAGGAGGGGTTCGGGTAGGGCGTAGGGTATGGTTTAGGGTTAGGGTTAGGGTTAGTAGTAGGGCTGGGCTCGGTTTCTGGTACGGGTTAGGATTAGGGTACGCGTTAGGGTTAGGGTAGGGGTTAGGGTTAGGGTACACGTTAGGGTTAGGGTCGTTATTAAACCTATCCCACTCTCTAGATACCCCTTATCACGTAAAGGAATATTATTTGGGGGTCCAGCCATGGAGAAGAGTTAAGAGACTAGGAGAAGATAAGGAACACACCCATTCTCAAGAAATTACATTAGGATTCTCTTTTTAACCTGTTCCTTAAAACACTAGTGCTTAGGAAATCTATTGGAGGCAGAAGCAGTCAAGGGTAGCTTAGGGTTAGGGTTAGGGTTAGGGTGAGGGTTAGGGTACGGCTTAGGGTACGGGTTCGGTGAGGGGTCCGGGTAGGGCATAGGGTATGGTTTAGGGTTAGGGTTAGGGTTAGTGTTAGGGTTAGGGCTCGGTTTAGGCTACGGGTTAGGATTAGGGTACGCGTTAGGGATAGGGTAGGGGTTAGGGTTAGGGTACGCGTTAGGGTGAGGGTAGTTATTAAACCTATCCCACTCTCTAGATACCCCTTAGCACGTAAAGGAATATTATTTGGGGGTCCAGCCATGGAGAAGAGTTTAGACACTAGGATAAGATAAGGAACACACCCATTATCAAGAAATCACATTAGGATTCACTTTTGAACCTGTTCCTTAAAACACTAGTGCTTAGGAAATCTATTGGAGGCAGAACCAGTCAAGGGTAGCTTAGGGTTAGGGTTAGGGTTAGGGTGAGGGTTTCAGGACGGCTTAAGGTACGGGTTCGAGGAGGGGTTCGGGTAGGGCGTAGGGTATGGTTTAGGGTTAGGGTTAGGGTTAGTAGTAGGGCTGGGCTCGGTTTCGGGTACGGGTTAGGATTAGGGTACGCGTTAGGGTTAGGGTAGGGGTTAGGGTTAGGGTACACGTTAGGGTTAGGGTCGTTATGAAACCTATCCCACTCTCTAGATACCCCTTAGCACGTAAAGGAATATTATTTGGGGGTCCAGCCATGGAGAAGAGTTAAGACACTAGGAGAAGATAAGGAACACACCCAGTATCAAGAAATTACATTAGGATTCTCTTTTTAACCTCTTTCTTAAAACACTAGTGCTTAGGAAATCTATTGGAGGCAGAAGCAGTCAAGGGTAGCTTAGGGTTAGGGTTAGGGTTAGGGTGAGGGTTAGGGTACGGCTTAGGGTACGGGTTCGGGGAGGGGTACGGGTACGGCGTAGGGTGTGTGTTAGGGTTAGTTTTAGGGTTAGTGTTAGGGTTAGGGCTCGGTTTAGGGTACGGGTTAGGATTAGGGAACGCGATAGGGTTAGGGTAGGGTTTAGGTTTAGGGTACGCGTTAGGGTGAGGGTAGTTATTAAACATATCCCAATCTCTAGATACCCCTTAGCACGTAAAGGAGTATTATTTGGGGGTCCAGCCATGGAGAAGAGTTTAGACACTAGGATAAGATAAGGAACACACCCATTATCAAGAAATCACATTAGGATTCTCTTTTGAACCTGTTCCTTAAAACACTAGTGCTTAGGAAATCTATTGGAGGCAGAAGCAGTCAAGGGTAGCTTAGGGTTAGGGTTAGGGTTAGGGTGAGGGTTTGGGGACGGCTTAAGGTACGGGTTCGAGGAGGGGTTCGGGTAGGGCGTGGGGTATGGTTTAGGGTTAGGGTTAGGGTTAGTGTTAGGGTTAGGGCTCGGTTTAGGGTACGGTTTAGGATTAGGGTACGCGTTAGGGTTAGGGTAGGGGTTAGGGTTAGGATACGCATTAGGGTGAGGGTATTTATTAAACCTATCCCACTCTCTAGATACCCCTTAGCACGTAAAGGAATATTATTTGGGGGTCCAGCCATGGAGAAGAGTTTAGACACTAGGATAAGATAAGGAACACACCCATTATCAAGAAATCACATTAGGATTCACTTTTGAACCTGTTCCTTAAAACACTAGTGCTTAGGAAATCTATTGGAGGCAGAAGCAGTCAAGGGTAGCTTAGTGTTAGGGTTAGGGTTAGGGTGAGGGTTTCAGGACGGCTTAAGGTACGGGTTCGAGGAGGGGTTCGGGTAGGGCGTAGGTTATGGTTTAGGGTTAGGGTTACTGTTAGTATTAGGGCTGGGCTCGGTTTCGGGTACGGGTTAGGATTAGGGTACGCGTTATGGTTAGGGTAGGGGTTAGGGTTAGGGTACACGTTAGGGTTAGGATCGTTATGAAACCTATCCCACTCTCTAGATACCCCTTAGCACGTAAAGGAATATTATTTGGGGGTCCAGCCATGGAGAAGAGTTAAGACACTAGGAGAAGATAAGGAACACACCCAGTATCAAGAAATTACATTAGGATTCTCTTTTTAACCTGTTTCTTAAAACACTAGTGCTTAGGAAATCTATTGGAGGCAGAAGCAGTCAAGGGTAGCTTAGGGTTAGGGTTAGGTTTAGGGTGAGGGTTAGGGTACGGCTTAGGGTACGGGTTCGGTGAGGGGTCCGGGTAGGGCATAGGGTATGGTTTAGGGTTAGGGTTAGGGTTAGTGTTAGGGTTAGGGCTCGGTTTAGGCTACGGGTTAGGATTAGGGTACGCGTTAGGGATAGGGTAGGGGTTAGGGGTAGGGTACGCGTTAGGGTGAGGGTAGTTATTAAACCTATCCCACTCTCTAGATACCCCTTAGCACGTAAAGGAATATTATTTGGGGGTCCAGCCATGGAGAAGAGTTTAGACACTAGGATAAGATAAGGAACACACCCATTATCAAGAAATCACATTAGGATTCACTTTTGAACCTGTTCCTTAAAACACTAGTGCTTAGGAAATCTATTGGAGGCAGAAGCAGTCAAGGGTAGCTTAGGGTTAGGGTTAGGGTTAGGGTGAGGGTTAGGGTACGGCTTAGGGTACGGGTTCGGTGAGGGGTCCGGGTAGGGCATAGGGTATGGGTTAGGGTTAGGGTTAGGGTTAGTGTTAGGGTTAGGGCTCGGTTTAGGCTACGGGTTAGGATTAGGGTATGCGTTAGGGATAGGGTAGGGGTTAGGGTTAGGGTACGCGTTAGGGTGAGGGTAGTTATTAAACCTATCCCACTCTCTAGATACCCCTTAGCACGTAAAGGAATATTATTTGGGGGTCCAGCCATGGAGAAGAGTTTAGACACTAGGATAAGATAAGGAACACACCCATTATCAAGAAATCACATTAGGATTCACTTTTGAACCTGTTCCTTAAAACACTAGTGCTTAGGAAATCTATTGGAGGCAGAAGCAGTCAAGGGTAGCTTAGGGTTAGGGTTAGGCTTAGGGTGAGGGTTTCAGGACGGCTTAAGGTACGGGTTCGAGGAGGGGTTCGGGTAGGGCGTAGGGTATGGTTTAGGGTTAGGGTTAGGGTTAGTAGTAGGGCTGGGCTCGGTTTCGGGTACGGGTTAGGATTAGGGTACGCGTTAGGGTTAGGGTAGGGGTTAGGGTTAGGGTACACGTTAGGGTTAGGGTCGTTATTAAACCTATCCCACTCTCTAGATACCCCTTAGCACGTAAAGGAATATTATTTGGGGGTCCAGCCATGGGGAAGAGTTAAGACACTAGGAGAAGATAAGGAACACACCCAGTATCAAGAAATTACATTAGGATTCTCTTTTTAACCTGTTTCTTAAAACACTAGTGCTTAGGAAATCTATTGGAGGCAGAAGCAGTCAAGGGTAGCTTAGGGATAGGGTTAGGGTTAGGGTGAGGGTTAGGGTACGGCTTAGGGTACGGGTTCGGGGAGGGGTACGGGTACGGCGTAGGGTGTGTGTTAGGGTTAGGTTTAGGGTTAGTGTTAGGGTTAGGGCTCGGTTTAGGGTACGGGTTAGGATTAGGGAACGCGTTAGGGTTAGGGTAGGGTTTAGGTTTAGGGTACGCGTTAGGGTGAGGGTAGTTATTAAACATATCCCAATCTCTAGATACCCCTTAGCACGTAAAGGAGTATTATTTGGGGGTCCAGCCATGGAGAAGAGTTTAGACACTAGGATAAGATAAGGAACACACCCATTATCAAGAAATCACATTAGGATTCTCTTTTGAACCTGTTCCTTAAAACACTAGTGCTTAGGAAATCTATTGGAGGCAGAAGCAGTCAAGGGTAGCTTAGGGTTAGGGTTAGGGTTAGGGTGAGGGTTTGGGGACGGCTTAAGGTACGGGTTCGAGGAGGGGTTCGGGTAGGGCGTGGGGTATGTTTTAGGGTTAGGGTTAGGGTTAGTATTAGGGCTGGGCTCGGTTTCGGGTACGGGTTAGGATTAGGGTACGCGTTAGGGTTAGGGTAGGGGTTAGGGTTAGGGTACACGTTAGGGTTAGGGTCATTATTAAACCTATCCCACTCTCTAGATACCCCTTAGCACGTATAGGAATATTATTTGGGGGTCCAGCCATGGAGAAGAGTTTAGACACTAGGAGAAGATAAGGAACACACCCATTATCAAGAAATCACATTAGGATTCTCTTTTGAACCTTTTCCTTAAAACACTAGTGCTTAGGAAATCTATTAGAGGCAGAAGCAGTCAAGGGTAGCTTAGGTTTAGCGTTAGGGTTAGGGTGAGTGTTAGGGTAGGGCTTAGATTTCGGGTTCGGGCAGGGGTTTGGGTACGGCGTAAGGTATGGGTTAGGGTTAGGGTTAGGGTTAGTGTTAGGGTTAGGGCTCGGTTTAGGGTACGGTTTAGGATTAGGGTACGCGTTAGGGTTAGGGTAGGGGTTAGGGTTAGGATACGCATTAGGGTGAGGGTATTTATTAAACCTATCCCACTCTCTAGATACCCCTTAGCACGTAAAGGAATATTATTTGGGGGTCCAGCCATGGAGAAGAGTTTAGACACTAGGAGAAGATAAGGAACACACCCATTATCAAGAAATCACATTAGGATTCTCTTTTTAACCTGTTCCTTAAAACACTAGTGCTTAGGAAATATATTGGAGGCAGAAGCAGTCAAGGGTAGCTTAGTGTTAGGGTTAGGTTTAGAGCGAGGGTTAGGGTACAGCTTAGGGTACGGGTTCGGGGAGGGGTTCGGGTACGGCGTAGGGTATGGGTTAGGGTTAGTGTTAGGGATAGGGCTCGGTTTAGGGTACGGGTTAGGATTAGGGTATGCGTTAGGGTTAGGGTAGGGGTTAGGGTTAGGGTACGCGTTAGGGTGAGGGTAGTTATTAAACCTATCCCACTCTCCAGATAACCCTTAGCACGTAAAGGAATATTATTTGGGGTCCAGCCATGGAGAAGAGGTTAGACACTAGGAGAAGATAAGGAAAACACCCATTATGAAGAAATCACATTAGGATTCTCTTTTTAACCTGTTCCTTAAAACACTAGTGCTTAGGAAATCTATTGGAGGCAGAAGCAGTCAAGGGTAGCTTAGGGTTAGGGTTAGGGTTAGGGTGAGGGTTAGGGTACGGCTTAGGGTACGGGTTCGGGGAGGGGTCCGGGTAGGGCATAGGGTATGGGTTAGGGTTAGGGTTAGGGTTAGTGTTAGGGTTAGGGCTCGGTTTAGGCTACGGGTTAGGATTAGGGTACGGGTTAGGATTAGGGTACGCGTTAGGGATAGGGTAGGGGTTAGGGTTAGGGTACGTGTTAGGGTGAGGGTAGTTATTAAACCTATCCCACTCTTTAGATACCCCTTAGCACGTAAAGGAATATTATTTGGGGGTCCAGCCATGGAGAAGAGTTTAGACACTAGGATAAGATAAGGAACACACCCATTATCAAGAAATCACATTAGGATTCACTTTTGAACCTGTTCCTTAAAACACTAGTGCTTAGGAAATCTATTGGAGGCAGAAGCAGTCAAGGGTAGCTTAGGTTTAGGGTTAGGTTTAGGGTGAGGGTTTGGGGACGGCTTAAGGTACGGGTTCGAGGAGGGGTTCGGGTAGGGCGTAGGGTATGGTTTAGGGTTAGGGTTAGGGTTAGTAGTAGGGCTGGGCTCGGTTTCTGGTACGGGTTAGGATTAGGGTACGCGTTAGGGTTAGGGTAGGGGTTAGGGTTAGGGTACACGTTAGGGTTAGGGTCGTTATTAAACCTATCCCACTCTCTAGATACCCCTTAGCACGTAAAGGAATATTATTTGGGGGTCCAGCCATGGAGAAGAGTTAAGAGACTAGGAGAAGATAAGGAACACACCCATTCTCAAGAAATTACATTAGGATTCTCTTTTTAACCTGTTCCTTAAAACACTAGTGCTTAGGAAATCTATTGGAGGCAGAAGCAGTCAAGGGTAGCTTAGGGTTAGGGTTAGGGTTAGGGTGAGGGTTAGGGTACGGCTTAGGGTACGGGTTCGGTGAGGGGTCCGTGTAGGGCATAGGGTATGGTTTAGGGTTAGGGTTAGGGTTAGTGTTAGGGTTAGGGCTCGGTTTAGGGTACGGGTTAGGATTAGGGTACGCGTTAGGGATAGGGTAGGGGTTAGGGTTAGGGTACGCGTTAGGGTGAGGGTAGTTATTAAACCTATCCCACTCTCTAGATACCCCTTAGCACGTAAAGGAATATTATTTGGGGGTCCAGCCATGGAGAAGAGTTTAGACACTAGGATAAGATAAGGAACACACCCATTATCAAGAAATCACATTAGGATTCACTTTTGAACCTGTTCCTTAAAACACTAGTGCTTAGGAAATCTATTGGAGGCAGAAGCAGTCAAGGGTAGCTTAGGGTTAGGGTTAGGCTTAGGGTGAGGGTTAGGGTACGGCTTAGGGTACGGGTTCGGTGAGGGGTCCGGGTAGGGCATAGGGTATGGGTTAGGGTTAGGGTTAGGGTTAGTGTTAGGTTTAGGGCTCGGTTTAGGCTACGGGTTAGGATTAGGGTACGCGTTAGGGATAGGGTAGGGGTTAGGGTTAGGGTACGCATTAGGGTGAGGGTAGTTATTAAACCTATCCCACTCTCTAGATACCCCTTAGCACGTAAAGGAATATTATTTGGGGGTCCAGCCATGGAGAAGAGTTTAGACACTAGGATAAGATAAGGAACACACCCATTATCAAGAAATCACATTAGGATTCACTTTTGAACCTGTTCCTTAAAACACTAGTGCTTAGGAAATCTATTGGAGGCAGAAGCAGTCAAGGGTAGCTTAGGGTTAGGGTTAGGGTTAGGGTGAGGGTTTCAGGACGGCTTAAGGTACGGGTTCGAGGAGGGGTTCGGGTAGGGCGTAGGGTATGGTTTAGGGTTAGGGTTAGGGTTAGTAGTAGGGCTGGGCTCGGTTTCTGGTACAGGTTAGGATTAGGGTACGCGTTAGGGTTAGGGTAGGGGTTAGGGTTAGGTTACACGTTAGGGTTAGGGTCGTTATGAAACCTATCCCACTCTCTAGATACCCCTTAGCACGTAAAGGAATATTATTTGGGGGTCCAGCCATGGAGAAGAGTTAAGACACTAGGAGAAGATAAGGAACACACCCAGTATCAAGAAATTACATTAGGATTCTCTTTTTAACCTGTTTCTTAAAACACTAGTGCTTAGGAAATCTATTGGAGGCAGAAGCAGTCAAGGGTAGCTTAGGGTTAGGGTTAGGGTTAGGGTGAGGGTTAGGGTACGGCTTAGGGTACGGGTTCGGGGAGGGGTACGGGTACGGCGTAGGGTGTGTGTTAGGGTTAGGTTTAGGGTTAGTGTTAGGGTTAGGGCTCGGTTTAGGGTACGGGTTAGGATTAGGGAACGCGATAGGGTTAGGGTAGGGTTTAGGTTTAGGGTACGCGTTAGGGTGAGGGTAGTTATTAAACATATCCCAATCTCTAGATACCCCTTAGCACGTAAAGGAGTATTATTTGGGGGTCCAGCCATGGAGAAGAGTTTAGACACTAGGATAAGATAAGGAACACACCCATTATCAAGAAATCACATTAGGATTCTCTTTTGAACCTGTTCCTTAAAACACTAGTGCTTAGGAAATCTATTGGAGGCAGAAGCAGTCAAGGGTAGCTTAGGGTTAGGGTTAGGGTTAGGGTGAGGGTTTGGGGACGGCTTAAGGTACGGGTTCGAGGAGGGGTTCGGGTAGGGCGTGGGGTATGGTTTAGGGTTAGGGTTAGGGTTAGTATTAGGGCTGGGCTCGGTTTCGGGTACGGGTTAGGATTAGGGTACGCGTTAGGGTTAGGGTAGGGGTTAGGGTTAGGGTACACGTTAGGGTTAGGGTCGTTATTAAACCTATCCCACTCTCTAGATACCCCTTAGCACGTATAGGAATATTATTTGGGGGTCCAGCCGTGGAGAAGAGTTTAGACACTAGGAGAAGATAAGGAACACACCCATTATCAAGAAATCACATTAGGATTCTCTTTTGAACCTTTTCCTTAAAACACTAGTGCTTAGGAAATCTATTGGAGGCAGAAGCAGTCAAGGGTAGCTTAGGTTTAGCGTTAGGGTTAGGGTGAGTGTTAGGGTAGGGCTTAGATTTCGGGTTCGGGCAGGGGTTTGGGTACGGCGTACGGTATGGGTTAGGGTTAGGGTTAGGGTTAGTGTTAGGGTTAGGGCTCGGTTTAGGGTACGGTTTAGGATTAGGGTACGCGTTAGGGTTAGGGTAGGGGTTAGGGTTAGGATACGCATTAGGGTGAGGGTATTTATTAAACCTATCCCACTCTCTAGATACCCCTTAGCACGTAAAGGAATATTATTTGGGGGTCCAGCCATGGAGAAGAGTTTAGACACTAGGAGAAGATAAGGAACACACCCATTATCAAGAAATCACATTAGGATTCTCTTTTTAACCTGTTCCTTAAAACACTAGTGCTTAGGAAATCTATTGGAGGCAGAAGCAGTCAAGGGTAGCTTAGTGTTAGGGTTAGGTTTAGGGCGAGGGTTAGGGTACAGCTTAGGGTACGGGTTCGGGGAGGGGTTCGGGTACGGCGTAGGGTATGGGTTAGGGTTAGTGTTAGGGATAGGGCTCGGTTTAGGGTACGGGTTAGGATTAGGGTATGCGTTAGGGTTAGGGTAGGGGTTAGGGTTAGGGTACGCGTTAGGGTGAGGGTAGTTATTAAACCTATCCCACTCTCCAGATAACCCTTAGCACGTAAAGGAATATTATTTGGGGTCCAGCCATGGAGAAGAGGTTAGACACTAGGAGAAGATAAGGAACACACCCATTATGAAGAAATCACATTAGGATTCTCTTTTTAACCTGTTCCTTAAAACACTAGTGCTTAGGAAATCTATTGGAGGCAGAAGCAGTCAAGGGTAGCTTAGGGTTAGGGTTAGGGTTAGGGTGAGGGTTAGGGTACGGCTTAGGGTACGGGTTCGGGGAGGGGTCCGGGTAGGGCATAGGGTATGGGTTAGGGTTAGGGTTAGGGTTAGTGTTAGGGTTAGGGCTCGGTTTAGGCTACGGGTTAGGATTAGGGTATGGCTTAGGATTAGGGTACGCGTTAGGGATAGGGTAGGGGTTAGGGTTAAGGTACGCGTTAGGGTGAGGGTAGTTATTAAACCTATCCCACTCTCTAGATACCCCTTAGCACGTAAAGGAATATTATTTGGGGGTCCAGCCATGGAGAAGAGTTTAGACACTAGGATAAGATAAGGAACACACCCATTATCAAGAAATCACATTAGGATTCACTTTTGAACCTGTTCCTTAAAACACTAGTGCTTAGGAAATCTATTGGAGGCAGAAGCAGTCAAGGGTAGCTTAGGGTTAGGTTTAGGGTTAGGGTGAGGGTTTCAGGACGGCTTAAGGTACGGGTTCGAGGAGGGGTTCGGGTAGGGCGTAGGTTATGGTTTAGGGTTAGGGTTACGGTTAGTATAAGGCTGGGCTCGGTTTCGGGTACGGGTTAGGATTAGGGTACGCGTTAGGGTTAGGGTAGGGGTTAGGGTTAGGGTACACGTTAGGGTTAGGGTCGTTATGAAACCTATCCCACTCTCTAGATACCCCTTAGCACGTAAAGGAATATTATTTGGGGGTCCAGCCATGGAGAAGAGTTAAGACACTAGGAGAAGATAAGGAACACACCCAGTATCAAGAAATTACATTAGGATTCTCTTTTTAACCTGTTTCTTAAAACACTAGTGCTTAGGAAATCTATTGGAGGCAGAAGCAGTCAAGGGTAGCTTAGGGTTAGGGTTAGGGTTAGGGTGAGGGTTAGGGTACGGCTTAGGGTACGGGTTCGGGGAGGGGTACGGGTACGGCGTAGGGTGTGTGTTAGGGTTAGGTTTAGGGTTAGTGTTAGGGTTAGGGCTCGGTTTAGGGTACGGGTTAGGATTAGGGTACGCGTTAGGGTTAGGGTAGGGGTTAGGTTTAGGGTACGCGTTAGGGTGAGGGTAGTTATTAAACATATCCCAATCTCTAGATACCCCTTAGCACGTAAAGGAGTATTATTTGGGGGTCCAGCCATGGAGAAGAGTTTAGACACTAGGATAAGATAAGGAACACACCCATTATCAAGAAATCACATTAGGATTCACTTTTGAACCTGTTCCTTAAAACACTAGTGCTTAGGAAATCTATTGGAGGCAGAAGCAGTCAAGGGTAGCTTAGGGTTAGGGTTAGGTTTAGGGTGAGGGTTTGGGGACGGCTTAAGGTACGGGTTCGAGGAGGGGTTCGGGTAGGGCGTAGGGTATGGTTTAGGGTTAGGGTTAGGGTTAGTATTAGGGCTGGGCTCGGTTTCTGGTACGGGTTAGGATTAGGGTACGCGTTAGGTTTAGGGTAGGGGTTAGGGTTAGGGTACACGTTAGGGTTAGGGTCGTTATTAAACCTATCCCACTCTCTAGATACCCCTTAGCACGTAAAGGAATATTATTTGGGGGTCCAGCCATGGAGAAGAGTTAAGACACTAGGAGAAGATAAGGAACACACCCAGTATCAAGAAATTACATTAGGATTCTCTTTTTAACCTGTTTCTTAAAACACTAGTGCTTAGGAAATCTATTGGAGGCAGAAGCAGTCAAGGGTAGCTTAGGGATAGGGTTAGGGTTAGGGTGAGGGTTAGGGTACGGCTTAGGGTACGGGTTCGGGGAGGGGTACGGGTACGGCGTAGGGTGTGTGTTAGGGTTAGGTTTAGGGTTAGTGTTAGGGTTAGGGCTCGGTTTAGGGTACGGGTTAGGATTAGGGAACGCGTTAGGGTTAGGGTAGGGTTTAGGTTTAGGGTACGCGTTAGGGTGAGGGTAGTTATTAAACATATCCCAATCTCTAGATACCCCTTAGCACGTAAAGGAGTATTATTTGGGGGTCCAGCCATGGAGAAGAGTTTAGACACTAGGATAAGATAAGGAACACACCCATTATCAAGAAATCACATTAGGATTCTCTTTTGAACCTGTTCCTTAAAACACTAGTGCTTAGGAAATCTATTGGAGGCAGAAGCAGTCAAGGGTAGCTTAGGGTTAGGGTTAGGGTTAGGGTGAGGGTTTGGGGACGGCTTAAGGTACGGGTTCGAGGAGGGGTTCGGGTAGGGCGTGGGGTATGTTTTAGGGTTAGGGTTAGGGTTAGTATTAGGGCTGGGCTCGGTTTCGGGTACGGGTTAGGATTAGGGTACGCGTTAGGGTTAGGGTAGGGGTTAGGGTTAGGGTACACGTTAGGGTTAGGGTCATTATTAAACCTATCCCACTCTCTAGATACCCCTTAGCACGTATAGGAATATTATTTGGGGGTCCAGCCATGGAGAAGAGTTTAGACACTAGGAGAAGATAAGGAACACACCCATTATCAAGAAATCACATTAGGATTCTCTTTTGAACCTTTTCCTTAAAACACTAGTGCTTAGGAAATCTATTAGAGGCAGAAGCAGTCAAGGGTAGCTTAGGTTTAGCGTTAGGGTTAGGGTGAGTGTTAGGGTAGGGCTTAGATTTCGGGTTCGGGCAGGGGTTTGGGTACGGCGTAAGGTATGGGTTAGGGTTAGGGTTAGGGTTAGTGTTAGGGTTAGGGCTCGGTTTAGGGTACGGTTTAGGATTAGGGTACGCGTTAGGGTTAGGGTAGGGGTTAGGGTTAGGATACGCATTAGGGTGAGGGTATTTATTAAACCTATCCCACTCTCTAGATACCCCTTAGCACGTAAAGGAATATTATTTGGGGGTCCAGCCATGGAGAAGAGTTTAGACACTAGGAGAAGATAAGGAACACACCCATTATCAAGAAATCACATTAGGATTCTCTTTTTAACCTGTTCCTTAAAACACTAGTGCTTAGGAAATATATTGGAGGCAGAAGCAGTCAAGGGTAGCTTAGTGTTAGGGTTAGGTTTAGAGCGAGGGTTAGGGTACAGCTTAGGGTACGGGTTCGGGGAGGGGTTCGGGTACGGCGTAGGGTATGGGTTAGGGTTAGTGTTAGGGATAGGGCTCGGTTTAGGGTACGGGTTAGGATTAGGGTATGCGTTAGGGTTAGGGTAGGGGTTAGGGTTAGGGTACGCGTTAGGGTGAGGGTAGTTATTAAACCTATCCCACTCTCCAGATAACCCTTAGCACGTAAAGGAATATTATTTGGGGTCCAGCCATGGAGAAGAGGTTAGACACTAGGAGAAGATAAGGAAAACACCCATTATGAAGAAATCACATTAGGATTCTCTTTTTAACCTGTTCCTTAAAACACTAGTGCTTAGGAAATCTATTGGAGGCAGAAGCAGTCAAGGGTAGCTTAGGGTTAGGGTTAGGGTTAGGGTGAGGGTTAGGGTACGGCTTAGGGTACGGGTTCGGGGAGGGGTCCGGGTAGGGCATAGGGTATGGGTTAGGGTTAGGGTTAGGGTTAGTGTTAGGGTTAGGGCTCGGTTTAGGCTACGGGTTAGGATTAGGGTACGGTTTAGGATTAGGGTACGCGTTAGGGATAGGGTAGGGGTTAGGGTTAGGGTACGTGTTAGGGTGAGGGTAGTTATTAAACCTATCCCACTCTCTAGATACCCCTTAGCACGTAAAGGAATATTATTTGGGGGTCCAGCCATGGAGAAGAGTTTAGACACTAGGATAAGATAAGGAACACACCCATTATCAAGAAATCACATTAGGATTCACTTTTGAACCTGTTCCTTAAAACACTAGTGCTTAGGAAATCTATTGGAGGCAGAAGCAGTCAAGGGTAGCTTAGGTTTAGGGTTAGGTTTAGGGTGAGGGTTTGGGGACGGCTTAAGGTACGGGTTCGAGGAGGGGTTCGGGTAGGGCGTAGGGTATGGTTTAGGGTTAGGGTTAGGGTTAGTAGTAGGGCTGGGCTCGGTTTCTGGTACGGGTTAGGATTAGGGTACGCGTTAGGGTTAGGGTAGGGGTTAGGGTTAGGGTACACGTTAGGGTTAGGGTCGTTATTAAACCTATCCCACTCTCTAGATACCCCTTAGCACGTAAAGGAATATTATTTGGGGGTCCAGCCATGGAGAAGAGTTAAGAGACTAGGAGAAGATAAGGAACACACCCATTCTCAAGAAATTACATTAGGATTCTCTTTTTAACCTGTTCCTTAAAACACTAGTGCTTAGGAAATCTATTGGAGGCAGAAGCAGTCAAGGGTAGCTTAGGGTTAGGGTTAGGGTTAGGGTGAGGGTTAGGGTACGGCTTAGGGTACGGGTTCGGTGAGGGGTCCGTGTAGGGCATAGGGTATGGTTTAGGGTTAGGGTTAGGGTTAGTGTTAGGGTTAGGGCTCGGTTTAGGCTACGGGTTAGGATTAGGGTACGCGTTAGGGATAGGGTAGGGGTTAGGGTTAGGGTACGCGTTAGGGTGAGGGTAGTTATTAAACCTATCCCACTCTCTAGATACCCCTTAGCACGTAAAGGAATATTATTTGGGGGTCCAGCCATGGAGAAGAGTTTAGACACTAGGATAAGATAAGGAACACACCCATTATCAAGAAATCACATTAGGATTCACTTTTGAACCTGTTCCTTAAAACACTAGTGCTTAGGAAATCTATTGGAGGCAGAAGCAGTCAAGGGTAGCTTAGGGTTAGGGTTAGGGTTAGGGTGAGGGTTTCAGGACGGCTTAAGGTACGGGTTCGAGGAGGGGTTCGGGTAGGGCGTAGGGTATGGTTTAGGGTTAGGGTTAGGGTTAGTAGTAGGGCTGGGCTCGGTTTCTGGTACGGGTTAGGATTAGGGTACGCGTTAGGGTTAGGGTAGGGGTTAGGGTTAGGGTACACGTTAGGGTTAGGGTCGTTATGAAACCTATCCCACTCTCTAGATACCCCTTAGCACGTAAAGGAATATTATTTGGGGGTCCAGCCATGGAGAAGAGTTAAGACACTAGGAGAAGATAAGGAACACACCCAGTATCAAGAAATTACATTAGGATTCTCTTTTTAACCTGTTTCTTAAAACACTAGTGCTTAGGAAATCTATTGGAGGCAGAAGCAGTCAAGGGTAGCTTAGGGTTAGGGTTAGGGTTAGGGTGAGGGTTAGGGTACGGCTTAGGGTACGGGTTCGGGGAGGGGTACGGGTACGGCGTAGGGTGTGTGTTAGGGTTAGGTTTAGGGTTAGTGTTAGGGTTAGGGCTCGGTTTAGGGTACGGGTTAGGATTAGGGAACGCGATAGGGTTAGGGTAGGGTTTAGGTTTAGGGTACGCGTTAGGGTGAGGGTAGTTATTAAACATATCCCAATCTCTAGATACCCCTTAGCACGTAAAGGAGTATTATTTGGGGGTCCAGCCATGGAGAAGAGTTTAGACACTAGGATAAGATAAGGAACACACCCATTATCAAGAAATCACATTAGGATTCTCTTTTGAACCTGTTCCTTAAAACACTAGTGCTTAGGAAATCTATTGGAGGCAGAAGCAGTCAAGGGTAGCTTAGGGTTAGGGTTAGGGTTAGGGTGAGGGTTTGGGGACGGCTTAAGGTACGGGTTCGAGGAGGGGTTCGGGTAGGGCGTGGGGTATGGTTTAGGGTTAGGGTTAGGGTTAGTATTAGGGCTGGGCTCGGTTTCGGGTACGGGTTAGGATTAGGGTACGCGTTAGGGTTAGGGTAGGGGTTAGGGTTAGGGTACACGTTAGGGTTAGGGTCGTTATTAAACCTATCCCACTCTCTAGATACCCCTTAGCACGTATAGGAATATTATTTGGGGGTCCAGCCATGGAGAAGAGTTTAGACACTAGGAGAAGATAAGGAACACACCCATTATCAAGAAATCACATTAGGATTCTCTTTTGAACCTTTTCCTTAAAACACTAGTGCTTAGGAAATCTATTGGAGGCAGAAGCAGTCAAGGGTAGCTTAGGTTTAGCGTTAGGGTTAGGGTGAGTGTTAGGGTAGGGCTTAGATTTCGGGTTCGGGCAGGGGTTTGGGTACGGCGTACGGTATGGGTTAGGGTTAGGGTTAGGGTTAGTGTTAGGGTTAGGGCTCGGTTTAGGGTACGGTTTAGGATTAGGGTACGCGTTAGGGTTAGGGTAGGGGTTAGGGTTAGGATACGCATTAGGGTGAGGGTATTTATTAAACCTATCCCACTCTCTAGATACCCCTTAGCACGTAAAGGAATATTATTTGGGGGTCCAGCCATGGAGAAGAGTTTAGACACTAGGAGAAGATAAGGAACACACCCATTATCAAGAAATCACATTAGGATTCTCTTTTTAACCTGTTCCTTGAAACACTAGTGCTTAGGAAATCTATTGGAGGCAGAAGCAGTCAAGGGTAGCTTAGTGTTAGGGTTAGGTTTAGGGCGAGGGTTAGGGTACAGCTTAGGGTACGGGTTCGGGGAGGGGTTCGGGTACGGCGTAGGGTATGGGTTAGGGTTAGTGTTAGGGATAGGGCTCGGTTTAGGGTACGGGTTAGGATTAGGGTATGCGTTAGGGTTAGGGTAGGGGTTAGGGTTAGGGTACGCGTTAGGGTGAGGGTAGTTATTAAACCTATCCCACTCTCCAGATAACCCTTAGCACGTAAAGGAATATTATTTGGGGTCCAGCCATGGAGAAGAGGTTAGACACTAGGAGAAGATAAGGAACACACCCATTATGAAGAAATCACATTAGGATTCTCTTTTTAACCTGTTCCTTAAAACACTAGTGCTTAGGAAATCTATTGGAGGCAGAAGCAGTCAAGGGTAGCTTAGGGTTAGGGTTAGGGTTAGGGTGAGGGTTAGGGTACGGCTTAGGGTACGGGTTCGGGGAGGGGTCCGGGTAGGGCATAGGGTATGGGTTAGGGTTAGGGTTAGGGTTAGTGTTAGGGTTAGGGCTCGGTTTAGGCTACGGGTTAGGATTAGGGTATGGGTTAGGATTAGGGTACGCGTTAGGGATAGGGTAGGGGTTAGGGTTAAGGTACGCGTTAGGGTGAGGGTAGTTATTAAACCTATCCCACTCTCTAGATACCCCTTAGCACGTAAAGGAATATTATTTGGGGGTCCAGCCATGGAGAAGAGTTTAGACACTAGGATAAGATAAGGAACACACCCATTATCAAGAAATCACATTAGGATTCACTTTTGAACCTGTTCCTTAAAACACTAGTGCTTAGGAAATCTATTGGAGGCAGAAGCAGTCAAGGGTAGCTTAGGGTTAGGGTTAGGGTTAGGGTGAGGGTTTCAGGACGGCTTAAGGTACGGGTTCGAGGAGGGGTTCGGGTAGGGCGTAGGTTATGGTTTAGGGTTAGGGTTACGGTTAGTATAAGGCTGGGCTCGGTTTCGGGTACGGGTTAGGATTAGGGTACGCGTTAGGGTTAGGGTAGGGGTTAGGGTTAGGGTACACGTTAGGGTTAGGGTCGTTATGAAACCTATCCCACTCTCTAGATACCCCTTAGCACGTAAAGGAATATTATTTGGGGGTCCAGCCATGGAGAAGAGTTAAGACACTAGGAGAAGATAAGGAACACACCCAGTATCAAGAAATTACATTAGGATTCTCTTTTTAACCTGTTTCTTAAAACACTAGTGCTTAGGAAATCTATTGGAGGCAGAAGCAGTCAAGGGTAGCTTAGGGTTAGGGTTAGGGTTAGGGTGAGGGTTAGGGTACGGCTTAGGGTACGGGTTCGGGGAGGGGTACGGGTACGGCGTAGGGTGTGTGTTAGGGTTAGGTTTAGGGTTAGTGTTAGGGTTAGGGCTCGGTTTAGGGTACGGGTTAGGATTAGGGTACGCGTTAGGGTTAGGGTAGGGGTTAGGTTTAGGGTACGCGTTAGGGTGAGGGTAGTTATTAAACATATCCCAATCTCTAGATACCCCTTAGCACGTAAAGGAGTATTATTTGGGGGTCCAGCCATGGAGAAGAGTTTAGACACTAGGATAAGATAAGGAACACAGCCATTATCAAGAAATCACATTAGGATTCACTTTTGAACCTGTTCCTTAAAACACTAGTGCTTAGGAAATCTATTGGAGGCAGAAGCAGTCAAGGGTAGCTTAGGGTTAGGGTTAGGTTTAGGGTGAGGGTTTGGGGACGGCTTAAGGTACGGGTTCGAGGAGGGGTTCGGGTAGGGCGTAGGGTATGGTTTAGGGTTAGGGTTAGGGTTAGTATTAGGGCTGGGCTCGGTTTCTGGTACGGGTTAGGATTAGGGTACGCGTTAGGGTTAGGGTAGGGGTTAGGGTTAGGGTACACGTTAGGGTTAGGGTCGTTATTAAACCTATCCCACTCTCTAGATACCCCTTAGCACGTATAGGAATATTATTTGGGGGTCCAGCCATGGAGAAGAGTTAAGAGACTAGGAGAAGATAAGGAACACACCCAGTATCAAGAAATTACATTAGGATTCTCTTTTTAACCTGTTCCTTAAAACACTAGTGCTTAGGAAATCTATTGGAGGCAGAAGCAGTCAAGGGTAGCTTAGGGTTAGGGTTAGGGTTAGGGTGAGGGTTAGGGTACGGCTTAGGGTACGGGTTCGGTGAGGGGTCCGGGTAGGGCATAGGGTATGGGTTAGGGTTAGGGTTAGGGTTAGTGTTAGGGTTAGGGCTCGGTTTAGGGTACGGGTTAGGATTAGGGTACGCGTTAGGGATAGGGTAGGGGTTAGGGTTAGGGTACGCGTTAGGGTGAGGGTAGTTATTAAACCTATCCCACTCTCTAGATACCCCTTAGCACGTAAAGGAATATTATTTGGGGGTCCAGCCATGGAGAAGAGTTTAGACACTAGGATAAGATAAGGAACACACCCATTATCAAGAAATCACATTAGGATTCACTTTTGAACCTGTTCCTTAAAACACTAGTGCTTAGGAAATCTATTGGAGGCAGAAGCAGTCAAGGGTAGCTTAGGGTTAGGGTTAGGCTTAGGGTGAGGGTTAGGGTACGGCTTAGGGTACGGGTTCGGTGAGGGGTCCGGGTAGGGCATAGGGTATGGGTTAGGGTTAGGGTTAGGGTTAGTGTTAGGTTTAGGGCTCGGTTTAGGCTACGGGTTAGGATTAGGGTACGCGTTAGGGATAGGGTAGGGGTTAGGGTTAGGGTACGCATTAGGGTGAGGGTAGTTATTAAACCTATCCCACTCTCTAGATACCCCTTAGCACGTAAAGGAATATTATTTGGGGGTCCAGCCATGGAGAAGAGTTTAGACACTAGGATAAGATAAGGAACACACCCATTATCAAGAAATCACATTAGGATTCACTTTTGAACCTGTTCCTTAAAACACTAGTGCTTAGGAAATCTATTGGAGGCAGAAGCAGTCAAGGGTAGCTTAGGGTTAGGGTTAGGGTTAGGGTGAGGGTTTCAGGACGGCTTAAGGTACGGGTTCGAGGAGGGGTTCGGGTAGGGCGTAGGGTATGGTTTAGGGTTAGGGTTAGGGTTAGTAGTAGGGCTGGGCTCGGTTTCTGGTACGGGTTAGGATTAGGGTACGCGTTAGGGTTAGGGTAGGGGTTAGGGTTAGGGTACACGTTAGGGTTAGGGTCGTTATGAAACCTATCCCACTCTCTAGATACCCCTTAGCACGTAAAGGAATATTATTTGGGGGTCCAGCCATGGAGAAGAGTTAAGACACTAGGAGAAGATAAGGAACACACCCAGTATCAAGAAATTACATTAGGATTCTCTTTTTAACCTGTTTCTTAAAACACTAGTGCTTAGGAAATCTATTGGAGGCAGAAGCAGTCAAGGGTAGCTTAGGGTTAGGGTTAGGGTTAGGGTGAGGGTTAGGGTACGGCTTAGGGTACGGGTTCGGGGAGGGGTACGGGTACGGCGTAGGGTGTGTGTTAGGGTTAGGTTTAGGGTTAGTGTTAGGGTTAGGGCTCGGTTTAGGGTACGGGTTAGGATTAGGGAACGCGATAGGGTTAGGGTAGGGTTTAGGTTTAGGGTACGCGTTAGGGTGAGGGTAGTTATTAAACATATCCCAATCTCTAGATACCCCTTAGCACGTAAAGGAGTATTATTTGGGGGTCCAGCCATGGAGAAGAGTTTAGACACTAGGATAAGATAAGGAACACACCCATTATCAAGAAATCACATTAGGATTCTCTTTTGAACCTGTTCCTTAAAACACTAGTGCTTAGGAAATCTATTGGAGGCAGAAGCAGTCAAGGGTAGCTTAGGGTTAGGGTTAGGGTTAGGGTGAGGGTTTGGGGACGGCTTAAGGTACGGGTTCGAGGAGGGGTTCGGGTAGGGCGTGGGGTATGGTTTAGGGTTAGGGTTAGGGTTAGTATTAGGGCTGGGCTCGGTTTCGGGTACGGGTTAGGATTAGGGTACGCGTTAGGGTTAGGGTAGGGGTTAGGGTTAGGGTACACGTTAGGGTTAGGGTCGTTATTAAACCTATCCCACTCTCTAGATACCCCTTAGCACGTATAGGAATATTATTTGGGGGTCCAGCCATGGAGAAGAGTTTAGACACTAGGAGAAGATAAGGAACACACCCATTATCAAGAAATCACATTAGGATTCTCTTTTGAACCTTTTCCTTAAAACACTAGTGCTTAGGAAATCTATTGGAGGCAGAAGCAGTCAAGGGTAGCTTAGGTTTAGCGTTAGGGTTAGGGTGAGTGTTAGGGTAGGGCTTAGATTTCGGGTTCGGGCAGGGGTTTGGGTACGGCGTACGGTATGGGTTAGGGTTAGGGTTAGGGTTAGTGTTAGGGTTAGGGCTCGGTTTAGGGTACGGTTTAGGATTAGGGTACGCGTTAGGGTTAGGGTAGGGGTTAGGGTTAGGATACGCATTAGGGTGAGGGTATTTATTAAACCTATCCCACTCTCTAGATACCCCTTAGCACGTAAAGGAATATTATTTGGGGGTCCAGCCATGGAGAAGAGTTTAGACACTAGGAGAAGATAAGGAACACACCCATTATCAAGAAATCACATTAGGATTCTCTTTTTAACCTGTTCCTTGAAACACTAGTGCTTAGGAAATCTATTGGAGGCAGAAGCAGTCAAGGGTAGCTTAGTGTTAGGGTTAGGTTTAGGGCGAGGGTTAGGGTACAGCTTAGGGTACGGGTTCGGGGAGGGGTTCGGGTACGGCGTAGGGTATGGGTTAGGGTTAGTGTTAGGGATAGGGCTCGGTTTAGGGTACGGGTTAGGATTAGGGTATGCGTTAGGGTTAGGGTAGGGGTTAGGGTTAGGGTACGCGTTAGGGTGAGGGTAGTTATTAAACCTATCCCACTCTCCAGATAACCCTTAGCACGTAAAGGAATATTATTTGGGGTCCAGCCATGGAGAAGAGGTTAGACACTAGGAGAAGATAAGGAACACACCCATTATGAAGAAATCACATTAGGATTCTCTTTTTAACCTGTTCCTTAAAACACTAGTGCTTAGGAAATCTATTGGAGGCAGAAGCAGTCAAGGGTAGCTTAGGGTTAGGGTTAGGGTTAGGGTGAGGGTTAGGGTACGGCTTAGGGTACGGGTTCGGGGAGGGGTCCGGGTAGGGCATAGGGTATGGGTTAGGGTTAGGGTTAGGGTTAGTGTTAGGGTTAGGGCTCGGTTTAGGCTACGGGTTAGGATTAGGGTATGGGTTAGGATTAGGGTACGCGTTAGGGATAGGGTAGGGGTTAGGGTTAAGGTACGCGTTAGGGTGAGGGTAGTTATTAAACCTATCCCACTCTCTAGATACCCCTTAGCACGTAAAGGAATATTATTTGGGGGTCCAGCCATGGAGAAGAGTTTAGACACTAGGATAAGATAAGGAACACACCCATTATCAAGAAATCACATTAGGATTCACTTTTGAACCTGTTCCTTAAAACACTAGTGCTTAGGAAATCTATTGGAGGCAGAAGCAGTCAAGGGTAGCTTAGGGTTAGGGTTAGGGTTAGGGTGAGGGTTTCAGGACGGCTTAAGGTACGGGTTCGAGGAGGGGTTCGGGTAGGGCGTAGGTTATGGTTTAGGGTTAGGGTTACGGTTAGTATAAGGCTGGGCTCGGTTTCGGGTACGGGTTAGGATTAGGGTACGCGTTAGGGTTAGGGTAGGGGTTAGGGTTAGGGTACACGTTAGGGTTAGGGTCGTTATGAAACCTATCCCACTCTCTAGATACCCCTTAGCACGTAAAGGAATATTATTTGGGGGTCCAGCCATGGAGAAGAGTTAAGACACTAGGAGAAGATAAGGAACACACCCAGTATCAAGAAATTACATTAGGATTCTCTTTTTAACCTGTTTCTTAAAACACTAGTGCTTAGGAAATCTATTGGAGGCAGAAGCAGTCAAGGGTAGCTTAGGGTTAGGGTTAGGGTTAGGGTGAGGGTTAGGGTACGGCTTAGGGTACGGGTTCGGGGAGGGGTACGGGTACGGCGTAGGGTGTGTGTTAGGGTTAGGTTTAGGGTTAGTGTTAGGGTTAGGGCTCGGTTTAGGGTACGGGTTAGGATTAGGGTACGCGTTAGGGTTAGGGTAGGGGTTAGGTTTAGGGTACGCGTTAGGGTGAGGGTAGTTATTAAACATATCCCAATCTCTAGATACCCCTTAGCACGTAAAGGAGTATTATTTGGGGGTCCAGCCATGGAGAAGAGTTTAGACACTAGGATAAGATAAGGAACACACCCATTATCAAGAAATCACATTAGGATTCACTTTTGAACCTGTTCCTTAAAACACTAGTGCTTAGGAAATCTATTGGAGGCAGAAGCAGTCAAGGGTAGCTTAGGGTTAGGGTTAGGTTTAGGGTGAGGGTTTGGGGACGGCTTAAGGTACGGGTTCGAGGAGGGGTTCGGGTAGGGCGTAGGGTATGGTTTAGGGTTAGGGTTAGGGTTAGTATTAGGGCTGGGCTCGGTTTCTGGTACGGGTTAGGATTAGGGTACGCGTTAGGGTTAGGGTAGGGGTTAGGGTTAGGGTACACGTTAGGGTTAGGGTCGTTATTAAACCTATCCCACTCTCTAGATACCCCTTAGCACGTATAGGAATATTATTTGGGGGTCCAGCCATGGAGAAGAGTTAAGAGACTAGGAGAAGATAAGGAACACACCCAGTATCAAGAAATTACATTAGGATTCTCTTTTTAACCTGTTCCTTAAAACACTAGTGCTTAGGAAATCTATTGGAGGCAGAAGCAGTCAAGGGTAGCTTAGGGTTAGGGTTAGGGTTAGGGTGAGGGTTAGGGTACGGCTTAGGGTACGGGTTCGGTGAGGGGTCCGGGTAGGGCATAGGGTATGGGTTAGGGTTAGGGTTAGGGTTAGTGTTAGGGTTAGGGCTCGGTTTAGGGTACGGGTTAGGATTAGGGTATGCGTTAGGGTTAGGGTAGGGGTTAGGGTTAGGGTACGCGTTAGGGTGAGGGTAGTTATTAAACCTATCCCACTCTCCAGATAACCCTTAGCACGTAAAGGAATATTATTTGGGGTCCAGCCATGGAGAAGAGGTTAGACACTAGGAGAAGATAAGGAACACACCCATTATGAAGAAATCACATTAGGATTCTCTTTTTAACCTGTTCCTTAAAACACTAGTGCTTAGGAAATCTATTGGAGGCAGAAGCAGTCAAGGGTAGCTTAGGGTTAGGGTTAGGGTTAGGGTGAGGGTTAGGGTACGGCTTAGGGTACGGGTTCGGGGAGGGGTCCGGGTAGGGCATAGGGTATGGGTTAGGGTTAGGGTTAGGGTTAGTGTTAGGGTTAGGGCTCGGTTTAGGCTACGGGTTAGGATTAGGGTATGGGTTAGGATTAGGGTACGCGTTAGGGATAGGGTAGGGGTTAGGGTTAAGGTACGCGTTAGGGTGAGGGTAGTTATTAAACCTATCCCACTCTCTAGATACCCCTTAGCACGTAAAGGAATATTATTTGGGGGTCCAGCCATGGAGAAGAGTTTAGACACTAGGATAAGATAAGGAACACACCCATTATCAAGAAATCACATTAGGATTCACTTTTGAACCTGTTCCTTAAAACACTAGTGCTTAGGAAATCTATTGGAGGCAGAAGCAGTCAAGGGTAGCTTAGGGTTAGGGTTAGGGTTAGGGTGAGGGTTTCAGGACGGCTTAAGGTACGGGTTCGAGGAGGGGTTCGGGTAGGGCGTAGGTTATGGTTTAGGGTTAGGGTTACGGTTAGTATAAGGCTGGGCTCGGTTTCGGGTACGGGTTAGGATTAGGGTACGCGTTAGGGTTAGGGTAGGGGTTAGGGTTAGGGTACACGTTAGGGTTAGGGTCGTTATGAAACCTATCCCACTCTCTAGATACCCCTTAGCACGTAAAGGAATATTATTTGGGGGTCCAGCCATGGAGAAGAGTTAAGACACTAGGAGAAGATAAGGAACACACCCAGTATCAAGAAATTACATTAGGATTCTCTTTTTAACCTGTTTCTTAAAACACTAGTGCTTAGGAAATCTATTGGAGGCAGAAGCAGTCAAGGGTAGCTTAGGGTTAGGGTTAGGGTTAGGGTGAGGGTTAGGGTACGGCTTAGGGTACGGGTTCGGGGAGGGGTACGGGTACGGCGTAGGGTGTGTGTTAGGGTTAGGTTTAGGGTTAGTGTTAGGGTTAGGGCTCGGTTTAGGGTACGGGTTAGGATTAGGGAACGCGATAGGGTTAGGGTAGGGTTTAGGTTTAGGGTACGCGTTAGGGTGAGGGTAGTTATTAAACATATCCCAATCTCTAGATACCCCTTAGCACGTAAAGGAGTATTATTTGGGGGTCCAGCCATGGAGAAGAGTTTAGACACTAGGATAAGATAAGGAACACACCCATTATCAAGAAATCACATTAGGATTCTCTTTTGAACCTGTTCCTTAAAACACTAGTGCTTAGGAAATCTATTGGAGGCAGAAGCAGTCAAGGGTAGCTTAGGGTTAGGGTTAGGGTTAGGGTGAGGGTTTGGGGACGGCTTAAGGTACGGGTTCGAGGAGGGGTTCGGGTAGGGCGTGGGGTATGGTTTAGGGTTAGGGTTAGGGTTAGTATTAGGGCTGGGCTCGGTTTCGGGTACGGGTTAGGATTAGGGTACGCGTTAGGGTTAGGGTAGGGGTTAGGGTTAGGGTACACGTTAGGGTTAGGGTCGTTATTAAACCTATCCCACTCTCTAGATACCCCTTAGCACGTATAGGAATATTATTTGGGGGTCCAGCCATGGAGAAGAGTTTAGACACTAGGAGAAGATAAGGAACACACCCATTATCAAGAAATCACATTAGGATTCTCTTTTGAACCTTTTCCTTAAAACACTAGTGCTTAGGAAATCTATTGGAGGCAGAAGCAGTCAAGGGTAGCTTAGGTTTAGCGTTAGGGTTAGGGTGAGTGTTAGGGTAGGGCTTAGATTTCGGGTTCGGGCAGGGGTTTGGGTACGGCGTACGGTATGGGTTAGGGTTAGGGTTAGGGTTAGTGTTAGGGTTAGGGCTCGGTTTAGGGTACGGTTTAGGATTAGGGTACGCGTTAGGGTTAGGGTAGGGGTTAGGGTTAGGATACGCATTAGGGTGAGGGTATTTATTAAACCTATCCCACTCTCTAGATACCCCTTAGCACGTAAAGGAATATTATTTGGGGGTCCAGCCATGGAGAAGAGTTTAGACACTAGGAGAAGATAAGGAACACACCCATTATCAAGAAATCACATTAGGATTCTCTTTTTAACCTGTTCCTTAAAACACTAGTGCTTAGGAAATCTATTGGAGGCAGAAGCAGTCAAGGGTAGCTTAGTGTTAGGGTTAGGTTTAGGGCGAGGGTTAGGGTACAGCTTAGGGTACGGGTTCGGGGAGGGGTTCGGGTACGGCGTAGGGTATGGGTTAGGGTTAGTGTTAGGGATAGGGCTCGGTTTAGGGTACGGGTTAGGATTAGGGTATGCGTTAGGGTTAGGGTAGGGGTTAGGGTTAGGGTACGCGTTAGGGTGAGGGTAGTTATTAAACCTATCCCACTCTCCAGATAACCCTTAGCACGTAAAGGAATATTATTTGGGGTCCAGCCATGGAGAAGAGGTTAGACACTAGGAGAAGATAAGGAACACACCCATTATGAAGAAATCACATTAGGATTCTCTTTTTAACCTGTTCCTTAAAACACTAGTGCTTAGGAAATCTATTGGAGGCAGAAGCAGTCAAGGGTAGCTTAGGGTTAGGGTTAGGGTTAGGGTGAGGGTTAGGGTACGGCTTAGGGTACGGGTTCGGGGAGGGGTCCGGGTAGGGCATAGGGTATGGGTTAGGGTTAGGGTTAGGGTTAGTGTTAGGGTTAGGGCTCGGTTTAGGCTACGGGTTAGGATTAGGGTATGGGTTAGGATTAGGGTACGCGTTAGGGATAGGGTAGGGGTTAGGGTTAAGGTACGCGTTAGGGTGAGGGTAGTTATTAAACCTATCCCACTCTCTAGATACCCCTTAGCACGTAAAGGAATATTATTTGGGGGTCCAGCCATGGAGAAGAGTTTAGACACTAGGATAAGATAAGGAACACACCCATTATCAAGAAATCACATTAGGATTCACTTTGAACCTGTTCCTTAAAACACTAGTGCTTAGGAAATCTATTGGAGGCAGAAGCAGTCAAGGGTAGCTTAGGGTTAGGGTTAGGGTTAGGGTGAGGGTTTCAGGACGGCTTAAGGTACGGGTTCGAGGAGGGGTTCGGGTAGGGCGTAGGTTATGGTTTAGGGTTAGGGTTACGGTTAGTATAAGGCTGGGCTCGGTTTTCGGGTACGGGTTAGGATTAGGGTACGCGTTAGGGTTAGGGTAGGGGTTAGGGTTAGGGTACACGTTAGGGTTAGGGTCGTTATGAAACCTATCCCACTCTCTAGATACCCCTTAGCACGTAAAGGAATATTATTTGGGGGTCCAGCCATGGAGAAGAGTTAAGACACTAGGAGAAGATAAGGAACACACCCAGTATCAAGAAATTACATTAGGATTCTCTTTTTAACCTGTTTCTTAAAACACTAGTGCTTAGGAAATCTATTGGAGGCAGAAGCAGTCAAGGGTAGCTTAGGGTTAGGGTTAGGGTTAGGGTGAGGGTTAGGGTACGGCTTAGGGTACGGGTTCGGGGAGGGGTACGGGTACGGCGTAGGGTGTGTGTTAGGGTTAGGTTTAGGGTTAGTGTTAGGGTTAGGGCTCGGTTTAGGGTACGGGTTAGGATTAGGGTACGCGTTAGGGTTAGGGTAGGGGTTAGGTTTAGGGTACGCGTTAGGGTGAGGGTAGTTATTAAACATATCCCAATCTCTAGATACCCCTTAGCACGTAAAGGAGTATTATTTGGGGGTCCAGCCATGGAGAAGAGTTTAGACACTAGGATAAGATAAGGAACACACCCATTATCAAGAAATCACATTAGGATTCACTTTTGAACCTGTTCCTTAAAACACTAGTGCTTAGGAAATCTATTGGAGGCAGAAGCAGTCAAGGGTAGCTTAGGGTTAGGGTTAGGTTTAGGGTGAGGGTTTGGGGACGGCTTAAGGTACGGGTTCGAGGAGGGGTTCGGGTAGGGCGTAGGGTATGGTTTAGGGTTAGGTTAGGGTTAGTATTAGGGCTGGGCTCGGTTTCTGGTACGGGTTAGGATTAGGGTACGCGTTAGGGTTAGGGTAGGGGTTAGGGTTAGGGTACACGTTAGGGTTAGGGTCGTTATTAAACCTATCCCACTCTCTAGATACCCCTTAGCACGTATAGGAATATTATTTGGGGTCCAGCCATGGAGAAGAGTTAAGAGACTAGGAGAAGATAAGGAACACACCCAGTATCAAGAAATTACATTAGGATTCTCTTTTTAACCTGTTCCTTAAAACACTAGTGCTTAGGAAATCTATTGGAGGCAGAAGCAGTCAAGGGTAGCTTAGGGTTAGGGTTAGGGTTAGGGTGAGGGTTAGGGTACGGCTTAGGGTACGGGTTCGGTGAGGGGTCCGGGTAGGGCATAGGGTATGGGTTAGGGTTAGGGTTAGGGTTAGTGTTAGGGTTAGGGCTCGGTTTAGGGTACGGGTTAGGATTAGGGTACGCGTAAGGGATAGGGTAGGGGTTAGGGTTAGGGTACGCATTAGGGTGAGGGTAGTTATTAAACCTATCCCACTCTCTAGATACCCCTTAGCACGTAAAGGAATATTATTTGGGGGTCCAGCCATGGAGAAGAGTTTAGACACTAGGATAAGATAAGGAACACACCCATTATCAAGAAATCACATTAGGATTCACTTTTGAACCTGTTCCTTAAAACACTAGTGCTTAGGAAATCTATTGGAGGCAGAAGCAGTCAAGGGTAGCTTAGGGTTAGGGTTAGGGTTAGGGTGAGGGTTTCAGGACGGCTTAAGGTACGGGTTCGAGGAGGGGTTCGGGTAGGGCGTAGGGTATGGTTTAGGGTTAGGGTTAGGGTTTAGTAGTAGGGCTGGGCTCGGTTTCTGGTACGGGTTATGATTAGGGTACGCGTTAGGGTTAGGGTAGGGGTTAGGGTTAGGGTACACGTTAGGGTTAGGGTCGTTATGAAACCTATCCACTCTCTAGATACCCCTTAGCACGTAAAGGAATATTATTTGGGGGTCCAGCCATGGAGAAGAGTTAAGACACTAGGAGAAGATAAGGAACACACCCAGTATCAAGAATTACATTAGGATTCTCTTTTTAACCTGTTTCTTAAAACACTAGTGCTTAGGAAATCTATTGGAGGCAGAAGCAGTCAAGGGTAGCTTAGGGTTAGGGTTAGGGTTAGGGTGAGGGTTAGGGTACGGCTTAGGGTACGGGTTCGGGGAGGGGTACGGGTACGGCGTAGGGTGTGTGTTAGGGTTAGGTTTAGGGTTAGTGTTAGGGTTAGGGCTCGGTTTAGGGTACGGGTTAGGATTAGGGAACGCGATAGGGTTAGGGTAGGGTTTAGGTTTAGGGTACGCGTTAGGGTGAGGGTAGTTATTAAACATATCCCAATCTCTAGATACCCCTTAGCACGTAAAGGAGTATTATTTGGGGGTCCAGCCATGGAGAAGAGTTTAGACACTAGGATAAGATAAGGAACACACCCATTATCAAGAAATCACATTAGGATTCTCTTTTGAACCTGTTCCTTAAAACACTAGTGCTTAGGAAATCTATTGGAGGCAGAAGCAGTCAAGGGTAGCTTAGGGTTAGGGTTAGGGTTAGGGTGAGGGTTTGGGGACGGCTTAAGGTACGGGTTCGAGGAGGGGTTCGGGTAGGGCGTGGGGTATGGTTTAGGGTTAGGGTTAGGGTTAGTATTAGGGCTGGGCTCGGTTTCGGGTACGGGTTAGGATTAGGGTACGCGTTAGGGTTAGGGTAGGGGTTAGGGTTAGGGTACACGTTAGGGTTAGGGTCGTTATTAAACCTATCCCACTCTCTAGATACCCCTTAGCACGTATAGGAATATTATTTGGGGGTCCAGCCATGGAGAAGAGTTTAGACACTAGGAGAAGATAAGGAACACACCCATTATCAAGAAATCACATTAGGATTCTCTTTTGAACCTTTTCCTTAAAACACTAGTGCTTAGGAAATCTATTGGAGGCAGAAGCAGTCAAGGGTAGCTTAGGTTTAGCGTTAGGGTTAGGGTGAGTGTTAGGGTAGGGCTTAGATTTCGGGTTCGGGCAGGGGTTTGGGTACGGCGTACGGTATGGGTTAGGGTTAGGGTTAGGGTTAGTGTTAGGGTTAGGGCTCGGTTTAGGGTACGGTTTAGGATTAGGGTACGCGTTAGGGTTAGGGTAGGGGTTAGGGTTAGGATACGCATTAGGGTGAGGGTATTTATTAAACCTATCCCACTCTCTAGATACCCCTTAGCACGTAAAGGAATATTATTTGGGGGTCCAGCCATGGAGAAGAGTTTAGACACTAGGAGAAGATAAGGAACACACCCATTATCAAGAAATCACATTAGGATTCTCTTTTTAACCTGTTCCTTAAAACACTAGTGCTTAGGAAATCTATTGGAGGCAGAAGCAGTCAAGGGTAGCTTAGTGTTAGGGTTAGGTTTAGGGCGAGGGTTAGGGTACAGCTTAGGGTACGGGTTCGGGGAGGGGTTCGGGTACGGCGTAGGGTATGGGTTAGGGTTAGTGTTAGGGATAGGGCTCGGTTTAGGGTACGGGTTAGGATTAGGGTATGCGTTAGGGTTAGGGTAGGGGTTAGGGTTAGGGTACGCGTTAGGGTGAGGGTAGTTATTAAACCTATCCCACTCTCCAGATAACCCTTAGCACGTAAAGGAATATTATTTGGGGTCCAGCCATGGAGAAGAGGTTAGACACTAGGAGAAGATAAGGAACACACCCATTATGAAGAAATCACATTAGGATTCTCTTTTTAACCTGTTCCTTAAAACACTAGTGCTTAGGAAATCTATTGGAGGCAGAAGCAGTCAAGGGTAGCTTAGGGTTAGGGTTAGGGTTAGGGTGAGGGTTAGGGTACGGCTTAGGGTACGGGTTCGGGGAGGGGTCCGGGTAGGGCAAAGGGTATGGGTTAGGGTTAGGGTTAGGGTTAGTGTTAGGGTTAGGGCTCGGTTTAGGCTACGGGTTAGGATTAGGGTATGGGTTAGGATTAGGGTACGCGTTAGGGATAGGGTAGGGGTTAGGGTTAAGGTACGCGTTAGGGTGAGGGTAGTTATTAAACCTATCCCACTCTCTAGATACCCCTTAGCACGTAAAGGAATATTATTTGGGGGTCCAGCCATGGAGAAGAGTTTAGACACTAGGATAAGATAAGGAACACACCCATTATCAAGAAATCACATTAGGATTCACTTTTGAACCTGTTCCTTAAAACACTAGTGCTTAGGAAATCTATTGGAGGCAGAAGCAGTCAAGGGTAGCTTAGGGTTAGGGTTAGGGTTAGGGTGAGGGTTTCAGGACGGCTTAAGGTACGGGTTCGAGGAGGGGTTCGGGTAGGGCGTAGGTTATGGTTTAGGGTTAGGGTTACGGTTAGTATAAGGCTGGGCTCGGTTTCGGGTACGGGTTAGGATTAGGGTACGCGTTAGGGTTAGGGTAGGGGTTAGGGTTAGGGTACACGTTAGGGTTAGGGTCGTTATGAAACCTATCCCACTCTCTAGATACCCCTTAGCACGTAAAGGAATATTATTTGGGGGTCCAGCCATGGAGAAGAGTTAAGACACTAGGAGAAGATAAGGAACACACCCAGTATCAAGAAATTACATTAGGATTCTCTTTTTAACCTGTTTCTTAAAACACTAGTGCTTAGGAAATCTATTGGAGGCAGAAGCAGTCAAGGGTAGCTTAGGGTTAGGGTTAGGGTTAGGGTGAGGGTTAGGGTACGGCTTAGGGTACGGGTTCGGGGAGGGGTACGGGTACGGCGTAGGGTGTGTGTTAGGGTTAGGTTTAGGGTTAGTGTTAGGGTTAGGGCTCGGTTTAGGGTACGGGTTAGGATTAGGGTACGCGTTAGGGTTAGGGTAGGGGTTAGGTTTAGGGTACGCGTTAGGGTGAGGGTAGTTATTAAACATATCCCAATCTCTAGATACCCCTTAGCACGTAAAGGAGTATTATTTGGGGGTCCAGCCATGGAGAAGAGTTTAGACACTAGGATAAGATAAGGAACACACCCATTATCAAGAAATCACATTAGGATTCACTTTTGAACCTGTTCCTTAAAACACTAGTGCTTAGGAAATCTATTGGAGGCAGAAGCAGTCAAGGGTAGCTTAGGGTTAGGGTTAGGTTTAGGGTGAGGGTTTGGGGACGGCTTAAGGTACGGGTTCGAGGAGGGGTTCGGGTAGGGCGTAGGGTATGGTTTAGGGTTAGGGTTAGGGTTAGTATTAGGGCTGGGCTCGGTTTCTGGTACGGGTTAGGATTAGGGTACGCGTTAGGGTTAGGGTAGGGGTTAGGGTTAGGGTACACGTTAGGGTTAGGGTCGTTATTAAACCTATCCCACTCTCTAGATACCCCTTAGCACGTATAGGAATATTATTTGGGGGTCCAGCCATGGAGAAGAGTTAAGAGACTAGGAGAAGATAAGGAACACACCCAGTATCAAGAAATTACATTAGGATTCTCTTTTTAACCTGTTCCTTAAAACACTAGTGCTTAGGAAATCTATTGGAGGCAGAAGCAGTCAAGGGTAGCTTAGGGTTAGGGTTAGGGTTAGGGTGAGGGTTAGGGTACGGCTTAGGGTACGGGTTCGGTGAGGGGTCCGGGTAGGGCATAGGGTATGGGTTAGGGTTAGGGTTAGGGTTAGTGTTAGGGTTAGGGCTCGGTTTAGGGTACGGGTTAGGATTAGGGTACGCGTAAGGGATAGGGTAGGGGTTAGGGTTAGGGTACGCGTTAGGGTGAGGGTAGTTATTAAACCTATCCCACTCTCTAGATACCCCTTAGCACGTAAAGGAATATTATTTGGGGGTCCAGCCATGGAGAAGAGTTTAGACACTAGGATAAGATAAGGAACACACCCATTATCAAGAAATCACATTAGGATTCACTTTTGAACCTGTTCCTTAAAACACTACTGCTTAGGAAATCTATTGGAGGCAGAAGCAGTCAAGGGTAGCTTAGGGTTAGGGTTAGGGTTAGGGTGAGGGTTAGGGTACGGCTTAGGGTACGGGTTCGGTGAGGGGTCCGGGTAGGGCATAGGGTATGGGTTAGGGTTAGGGTTAGGGTTAGTGTTAGGGTTAGGGCTCGGTTTAGGCTACGGGTTAGGATTAGGGTACGCGTTAGGGATAGGGTAGGGGTTAGGGTTAGGGTACGCGTTAGGGTGAGGGTAGTTATTAAACCTCTCCCACTCTCTAGATACCCCTTAGCACGTAAAGGAATATTATTTGGGGGTCCAGCCATGGAGAAGAGTTTACACACTAGGATAAGATAAGGAACACACCCATTATCAAGAAATCACATTAGGATTCACTTTTGAACCTGTTCCTTAAAACACTAGTGCTTAGGAAATCTATTGGAGGCAGAAGCAGTCAAGGGTAGCTTAGGGTTAGGGTTAGGGTTAGGGTGAGGGTTTCAGGACGGCTTAAGGTACGGGTTCGAGGAGGGGTTCGGGTAGGGCGTAGGGTATGGTTTAGGGTTAGGGTTAGGGTTAGTAGTAGGGCTGGGCTCGGTTTCGGGTACGGGTTAGGATTGGGGTACGCGTTAGGGTTAGGGTAGGGGTTAGGGTTAGGGTACACGTTAGGGTTAGGGTCGTTATTAAACCTATCCCACTCTCTAGATACCCCTTAGCACGTAAAGGAATATTATTTGGGGGTCCAGCCATGGAGAAGAGTTAAGACACTAGGAGAAGATAAGGAACACAACCAGTATCAAGAAATTACATTAGGATTCTCTTTTTAACCTGTTTCTTAAAACACTAGTGCTTAGGAAATCTATTGGAGGCAGAAGCAGTCAAGGGTAGCTTAGGGTTAGGGTTAGGGTTAGGGTGAGGGTTAGGGTACGGCTTAGGATATGGGTTCGGGGAGGGGTACGGGTACGGCGTAGGGTGTGTGTTAGGGTTAGGTTTAGGGTTAGTGTTAGAGTTAGGGCTTGGTTTAGGGTACGGGTTAGAATTAGGGAACGCGTTAGGGTTAGGGTAGGGTTTAGGTTTAGGGTACGCGTTAGGGTGAGGGTAGTTATTAAACATATCCCAATCTCTAGATACCCCTTAGCACGTAAAGGAGTATTATTTGGGGGTCCAGCCATGGAGAAGAGTTTAGACACTAGGATAAGATAAGGAACACACCCATTATCAAGAAATCACATTAGGATTCTCTTTTGAAACTGTTCCTTAAAACACTAGTGCTTAGGAAATATATTGGAGGCAGAAGCAGTCAAGGGTAGCTTAGAGTTAGGGTTAGGGTTAGGGTGAGGGTTTGGGGACGGCTTAAGGTACGGGTTCGAGGAGGGGTTCGGGTAGGGCGTGGGGTATGGTTTAGGGTTAGGGTTAGGGTTAGTATTAGGGCTGGGCTCGGTTTCGGGTACGGGTTAGGATTAGGGAACGCGTTAGGGTTAGGGTAGGTGTTAGGGTTAGGGTACACGTTAGGGTTAGGGTCGTTATTAAACCTATCCCACTCTCTAGATACCCCTTAGCACGTATAGGAATATTATTTGGGGGTCCAGCCATGGAGAAGAGTTTAGACACTAGGAGAAGATAAGGAACACACCCATTATCAAGAAATCACATTAGGATTCTCTTTTGAACCTTTTCCTTAAAACACTAGTGCTTAGGAAATCTATTGGAGGCAGAAGCAGTCAAGGGTAGCTTAGGTTTAGCGTTAGGGTTAGGGTGAGTGTTAGGGTAGGGCTTAGATTTCGGGTTCGGGCAGGGGTTTGGGTACGGCGTAAGGTATGGGTTAGGGTTAGGGTTAGGGTTAGTGTTAGGGTTAGGGCTCGGTTTAGGGTACGGTTTAGGATTAGGGTACGCGTTAGGTTTAGGGTAGGGGTTAGGGTTAGGATACGCATTAGGGTGAGGGTATTTATTAAACCTATCCCACTCTCTAGATACCCCTTAGCACGTAAAGGAATATTATTTGGGGGTCCAGCCATGGAGAAGAGTTTAGACACTAGGAGAAGATAAGGCACACACACATTATCAAGAAATCACATTAGGATTCTCTTTTTAACCTATTCCTTAAAACACTAGTGCTTAGGAAATATATTGGAGGCAGAAGCAGTCAAGGGTAGCTTAGTGTTAGGGTTAGGTTTAGGGCGAGGGTTAGGGTACAGCTTAGGGTACGGGTTCGGGGAGGGTTTCGGGTACGGCGTAGGGTATGGGTTAGGGTTAGTGTTAGGGATAGGGCTCGGTGTAGGGTACGGGTTAGGATTAGGGTATGCATTAGGGTTAGGGTAGGGGTTAGGGTTAGGGTACGCGTTAGGGTGAGGGTAGTTATTAAACCTATCCCACTCTCCAGATAACCCTTCGCACGTAAAGGAATATTATTTGGGGTCCAGCCATGGAGAAGAGGTTAGACACTAGGAGAAGATAAGGAACACACCCATTATGAAGAAATCACATTAGGATTCTCTTTTTAACCTGTTCCTTAAAACACTAGTGCTTAGGAAATCTATTGGAGGCAGAAGCAGTCAAGGGTAGCTTAGGGTTAGGGTTAGGGTTAGGGTGAGGGTTAGGGTACGGCTTAGGGTACGGGTTCGGGGAGGGGTCCGGGTAGGGCATAGGGTATGGGTTAGGGTTAGGGTTAGGGTTAGTGTTAGGGTTAGGGCTCGGTTTAGGCTACGGGTTAGGATTAGGGTACGGGTTAGGATTAGGGTACGCGTTAGGGATAGGGTAGGGGTTAGGGTTAGTGTACGCGTTAGGGTGAGGGTAGTTATTAAACCTATCCCACTCTCTAGATACCCCTTAGCACGTAAAGGAATATGATTTGGGGGTCCAGCCATGGAGAAGAGTTTAGACACTAGGATAAGATAAGGAACACACCCATTATCAAGAAATCACATTAGGATTCACTTTTGAACCTGTTCCTTAAAACACTAGTGCTTAGGAAATCTATTGGAGGCAGAAGCAGTCAAGGGTAGCTTAGTGTTAGGGTTAGGGTTAGGGTGAGGGTTTCAGGACGGCTTAAGGTACGGGTTCGAGGAGGGGTTCGGGTAGGGCGTAGGTTATGGTTTAGGGTTAGGGTTACGGTTAGTATTAGGGCTGGGCTCGGTTTCGGGTACGGGTTAGGATTAGGGTACGCGTTATGGTTAGGGTAGGGGTTAGGGTTAGGGTACACGTTAGGGTTAGGATCGTTATGAAACCTATCCCACTCTCTAGATACCCCTTAGCACGTAAAGGAATATTATTTGGGGGTCCAGCCATGGAGAAGAGTTAAGACACTAGGAGAAGATAAGGAACACACCCAGTATCAAGAAATTACATTAGGATTCTCTTTTTAACCTGTTTCTTAAAACACTAGTGCTTAGGAAATCTATTGGAGGCAGAAGCAGTCAAGGGTAGCTTAGGGTTAGGGTTAGGTTTAGGGTGAGGTTTAGGGTACGGCTTAGGGTACGGGTTCGGTGAGGGGTCCGGGTAGGGCATAGGGTATGGTTTAGGGTTAGGGTTAGGGTTAGTGTTAGGGTTAGGGCTCGGTTTAGGCTACGGGTTAGGATTAGGGTACGCGTTAGGGATAGGGTAGGGGTTAGGGTTAGGGTACGCGTTAGGGTGAGGGTAGTTATTAAACCTATCCCACTCTCTAGATACCCCTTAGCACGTAAAGGAATATTATTTGGGGGTCCAGCCATGGAGAAGAGTTTAGACACTAGGATAAGATAAGGAACACACCCATTATCAAGAAATCACATTAGGATTCACTTTTGAACCTGTTCCTTAAAACACTAGTGCTTAGGAAATCTATTGGAGGCAGAAGCAGTCAAGGGTAGCTTAGGGTTAGGGTTAGGGTTAGGGTGAGGGTTAGGGTACGGCTTAGGGTACGGGTTCGGTGAGGGGTCCGGGTAGGGCATAGGGTATGGGTTAGGGTTAGGGTTAGGGTTAGTGTTAGGATTAGGGCTCGGTTTAGGCTACGGGTTAGGATTAGGGTATGCGTTAGGGATAGGGTAGGGGTTAGGGTTAGGGTACGCGTTAGGGTGAGGGTAGTTATTAAACCTATCCCACTCTCTAGATACCCCTTAGCACGTAAAGGAATATTATTTGGGGGTCCAGCCATGGAGAAGAGTTTAGACACTAGGATAAGATAAGGAACACACCCATTATCAAGAAATCACATTAGGATTCACTTTTGAACCTGTTCCTTAAAACACTAGTGCTTAGGAAATCTATTGGAGGCAGAAGCAGTCAAGGGTAGCTTAGGGTTAGGGTTAGGGTTAGGGTGAGGGTTTCAGGACAGCTTAAGGTACGGGTTCGAGGAGGGGTTCGGGTAGGGCGTAGGGTATGGTTTAGGGTTAGGGTTAGGGTTAGTAGTAGGGCTGGGCTCGGTTTCGGGTACGGGTTAGGATTAGGGTACGCGTTAGGGTTAGGGTAGGGGTTAGGGTTAGGGTACACGTTAGGGTTAGGGTCGTTATTAAACCTATCCCACTCTCTAGATACCCCTTAGCACGTAAAGGAATATTATTTGGGGGTCCAGCCATGGAGAAGAGTTAAGACACTAGGAGAAGATAAGGAACACACCCAGTATCAAGAAATTACATTAGGATTCTCTTTTTAACCTGTTTCTTAAAACACTAGTGCTTAGGAAATCTATTGGAGGCAGAAGCAGTCAAGGGTAGCTTAGGGTTAGGGTTAGGTTTAGGGTGAGGGTTAGGGTACGGCTTAGGGTACGGGTTCGGTGAGGGGTCCGGGTAGGGCATAGGGTATGGTTTAGGGTTAGGGTTAGGGTTAGTGTTAGGGTTAGGGCTCGGTTTAGGCTACGGGTTAGGATTAGGGTACGCGTTAGGGATAGGGTAGGGGTTAGGGTTAGGGTACGCGTTAGGGTGAGGGTAGTTATTAAACCTATCCCACTCTCTAGATACCCCTTAGCACGTAAAGGAATATTATTTGGGGGTCCAGCCATGGAGAAGAGTTTAGACACTAGGATAAGATAAGGAACACACCCATTATCAAGAAATCACATTAGGATTCTCTTTTGAACCTGTTCCTTAAAACACTAGTGCTTAGGAAATCTATTGGAGGCAGAAGCAGTCAAGGGTAGCTTAGAGTTAGGGTTAGGGTTAGGGTGAGGGTTTGGGGACGGCTTAAGGTACGGGTTCGAGGAGGGGTTCGGGTAGGGCGTGGGGTATGGTTTAGGGTTAGGGTTAGGGTTAGTATTAGGGCTGGGCTCGGTTTCGGGTACGGGTTAGGATTAGGGAACGCGTTAGGGTTAGGGTAGGTGTTAGGGTTAGGGTACACGTTAGGGTTAGGGTCGTTATTAAACCTATCCCACTCTCTAGATACCCCTTAGCACGTATAGGAATATTATTTGGGGGTCCAGCCATGGAGAAGAGTTTAGACACTAGGAGAAGATAAGGAACACACCCATTATCAAGAAATCACATTAGGATTCTCTTTTGAAACTTTTCCTTAAAACACTAGTGCTTAGGAAATCTATTGGAGGCAGAAGCAGTCAAGGGTAGCTTAGGTTTAGCGTTAGGGTTAGGGTGAGTGTTAGGGTAGGGCTTAGATTTCGGGTTCGGGCAGGGGTTTGGGTACGGCGTAAGGTATGGGTTAGGGTTAGGGTTAGTGTTAGGGTTAGGGCTCGGTTTAGGGTACGGTTTAGGATTAGGGTACGCGTTAGGGTTAGGGTAGGGGTTAGGGTTAGGATACGCATTAGGGTGAGGGTATTTATTAAACCTATCCCACTCTCTAGATACCCCTTAGCACGTAAAGGAATATTATTTGGGGGTCCAGCCATGGAGAAGAGTTTAGACACTAGGAGAAGATAAGGCACACACACATTATCAAGAAATCACATTAGGATTCTCTTTTTAACCTATTCCTTAAAACACTAGTGCTTAGGAAATATATTGGAGGCAGAAGCAGTCAAGGGTAGCTTAGTGTTAGGGTTAGGTTTAGGGCGAGGGTTAGGGTACAGCTTAGGGTACGGGTTCGGGGAGGGTTTCGGGTACGGCGTAGGGTATGGGTTAGGGTTAGTGTTAGGGATAGGGCTCGGTTTAGGGTACGGGTTAGGATTAGGGTATGCATTAGGGTTAGGGTAGGGGTTAGGGTTAGGGTACGCGTTAGGGTGAGGGTAGTTATTAAACCTATCCCACTCTCCAGATAACCCTTCGCACGTAAAGGAATATTATTTGGGGTCCAGCCATGGAGAAGAGGTTAGACACTAGGAGAAGATAAGGAACACACCCATTATGAAGAAATCACATTAGGATTCTCTTTTTAACCTGTTCCTTAAAACACTAGTGCTTAGGAAATCTATTGGAGGCAGAAGCAGTCAAGGGTAGCTTAGGGTTAGGGTTAGGGTTAGGGTGAGGGTTAGGGTACGGCTTAGGGTACGGGTTCGGGGAGGGGTCCGGGTAGGGCATAGGGTATGGGTTAGGGTTAGGGTTAGGGTTAGTGTTAGGGTTAGGGCTCGGTTTAGGCTACGGGTTAGGATTAGGGTACGGGTTAGGATTAGGGTACGCGTTAGGGATAGGGTAGGGGTTAGGGTTAGTGTACGCGTTAGGGTGAGGGTAGTTATTAAACCTATCCCACTCTCTAGATACCCCTTAGCACGTAAAGGAATATTATTTGGGGGTCCAGCCATGGAGAAGAGTTTAGACACTAGGATAAGATAAGGAACACACCCATTATCAAGAAATCACATTAGGATTCACTTTTGAACCTGTTCCTTAAAACACTAGTGCTTAGGAAATCTATTGGAGGCAGAAGCAGTCAAGGGTAGCTTAGTGTTAGGGTTAGGGTTAGGGTGAGGGTTTCAGGACGGCTTAAGGTACGGGTTCGAGGAGGGGTTCGGGTAGGGCGTAGGTTATGGTTTAGGGTTAGGGTTACGGTTAGTATTAGGGCTGGGCTCGGTTTCGGGTACGGGTTAGGATTCGGGTACGCGTTATGGTTAGGGTAGGGGTTAGGGTTAGGGTACACGTTAGGGTTAGGATCGTTATGAAACCTATCCCACTCTCTAGATACCCCTTAGCACGTAAAGGAATATTATTTGGGGGTCCAGCCATGGAGAAGAGTTAAGACACTAGGAGAAGATAAGGAACACACCCAGTATCAAGAAATTACATTAGGATTCTCTTTTTAACCTGTTTCTTAAAACACTAGTGCTTAGGAAATCTATTGGAGGCAGAAGCAGTCAAGGGTAGCTTAGGGTTAGGGTTAGGTTTAGGGTGAGGGTTAGGGTACGGCTTAGGGTACGGGTTCGGTGAGGGGTCCGGGTAGGGCATAGGGTATGGTTTAGGGTTAGGGATAGGGTTAGTGTTAGGGTTAGGGCTCGGTTTAGGCTACGGGTTAGGATTAGGGTACGCGTTAGGGATAGGGTAGGGGTTAGGGTTAGGGTACGCGTTAGGGTGAGGGTAGTTATTAAACCTATCCCACTCTCTAGATACCCCTTAGCACGTAAAGGAATATTATTTGGGGGTCCAGCCATGGAGAAGAGTTTAGACACTAGGATAAGATAAGGAACACACCCATTATCAAGAAATCACATTAGGATTCACTTTTGAACCTGTTCCTTAAAACACTAGTGCTTAGGAAATCTATTGGAGGCAGAAGCAGTCAAGGGTAGCTTAGGGTTAGGGTTAGGGTTAGGGTGAGGGTTAGGGTACGGCTTAGGGTACGGGTTCGGTGAGGGGTCCGGGTAGGGCATAGGGTATGGGTTAGGGTTAGGGTTAGGGTTAGTGTTAGGGTTAGGGCTCGGTTTAGGCTACGGGTTAGGATTAGGGTATGCGTTAGGGATAGGGTAGGGGTTAGGGTTAGGGTACGCGTTAGGGTGAGGGTAGTTATTAAACCTATCCCACTCTCTAGATACCCCTTAGCACGTAAAGGAATATTATTTGGGGGTCCAGCCATGGAGAAGAGTTTAGACACTAGGATAAGATAAGGAACACACCCATTATCAAGAAATCACATTAGGATTCACTTTTGAACCTGTTCCTTAAAACACTAGTGCTTAGGAAATCTATTGGAGGCAGAAGCAGTCAAGGGTAGCTTAGGGTTAGGGTTAGGGTTAGGGTGAGGGTTTCAGGACGGCTTAAGGTACGGGTTCGAGGAGGGGTTCGGGTAGGGCGTAGGGTATGGTTTAGGGTTAGCGTTAGGGTTAGTAGTAGGGCTGGGCTCGGTTTCGGGTACGGGTTAGGATTAGGGTACGCGTTAGGGTTAGGGTAGGGGTTAGGGTTAGGGTACACGTTAGGGTTAGGGTCGTTATTAAACCTATCCCACTCTCTAGATACCCCTTAGCACGTAAAGGAATATTATTTGGGGGTCCAGCCATGGAGAAGAGTTAAGACACTAGGAGAAGATAAGGAACACACCCAGTATCAAGAAATTACATTAGGATTCTCTTTTTAACCTGTTTCTTAAAACACTAGTGCTTAGGAAATCTATTGGAGGCAGAAGCAGTCAAGGGTAGCTTAGGGTTAGGGTTAGGTTTAGGGTGAGGGTTAGGGTACGGCTTAGGGTACGGGTTCGGTGAGGGGTCCGAGTAGGGCATAGGGTATGGTTTAGGGTTAGGGTTAGGGTTAGTGTTAGGGTTAGGGCTCGGTTTAGGCTACGGGTTAGGATTAGGGTACGCGTTAGGGATAGGGTAGGGGTTAGGGTTAGGGTACGCGTTAGGGTGAGGGTAGTTATTAAACCTATCCCACTCTCTAGATACCCCTTAGCACGTAAAGGAATATTATTTGGGGGTCCAGCCATGGAGAAGAGTTTAGACACTAGGATAAGATAAGGAACACACCCATTATCAAGAAATCACATTAGGATTCACTTTTGAACCTGTTCCTTAAAACACTAGTGCTTAGGAAATCTATTGGAGGCAGAAGCAGTCAAGGGTAGCTTAGGGTTAGGGTTAGGGTTAGGGTGAGGGTTAGGGTACGGCTTAGGGTACGGGTTCGGTGAGGGGTCCGGGTAGGGCATAGGGTATGGGTTAGGGTTAGGGTTAGGGTTAGTGTTAGGGTTAGGGCTCGGTTTAGGCTACGGGTTAGGATTAGGGTATGCGTTAGGGATAGGGTAGGGGTTAGGGTTAGGGTACGCGTTAGGGTGAGGGTAGTTATTAAACCTATCCCACTCTCTAGATACCCCTTAGCACGTAAAGGAATATTATTTGGGGGTCCAGCCATGGAGAAGAGTTTAGACACTAGGATAAGATAAGGAACACACCCATTATCAAGAAATCACATTAGGATTCACTTTTGAACCTGTTCCTTAAAACACTAGTGCTTAGGAAATCTATTGGAGGCAGAAGCAGTCAAGGGTAGCTTAGGGTTAGGGTTAGGGTTAGGGTGAGGGTTTCAGGACGGCTTAAGGTACGGGTTCGAGGAGGGGTTCGTGTAGGGCGTAGGGTATGGTTTAGGGTTAGGGTTAGGGTTAGTAGTAGGGCTGGGCTCGGTTTCGGGTACGGGTTAGGATTAGGGTACGCGTTAGGGTTAGGGTAGGGGTTAGGGTTAGGGTACACGTTAGGGTTAGGGTCGTTATTAAACCTATCCCACTCTCTAGATACCCCTTAGCACGTAAAGGAATATTATTTGGGGGTCCAGCCATGGAGAAGAGTTAAGACACTAGGAGAAGATAAGGAACACACCCAGTATCAAGAAATTACATTAGGATTCTCTTTTTAACCTGTTTCTTAAAACACTAGTGCTTAGGAAATCTATTGGAGGCAGAAGCAGTCAAGGGTAGCTTAGGGTTAGGGTTAGGGTTAGGGTGAGGGTTAGGGTACGGCTTAGGGTACGGGTTCGGGGAGGGGTACGGGTACGGCGTAGGGTGTGTGTTAGGGTTAGGTTTAGGGTTAGTGTTAGGGTTAGGGCTCGGTTTAGGGTACGGGTTAGGATTAGGGAACGCGTTAGGGTTAGGGTAGGGTTTAGGTTTAGGGTACGCGTTAGGGTGAGGGTAGTTATTAAACATATCCCAATCTCTAGATACCCCTTAGCACGTAAAGGAGTATTATTTGGGGGTCCAGCCATGGAGAAGAGTTTAGACACTAGGATAAGATAAGGAACACACCCATTATCAAGAAATCACATTAGGATTCTCTTTTGAACCTGTTCCTTAAAACACTAGTGCTTAGGAAATCTATTGGAGGCAGAAGCAGTCAAGGGTAGCTTAGGGTTAGGGTTAGGGTTAGGGTGAGTGTTTGGGGACGGCTTAAGGTACGGGTTCGAGGAGGGGTTCGGGTAGGGCGTGGGGTATGGTTTAGGGTTAGGGTTAGGGTTAGTATTAGGGCTGGGCTCGGTTTCGGGTACGGGTTAGGATTAGGGTACGCGTTAGGGTAAGGGTAGGGGTTAGGGTTAGGGTACACGTTAGGGTTAGGGTCGTTATTAAACCTATCCCACTCTCTAGATACCCCTTAGCACGTATAGGAATATTATTTGGGGGTCCAGCCATGGAGAAGAGTTTAGACACTAGGAGAAGATAAGGAACACACCCATTATCAAGAAATCACATTAGGATTCTCTTTTGAACCTTTTCCTTAAAACACTAGTGCTTAGGAAATCTATTAGAGGCAGAAGCAGTCAAGGGTAGCTTAGGTTTAGCGTTAGGGTTAGGGTGAGTGTTAGGGTAGGGCTTAGATTTCGGGTTCGGGCAGGGGTTTGGGTACGGCGTAAGGTATGGGTTAGGGTTAGGGTTAGGGTTAGTGTTAGGGTTAGGGCTCGGTTTAGGGTACGGTTTAGGATTAGGGTACGCGTTAGGGTTAGGGTAGGGGTTAGGGTTAGGATACGCATTAGGGTGAGGGTATTTATTAAACCTATCCCACTCTCTAGATACCCCTTAGCACGTAAAGGAATATTATTTGGGGGTCCAGCCATGGAGAAGAGTTTAGACACTAGGAGAAGATAAGGAACACACCCATTATCAAGAAATCACATTAGGATTCTCTTTTTAACCTGTTCCTTAAAACACTAGTGCTTAGGAAATATATTGGAGGCAGAAGCAGTCAAGGGTAGCTTAGTGTTAGGGTTAGGTTTAGAGCGAGGGTTAGGGTACAGCTTAGGGTACGGGTTCGGGGAGGGGTTCGGGTACGGCGTAGGGTATGGGTTAGGGTTAGTGTTAGGGATAGGGCTCGGTTTAGGGTACGGGTTAGGATTAGGGTATGCGTTAGGGTTAGGGTAGGGGTTAGGGTTAGGGTACGCGTTAGGGTGAGGGTAGTTATTAAACCTATCCCACTCTCCAGATAACCCTTAGCACGTAAAGGAATATTATTTGGGGTCCAGCCATGGAGAAGAGGTTAGACACTAGGAGAAGATAAGGAAAACACCCATTATGAAGAAATCACATTAGGATTCTCTTTTTAACCTGTTCCTTAAAACACTAGTGCTTAGGAAATCTATTGGAGGCAGAAGCAGTCAAGGGTAGCTTAGGGTTAGGGTTAGGGTTAGGGTGAGGGTTAGGGTACGGCTTAGGGTACGGGTTCGGGGAGGGGTCCGGGTAGGGCATAGGGTATGGGTTAGGGTTAGGGTTAGGGTTAGTGTTAGGGTTAGGGCTCGGTTTAGGCTACGGGTTAGGATTAGGGTACGCGTTAGGGATAGGGTAGGGGTTAGGGTTAGGGTACGTGTTAGGGTGAGGGTAGTTATTAAACCTATCCCACTCTCTAGATACCCCTTAGCACGTAAAGGAATATTATTTGGGGGTCCAGCCATGGAGAAGAGTTTAGACACTAGGATAAGATAAGGAACACACCCATTATCAAGAAATCACATTAGGATTCACTTTTGAACCTGTTCCTTAAAACACTAGTGCTTAGGAAATCTATTGGAGGCAGAAGCAGTCAAGGGTAGCTTAGGGTTAGGGTTAGGTTTAGGGTGAGGGTTTGGGGACGGCTTAAGGTACGGGTTCGAGGAGGGGTGCGGGTAGGGCGTAGGGTATGGTTTAGGGTTAGGGTTAGGGTTAGTAGTAGGGCTGGGCTCGGTTTCTGGTACGGGTTAGGATTAGGGTACGCGTTAGGGTTAGGGTAGGGGTTAGGGTTAGGGTACACGTTAGGGTTAGGGTCGTTATTAAACCTATCCCACTCTCTAGATACCCCTTAGCACGTAAAGGAATATTATTTGGGGGTCCAGCCATGGAGAAGAGTTAAGAGACTAGGAGAAGATAAGGAACACACCCATTCTCAAGAAATTACATTAGGATTCTCTTTTTAACCTGTTCCTTAAAACACTAGTGCTTAGGAAATCTATTGGAGGCAGAAGCAGTCAAGGGTAGCTTAGGGTTAGGGTTAGGGTTAGGGTGAGGGTTAGGGTACGGCTTAGGGTACGGGTTCGGTGAGGGGTCCGGGTAGGGCATAGGGTATGGTTTAGGGTTAGGGTTAGGGTTAGTGTTAGGGTTAGGGCTCGGTTTAGGCTACGGGTTAGGATTAGGGTACGCGTTAGGGATAGGGTAGGGGTTAGGGGTAGGGTACGCGTTAGGGTGAGGGTAGTTATTAAACCTATCCCACTCTCTAGATACCCCTTAGCACGTAAAGGAATATTATTTGGGGGTCCAGCCATGGAGAAGAGTTTAGACACTAGGATAAGATAAGGAACACACCCATTATCAAGAAATCACATTAGGATTCACTTTTGAACCTGTTCCTTAAAACACTAGTGCTTAGGAAATCTATTGGAGGCAGAAGCAGTCAAGGGTAGCTTAGGGTTAGGGTTAGGCTTAGGGTGAGGGTTAGGGTACGGCTTAGGGTACGGGTTCGGTGAGGGGTCCGGGTAGGGCATAGGGTATGGGTTAGGGTTAGGGTTAGGGTTAGTGTTAGGGTTAGGGCTCGGTTTAGGCTACGGGTTAGGATTAGGGTACGCGTTAGGGTTAGGGTAGGGTTTAGGTTTAGGGTACGCGTTAGGGTGAGGGTAGTTATTAAACATATCCCAATCTCTAGATACCCCTTAGCACGTAAAGGAGTATTATTTGGGGGTCCAGCCATGGAGAAGAGTTTAGACACTAGGATAAGATAAGGAACACACCCATTATCAAGAAATCACATTAGGATTCTCTTTTGAACCTGTTCCTTAAAACACTAGTGCTTAGGAAATCTATTGGAGGCAGAAGCAGTCAAGGGTAGCTTAGAGTTAGGGTTAGGGTTAGGGTGAGGGTTTGGGGACGGCTTAAGGTACGGGTTCGAGGAGGGGTTCGGGTAGGGCGTGGGGTATGGTTTAGGGTTAGGGTTAGGGTTAGTATTAGGGCTGGGCTCGGTTTCGGGTACGGGTTAGGATTAGGGTACGCGTTAGGGTTAGGGTAGGTGTTAGGGTTAGGGTACACGTTAGGGTTAGGGTCGTTATTAAACCTATCCCACTCTCTAGATACCCCTTAGCACGTATAGGAATATTATTTGGGGGTCCAGCCATGGAGAAGAGTTTAGACACTAGGAGAAGATAAGGAACACACCCATTATCAAGAAATCACATTAGGATTCTCTTTTGAACCTTTTCCTTAAAACACTAGTGCTTAGGAAATCTATTGGAGGCAGAAGCAGTCAAGGGTAGCTTAGGTTTAGCGTTAGGGTTAGGGTGAGTGTTAGGGTAGGGCTTAGATTTCGGGTTCGGGCAGGGGTTTGGGTACGGCGTAAGGTATGGGTTAGGGTTAGGGTTAGGGTTAGTGTTAGGGTTAGGGCTCGGTTTAGGGTACGGTTTAGGATTAGGGTACGCGTTAGGGTTAGGGTAGGGGTTAGGGTTAGGATACGCATTAGGGTGAGGGTATTTATTAAACCTATCCCACTCTCTAGATACCCCTTAGCACGTAAAGGAATATTATTTGGGGGTCCAGCCATGGAGAAGAGTTTAGACACTAGGAGAAGATAAGGAACACACACATTATCAAGAAATCACATTAGGATTCTCTTTTTAACCTATTCCTTAAAACACTAGTGCTTAGGAAATATATTGGAGGCAGAAGCAGTCAAGGGTAGCTTAGTGTTAGGGTTAGGTTTAGGGCGAGGGTTAGGGTACAGCTTAGGGTACGGGTTCGGGGAGGGTTTCGGGTACGGCGTAGGGTATGGGTTAGGGTTAGTGTTAGGGATAGGGCTCGGTTTAGGGTACGGGTTAGGATTAGGGTATGCATTAGGGTTAGGGTAGGGGTTAGGGTTAGGGTACGCGTTAGGGTGAGGGTAGTTATTAAACCTATCCCACTCTCTAGATACCCCTTAGCACGTAAAGGAATATTATTTGGGGGTCCAGCCATGGAGAAGAGTTTAGACACTAGGAGAAGATAAGGAACACACCCATTATCAAGAAATCACATTAGGATTCTCTTTTGAACCTTTTCCTTAAAACACTAGTGCTTAGGAAATCTATTAGAGGCAGAAGCAGTCAAGGGTAGCTTAGGTTTAGCGTTAGGGTTAGGGTGAGTGTTAGGGTAGGGCTTAGATTTCGGGTTCGGGCAGGGGTTTGGGTACGGCGTAAGGTATGGGTTAGGGTTAGGGTTAGGGTTAGTGTTAGGGTTAGGGCTCGGTTTAGGGTACGGTTTAGGATTAGGGTACGCGTTAGGGTTAGGGTAGGGGTTAGGGTTAGGATACGCATTAGGGTGAGGGTATTTATTAAACCTATCCCAGTCTCTAGATACCCCTTAGCACGTAAAGGAATATTATTTGGGGGTCCAGCCATGGAGAAGAGTTTAGACACTAGGAGAAGATAAGGAACACACCCATTATCAAGAAATCACATTAGGATTCTCTTTTTAACCTGTTCCTTAAAACACTAGTGCTTAGGAAATCTATTGGAGGCAGAAGCAGTCAAGGGTAGCTTAGAGTTAGGGTTAGGGTTAGGGTGAGGGTTTGGGGACGGCTTAAGGTACGGGTTCGAGGAGGGGTTCGGGTAGGGCGTGGGGTATGGTTTAGGGTTAGGGTTAGGGTTAGTATTAGGGCTGGGCTCGGTTTCGGGTACGGGTTAGGATTAGGGTACGCGTTAGGGTTAGGGTAGGTGTTAGGGTTAGGGTACACGTTAGGGTTAGGGTCGTTATTAAACCTATCCCACTCTCTAGATACCCCTTAGCACGTATAGGAATATTATTTGGGGGTCCAGCCATGGAGAAGAGTTTAGACACTAGGAGAAGATAAGGAACACACCCATTATCAAGAAATCACATTAGGATTCTCTTTTGAACCTTTTCCTTAAAACACTAGTGCTTAGGAAATCTATTGGAGGCAGAAGCAGTCAAGGGTAGCTTAGGTTTAGCGTTAGGGTTAGGGTGAGTGTTAGGGTAGGGCTTAGATTTCGGGTTCGGGCAGGGGTTTGGGTACGGCGTAAGGTATGGGTTAGGGTTAGGGTTAGGGTTAGTGTTAGGGTTAGGGCTCGGTTTAGGGTACGGTTTAGGATTAGGGTACGCGTTAGGGTTAGGGTAGGGGTTAGGGTTAGGATACGCATTAGGGTGAGGGTATTTATTAAACCTATCCCACTCTCTAGATACCCCTTAGCACGTAAAGGAATATTATTTGGGGGTCCAGCCATGGAGAAGAGTTTAGACACTAGGAGAAGATAAGGAACACACACATTATCAAGAAATCACATTAGGATTCTCTTTTTAACCTATTCCTTAAAACACTAGTGCTTAGGAAATATATTGGAGGCAGAAGCAGTCAAGGGTAGCTTAGTGTTAGGGTTAGGTTTAGGGCGAGGGTTAGGGTACAGCTTAGGGTACGGGTTCGGGGAGGGTTTCGGGTACGGCGTAGGGTATGGGTTAGGGTTAGTGTTAGGGATAGGGCTCGGTTTAGGGTACGGGTTAGGATTAGGGTATGCATTAGGGTTAGGGTAGGGGTTAGGGTTAGGGTACGCGTTAGGGTGAGCGTAGTTATTAAACCTATCCCACTCTCCAGATAACCCTTCGCACGTAAAGGAATATTATTTGGGGTCCAGCCATGGAGAAGAGGTTAGACACTAGGAGAAGATAAGGAACACACCCATTATGAAGAAATCACCTTAGGATTCTCTTTTTAACCTGTTCCTTAAAACACTAGTGCTTAGGAAATCTATTGGAGGCAGAAGCAGTCAAGGGTAGCTTAGGGTTAGGGTTAGGGTTAGGGTGAGGGTTAGGGTACGGCTTAGGGTACGGGTTCGGGGAGGGGTCCGGGTAGGGCATAGGGTATGGGTTAGGGTTAGGGTTAGGGTTAGTGTTAGGGTTAGGGCTCGGTTTAGGCTACGGGTTAGGATTAGGGTACGGGTTAGGATTAGGGTAGGGGTTAGGGTTAGGGTACACGTTAGGGTTAGGGTCGTTATGAAACCTATCCCACTCTCTAGATACCCCTTAGCACGTAAAGGAATATTATTTGGGGGTCCAGCCATGGAGAAGAGTTAAGACACTAGGAGAAGATAAGGAACACACCCAGTATCAAGAAATTACATTAGGATTCTCTTTTTAACCTGTTTCTTAAAACACTAGTCCTTAGGAAATCTATTGGAGGCAGAAGCAGTCAAGGGTAGCTTAGGGTTAGGGTTAGGGTTAGGGTGAGGGTTAGGGTACGGCTTAGGGTACGGGTTCGGGGAGGGGTACGGGTACGGCGTAGGGTGTGTGTTAGGGTTAGGTTTAGGGTTAGTGTTAGGGTTAGGGCTCGGTTTAGGGTACGGGTTAGGATTAGGGTACGCGTTAGGGTTAGGGTAGGGGTTAGGTTTAGGGTACGCGTTAGGGTGAGGGTAGTTATTAAACATATCCCAATCTCTAGATACCCCTTAGCACGTAAAGGAGTATTATTTGGGGTTCCAGCCATGGAGAAGAGTTTAGACACTAGGATAAGATAAGGAACACACCCATTATCAAGAAATCACATTAGGATTCACTTTTGAACCTGTTCCTTAAAACACTAGTGCTTAGGAAATCTATTGGAGGCAGAAGCAGTCAAGGGTAGCTTAGGGTTAGGGTTACGGTTAGGGTGAGGGTTAGGGTACGGCTTAGGGTACGGGTTCGGTGAGGGGTCCGGGTAGGGCATAGGGTATGGGTTAGGGTTAGGGTTAGGGTTAGTGTTAGGGTTAGGGCTCGGTTTAGGCTACGGGTTAGGATTAGGGTACGCGTTAGGGATAGGGTAGGGGTTAGGGTTAGGGTACGCGTTAGGGTGAGGGTAGTTATTAAACCTATCCCACTCTCTAGATACCCCTTAGCACGTAAAGGAATATTATTTGGGGGTCCAGCCATGGAGAAGAGTTTAGACACTAGGATAAGATAAGGAACACACCCATTATCAAGAAATCACATTAGGATTCACTTTTGAACCTGTTCCTTAAAACACTAGTGCTTAGGAAATCTATTGGAGGCAGAAGCAGTCAAGGGTAGCTTAGGGTTAGGGTTAGGTTTAGGGCGAGGGTTAGGGTACAGCTTAGGGTACGGGTTCGGGGAGGGGTTCGGGTACGGCGTAGGGTATGGGTTAGGGTTAGTGTTAGGGATAGGGCTCGGTTTAGGGTACGGGTTAGGATTAGGGTATGCGTTAGGGTTAGGGTAGGGGTTAGGTTTAGGGTACGCGTTAGGGTGAGGGTAGTTATTAAACCTATCCCACTCTCCAGATAACCCTTAGCACGTAAAGGAATATTATTTGGGGGTCCAGCCATGGAGAAGAGTTAAGAGACTAGGAGAAGATAAGGAACACACCCATTCTCAAGAAATTACATTAGGATTCTCTTTTTAACCTGTTCCTTAAAACACTAGTGCTTAGGAAATCTATTGGAGGCAGAAGCAGTCAAGGGTAGCTTAGGGTTAGGGTTAGGGTTAGGGTGAGGGTTAGGGTACGGCTTAGGGTACGGGTTCGGTGAGGGGTCCGGGTAGGGCATAGGGTATGGTTTAGGGTTAGGGTTAGGGTTAGTGTTAGGGTTAGGGCTCGGTTTAGGCTACGGGTTAGGATTAGGGTACGCGTTAGGGATAGGGTAGGGGTTAGGGTTAGGCTACGCGTTAGGGTGAGGGTAGTTATTAAACCTATCCCACTCTCTAGATACCCCTTAGCACGTAAAGGAATATTATTTGGGGGTCCAGCCATGGAGAAGAGTTTAGACACTAGGATAAGATAAGGAACACACCCATTATCAAGAAATCACATTAGGATTCACTTTTGAACCTGTTCCTTAAAACACTAGTGCTTAGGAAATCTATTGGAGGCAGAAGCAGTCAAGGGTAGCTTAGGGTTAGGGTTAGGCTTAGGGTGAGGGTTAGGGTACGGCTTAGGGTACGGGTTCGGTGAGGGGTCCGGGTAGGGCATAGGGTATGGGTTAGGGTTAGGGTTAGGGTTAGTGTTAGGTTTAGGGCTCGGTTTAGGTTACGGGTTAGGATTAGGGTACGCGTTAGGGATAGGGTAGGGGTTAGGGTTAGGGTATGCATTAGGGTGAGGGTAGTTATTAAACCTATCCCACTCTCTAGATACCCCTTAGCACGTAAAGGAATATTATTTGGGGGTCCAGCCATGGAGAAGAGTTTAGACACTAGGATAAGATAAGGAACACACCCATTATCAAGAAATCACATTAGGATTCACTTTTGAACCTGTTCCTTAAAACACTAGTGCTTAGGAAATCTATTGGAGGCAGAAGCAGTCAAGGGTAGCTTAGGGTTAGGGTTAGGGTTAGGGTGAGGGTTTCAGGACGGCTTAAGGTACGGGTTCGAGGAGGGGTTCGGGTAGGGCGTAGGGTATGGTTTAGGGTTAGGGTTAGGGTTAGTAGTAGGGCTGGGCTCGGTTTCGGGTACGGGTTAGGATTAGGGTACGCGTTAGGGTTAGGGTAGGGGTTAGGGTTAGGGTACACGTTAGGATTAGGGTCGTTATGAAACCTATCCCACTCTCTAGATACCCCTTAGCACGTAAAGGAATATTATTTGGGGGTCCAGCCATGGAGAAGAGTTAAGACACTAGGAGAAGATAAGGAACACACCCAGTATCAAGAAATTACATTAGGATTCTCTTTTTAACCTGTTTCTTAAAACACTAGTGCTTAGGAAATCTATTGGAGGCAGAAGCAGTCAAGGGTAGCTTAGGGTTAGGGTTAGGGTTAGGGTGAGGGTTAGGGTACGGCTTAGGGTACGGGTTCGGGGAGGGGTACGGGTACGGCGTAGGGTGTGTGTTAGGGTTAGGTTTAGGGTTAGTGTTAGGGTTAGGGCTCGGTTTAGGGTACGGGTTAGGATTAGGGAACGCGATAGGGTTAGGGTAGGGTTTAGGTTTAGGGTACGCGTTAGGGTGAGGGTAGTTATTAAACATATCCCAATCTCTAGATACCCCTTAGCACGTAAAGGAGTATTATTTGGGGGTCCAGCCATGGAGAAGAGTTTAGACACTAGGATAAGATAAGGAACACACCCATTATCAAGAAATCACATTAGGATTCTCTTTTGAACCTGTTCCTTAAAACACTAGTGCTTAGGAAATCTATTGGAGGCAGAAGCAGTCAAGGGTAGCTTAGGGTTAGGGTTAGGGTTAGGGTGAGTGTTTGGGGACGGCTTAAGGTACGGGTTCGAGGAGGGGTTCGGGTAGGGCGTGGGGTATGGTTTAGGGTTAGGGTTAGGGTTAGTATTAGGGCTGGGCTCGGTTTCGGGTACGGGTTAGGATTAGGGTACGCGTTAGGGTTAGGGTAGGGGTTAGGGTTAGGGTACACGTTAGGGTTAGGGTCGTTATTAAACCTATCCCACTCTCTAGATACCCCTTAGCACGTATAGGAATATTATTTGGGGGTCCAGCCATGGAGAAGAGTTTAGACACTAGGAGAAGATAAGGAACACACCCATTATCAAGAAATCACATTAGGATTCTCTTTTGAACCTTTTCCTTAAAACACTAGTGCTTAGGAAATCTATTGGAGGCAGAAGCAGTCAAGGGTAGCTTAGGTTTAGCGTTAGGGTTAAGGTGAGTGTTAGGGTAGGGCTTAGATTTCGGGTTCGGGCAGGGGTTTGGGTACGGCGTAAGGTATGGGTTAGGGTTAGGGTTAGGGTTAGTGTTAGGGTTAGGGCTCGGTTTAGGGTACGGTTTAGGATTAGGGTACGCGTTAGGGTTAGGGTAGGGGTTAGGGTTAGGATACGCATTAGGGTGAGGGTATTTATTAAACCTATCCCACTCTCTAGATACCCCTTAGCACGTAAAGGAATATTATTTGGGGGTCCAGCCATGGAGAAGAGTTTAGACACTAGGAGAAGATAAGGAACACACCCATTATCAAGAAATCACATTAGGATTCTCTTTTTAACCTGTTCCTTAAAACACTAGTGCTTAGGAAATCTATTGGAGGCAGAAGCAGTCAAGGGTAGCTTAGTGTTAGGGTTAGGTTTACGGCGAGGGTTAGGGTACAGCTTAGGGTACGGGTTCGGGGAGGGGTTCGGGTACGGCGTAGGGTATGGGTTAGGGTTAGTGTTAGGGATAGGGCTCGGTTTAGGGTACGGGTTAGGATTAGGGTATGCGTTAGGGTTAGGGTAGGGGTTAGGGTTAGGGTACGCGTTAGGGTGAGGGTAGTTATTAAACCTATCCCACTCTCCAGATAACCCTTAGCACGTAAAGGAATATTATTTGGGGTCCAGCCATGGAGAAGAGGTTAGACACTAGGAGAAGATAAGGAACACACCCATTATGAAGAAATCACATTAGGATTCTCTTTTTAACCTGTTCCTTAAAACACTAGTGCTTAGGAAATCTATTGGAGGCAGAAGCAGTCAAGGGTAGCTTAGGGTTAGGGTTAGGGTTAGGGTGAGGGTTAGGGTACGGCTTAGGGTACGGGTTCGGGGAGGGGTCCGGGTAGGGCATAGGGTATGGGTTAGGGTTAGGGTTAGGGTTAGTGTTAGGGTTAGGGCTCGGTTTAGGCTACGGGTTAGGATTAGGGTATGGGTTAGGATTAGGGTACGCGTTAGGGATAGGGTAGGGGTTAGGGTTAAGGTACGCGTTAGGGTGAGGGTAGTTATTAAACCTATCCCACTCTCTAGATACCCCTTAGCACGTAAAGGAATATTATTTGGGGGTCCAGCCATGGAGAAGAGTTTAGACACTAGGATAAGATAAGGAACACACCCATTATCAAGAAATCACATTAGGATTCACTTTTGAACCTGTTCCTTAAAACACTAGTGCTTAGGAAATCTATTGGAGGCAGAAGCAGTCAAGGGTAGCTTAGTGTTAGGGTTAGGTTTAGAGCGAGGGTTAGGGTACAGCTTAGGGTACGGGTTCGGGGAGGGGTTCGGGTACGGCGTAGGGTATGGGTTAGGGGTAGTGTTAGGGATAGGGCTCGGTTTAGGGTACGGGTTAGGATTAGGGTATGCGTTAGGGTTAGGGTAGGGGTTAGGGTTAGGGTACGCGTTAGGGTGAGGGTAGTTATTAAACCTATCCCACTCTCCAGATAACCCTTAGCACGTAAAGGAATATTATTTGGGGTCCAGCCATGGAGAAGAGGTTAGACACTAGGAGAAGATAAGGAAAACACCCATTATGAAGAAATCACATTAGGATTCTCTTTTTAACCTGTTCCTTAAAACACTAGTGCTTAGGAAATCTATTGGAGGCAGAAGCAGTCAAGGGTAGCTTAGGGTTAGGGTTAGGGTTAGGGTGAGGGTTAGGGTACGGCTTAGGGTACGGGTTCGGGGAGGGGTCCGGGTAGGGCATAGGGTATGGGTTAGGGTTAGGGTTAGGGTTAGTGTTAGGGTTAGGGCTCGGTTTAGGCTACGGGTTAGGATTAGGGTACGGGTTAGGATTAGGGTACGCGTTAGGGATAGGGTAGGGGTTAGGGTTAGGGTACGTGTTAGGGTGAGGGTAGTTATTAAACCTATCCCACTCTCTAGATACCCCTTAGCACGTAAAGGAATATTATTTGGGGGTCCAGCCATGGAGAAGAGTTTAGACACTAGGATAAGATAAGGAACACACCCATTATCAAGAAATCACATTAGGATTCACTTTTGAACCTGTTCCTTAAAACACTAGTGCTTAGGAAATCTATTGGAGGCAGAAGCAGTCAAGGGTAGCTTAGGGTTAGGGTTAGGTTTAGGGTGAGGGTTTGGGGACGGCTTAAGGTACGGGTTCGAGGAGGGGTTCGGGTAGGGCGTAGGGTATGGTTTAGGGTTAGGGTTAGGGTTAGTAGTAGGGCTGGGCTCGGTTTCTGGTACGGGTTAGGATTAGGGTACGCGTTAGGGTTAGGGTAGGGGTTAGGGTTAGGGTACACGTTAGGGTTAGGGTCGTTATTAAACCTATCCCACTCTCTAGATACCCCTTAGCACGTAAAGGAATATTATTTGGGGGTCCAGCCATGGAGAAGAGTTAAGAGACTAGGAGAAGATAAGGAACACACCCATTCTCAAGAAATTACATTAGGATTCTCTTTTTAACCTGTTCCTTAAAACACTAGTGCTTAGGAAATCTATTGGAGGCAGAAGCAGTCAAGGGTAGCTTAGGGTTAGGGTTAGGGTTAGGGTGAGGGTTAGGGTACGGCTTAGGGTACGGGTTCGGTGAGGGGTCCGGGTAGGGCATAGGGTATGGTTTAGGGTTAGGGTTAGGGTTAGTGTTAGGGTTAGGGCTCGGTTTAGGCTACGGGTTAGGATTAGGGTACGCGTTAGGGATAGGGTAGGGGTTAGGGGTAGGGTACGCGTTAGGGTGAGGGTAGTTATTAAACCTATCCCACTCTCTAGATACCCCTTAGCACGTAAAGGAATATTATTTGGGGGTCCAGCCATGGAGAAGAGTTTAGACACTAGGATAAGATAAGGAACACACCCATTATCAAGAAATCACATTAGGATTCACTTTTGAACCTGTTCCTTAAAACACTAGTGCTTAGGAAATCTATTGGAGGCAGAAGCAGTCAAGGGTAGCTTAGGGTTAGGGTTAGGCTTAGGGTGAGGGTTAGGGTACGGCTTAGGGTACGGGTTCGGTGAGGGGTCCGGGTAGGGCATAGGGTATGGGTTAGGGTTAGGGTTAGGGTTAGTGTTAGGGTTAGGGCTCGGTTTAGGCTACGGGTTAGGATTAGGGTACGCGTTAGGGTTAGGGTAGGGTTTAGGTTTAGGGTACGCGTTAGGGTGAGGGTAGTTATTAAACATATCCCAATCTCTAGATACCCCTTAGCACGTAAAGGAGTATTATTTGGGGGTCCAGCCATGGAGAAGAGTTTAGACACTAGGATAAGATAAGGAACACACCCATTATCAAGAAATCACATTAGGATTCTCTTTTGAACCTGTTCCTTAAAACACTAGTGCTTAGGAAATCTATTGGAGGCAGAAGCAGTCAAGGGTAGCTTAGAGTTAGGGTTAGGGTTAGGGTGAGGGTTTGGGGACGGCTTAAGGTACGGGTTCGAGGAGGGGTTCGGGTAGGGCGTGGGGTATGGTTTAGGGTTAGGGTTAGGGTTAGTATTAGGGCTGGGCTCGGTTTCGGGTACGGGTTAGGATTAGGGTACGCGTTAGGGTTAGGGTAGGTGTTAGGGTTAGGGTACACGTTAGGGTTAGGGTCGTTATTAAACCTATCCCACTCTCTAGATACCCCTTAGCACGTATAGGAATATTATTTGGGGGTCCAGCCATGGAGAAGAGTTTAGACACTAGGAGAAGATAAGGAACACACCCATTATCAAGAAATCACATTAGGATTCTCTTTTGAACCTTTTCCTTAAAACACTAGTGCTTAGGAAATCTATTGGAGGCAGAAGCAGTCAAGGGTAGCTTAGGTTTAGCGTTAGGGTTAGGGTGAGTGTTAGGGTAGGGCTTAGATTTCGGGTTCGGGCAGGGGTTTGGGTACGGCGTAAGGTATGGGTTAGGGTTAGGGTTAGGGTTAGTGTTAGGGTTAGGGCTCGGTTTAGGGTACGGTTTAGGATTAGGGTACGCGTTAGGGTTAGGGTAGGGGTTAGGGTTAGGATACGCATTAGGGTGAGGGTATTTATTAAACCTATCCCACTCTCTAGATACCCCTTAGCACGTAAAGGAATATTATTTGGGGGTCCAGCCATGGAGAAGAGTTTAGACACTAGGAGAAGATAAGGAACACACACATTATCAAGAAATCACATTAGGATTCTCTTTTTAACCTATTCCTTAAAACACTAGTGCTTAGGAAATATATTGGAGGCAGAAGCAGTCAAGGGTAGCTTAGTGTTAGGGTTAGGTTTAGGGCGAGGGTTAGGGTACAGCTTAGGGTACGGGTTCGGGGAGGGTTTCGGGTACGGCGTAGGGTATGGGTTAGGGTTAGTGTTAGGGATAGGGCTCGGTTTAGGGTACGGGTTAGGATTAGGGTATGCATTAGGGTTAGGGTAGGGGTTAGGGTTAGGGTACGCGTTAGGGTGAGGGTAGTTATTAAACCTATCCCACTCTCTAGATACCCCTTAGCACGTAAAGGAATATTATTTGGGGGTCCAGCCATGGAGAAGAGTTTAGACACTAGGAGAAGATAAGGAACACACCCATTATCAAGAAATCACATTAGGATTCTCTTTTGAACCTTTTCCTTAAAACACTAGTGCTTAGGAAATCTATTAGAGGCAGAAGCAGTCAAGGGTAGCTTAGGTTTAGCGTTAGGGTTAGGGTGAGTGTTAGGGTAGGGCTTAGATTTCGGGTTCGGGCAGGGGTTTGGGTACGGCGTAAGGTATGGGTTAGGGTTAGGGTTAGGGTTAGTGTTAGGGTTAGGGCTCGGTTTAGGGTACGGTTTAGGATTAGGGTACGCGTTAGGGTTAGGGTAGGGGTTAGGGTTAGGATACGCATTAGGGTGAGGGTATTTATTAAACCTATCCCACTCTCTAGATACCCCTTAGCACGTAAAGGAATATTATTTGGGGGTCCAGCCATGGAGAAGAGTTTAGACACTAGGAGAAGATAAGGAACACACCCATTATCAAGAAATCACATTAGGATTCTCTTTTTAACCTGTTCCTTAAAACACTAGTGCTTAGGAAATCTATTGGAGGCAGAAGCAGTCAAGGGTAGCTTAGAGTTAGGGTTAGGGTTAGGGTGAGGGTTTGGGGACGGCTTAAGGTACGGGTTCGAGGAGGGGTTCGGGTAGGGCGTGGGGTATGGTTTAGGGTTAGGGTTAGGGTTAGTATTAGGGCTGGGCTCGGTTTCGGGTACGGGTTAGGATTAGGGTACGCGTTAGGGTTAGGGTAGGTGTTAGGGTTAGGGTACACGTTAGGGTTAGGGTCGTTATTAAACCTATCCCACTCTCTAGATACCCCTTAGCACGTATAGGAATATTATTTGGGGGTCCAGCCATGGAGAAGAGTTTAGACACTAGGAGAAGATAAGGAACACACCCATTATCAAGAAATCACATTAGGATTCTCTTTTGAACCTTTTCCTTAAAACACTAGTGCTTAGGAAATCTATTGGAGGCAGAAGCAGTCAAGGGTAGCTTAGGTTTAGCGTTAGGGTTAGGGTGAGTGTTAGGGTAGGGCTTAGATTTCGGGTTCGGGCAGGGGTTTGGGTACGGCGTAAGGTATGGGTTAGGGTTAGGGTTAGGGTTAGTGTTAGGGTTAGGGCTCGGTTTAGGGTACGGTTTAGGATTAGGGTACGCGTTAGGGTTAGGGTAGGGGTTAGGGTTAGGATACGCATTAGGGTGAGGGTATTTATTAAACCTATCCCACTCTCTAGATACCCCTTAGCACGTAAAGGAATATTATTTGGGGGTCCAGCCATGGAGAAGAGTTTAGACACTAGGAGAAGATAAGGAACACACACATTATCAAGAAATCACATTAGGATTCTCTTTTTAACCTATTCCTTAAAACACTAGTGCTTAGGAAATATATTGGAGGCAGAAGCAGTCAAGGGTAGCTTAGTGTTAGGGTTAGGTTTAGGGCGAGGGTTAGGGTACAGCTTAGGGTACGGGTTCGGGGAGGGTTTCGGGTACGGCGTAGGGTATGGGTTAGGGTTAGTGTTAGGGATAGGGCTCGGTTTAGGGTACGGGTTAGGATTAGGGTATGCATTAGGGTTAGGGTAGGGGTTAGGGTTAGGGTACGCGTTAGGGTGAGCGTAGTTATTAAACCTATCCCACTCTCCAGATAACCCTTCGCACGTAAAGGAATATTATTTGGGGTCCAGCCATGGAGAAGAGGTTAGACACTAGGAGAAGATAAGGAACACACCCATTATGAAGAAATCACCTTAGGATTCTCTTTTTAACCTGTTCCTTAAAACACTAGTGCTTAGGAAATCTATTGGAGGCAGAAGCAGTCAAGGGTAGCTTAGGGTTAGGGTTAGGGTTAGGGTGAGGGTTAGGGTACGGCTTAGGGTACGGGTTCGGGGAGGGGTCCGGGTAGGGCATAGGGTATGGGTTAGGGTTAGGGTTAGGGTTAGTGTTAGGGTTAGGGCTCGGTTTAGGCTACGGGTTAGGATTAGGGTACGGGTTAGGATTAGGGTAGGGGTTAGGGTTAGGGTACACGTTAGGGTTAGGGTCGTTATGAAACCTATCCCACTCTCTAGATACCCCTTAGCACGTAAAGGAATATTATTTGGGGGTCCAGCCATGGAGAAGAGTTAAGACACTAGGAGAAGATAAGGAACACACCCAGTATCAAGAAATTACATTAGGATTCTCTTTTTAACCTGTTTCTTAAAACACTAGTCCTTAGGAAATCTATTGGAGGCAGAAGCAGTCAAGGGTAGCTTAGGGTTAGGGTTAGGGTTAGGGTGAGGGTTAGGGTACGGCTTAGGGTACGGGTTCGGGGAGGGGTACGGGTACGGCGTAGGGTGTGTGTTAGGGTTAGGTTTAGGGTTAGTGTTAGGGTTAGGGCTCGGTTTAGGGTACGGGTTAGGATTAGGGTACGCGTTAGGGTTAGGGTAGGGGTTAGGTTTAGGGTACGCGTTAGGGTGAGGGTAGTTATTAAACATATCCCAATCTCTAGATACCCCTTAGCACGTAAAGGAGTATTATTTGGGGTTCCAGCCATGGAGAAGAGTTTAGACACTAGGATAAGATAAGGAACACACCCATTATCAAGAAATCACATTAGGATTCACTTTTGAACCTGTTCCTTAAAACACTAGTGCTTAGGAAATCTATTGGAGGCAGAAGCAGTCAAGGGTAGCTTAGGGTTAGGGTTACGGTTAGGGTGAGGGTTAGGGTACGGCTTAGGGTACGGGTTCGGTGAGGGGTCCGGGTAGGGCATAGGGTATGGGTTAGGGTTAGGGTTAGGGTTAGTGTTAGGGTTAGGGCTCGGTTTAGGCTACGGGTTAGGATTAGGGTACGCGTTAGGGATAGGGTAGGGGTTAGGGTTAGGGTACGCGTTAGGGTGAGGGTAGTTATTAAACCTATCCCACTCTCTAGATACCCCTTAGCACGTAAAGGAATATTATTTGGGGGTCCAGCCATGGAGAAGAGTTTAGACACTAGGATAAGATAAGGAACACACCCATTATCAAGAAATCACATTAGGATTCACTTTTGAACCTGTTCCTTAAAACACTAGTGCTTAGGAAATCTATTGGAGGCAGAAGCAGTCAAGGGTAGCTTAGGGTTAGGGTTAGGTTTAGGGCGAGGGTTAGGGTACAGCTTAGGGTACGGGTTCGGGGAGGGGTTCGGGTACGGCGTAGGGTATGGGTTAGGGTTAGTGTTAGGGATAGGGCTCGGTTTAGGGTACGGGTTAGGATTAGGGTATGCGTTAGGGTTAGGGTAGGGGTTAGGTTTAGGGTACGCGTTAGGGTGAGGGTAGTTATTAAACCTATCCCACTCTCCAGATAACCCTTAGCACGTAAAGGAATATTATTTGGGGGTCCAGCCATGGAGAAGAGTTAAGAGACTAGGAGAAGATAAGGAACACACCCATTCTCAAGAAATTACATTAGGATTCTCTTTTTAACCTGTTCCTTAAAACACTAGTGCTTAGGAAATCTATTGGAGGCAGAAGCAGTCAAGGGTAGCTTAGGGTTAGGGTTAGGGTTAGGGTGAGGGTTAGGGTACGGCTTAGGGTACGGGTTCGGTGAGGGGTCCGGGTAGGGCATAGGGTATGGTTTAGGGTTAGGGTTAGGGTTAGTGTTAGGGTTAGGGCTCGGTTTAGGCTACGGGTTAGGATTAGGGTACGCGTTAGGGATAGGGTAGGGGTTAGGGTTAGGCTACGCGTTAGGGTGAGGGTAGTTATTAAACCTATCCCACTCTCTAGATACCCCTTAGCACGTAAAGGAATATTATTTGGGGGTCCAGCCATGGAGAAGAGTTTAGACACTAGGATAAGATAAGGAACACACCCATTATCAAGAAATCACATTAGGATTCACTTTTGAACCTGTTCCTTAAAACACTAGTGCTTAGGAAATCTATTGGAGGCAGAAGCAGTCAAGGGTAGCTTAGGGTTAGGGTTAGGCTTAGGGTGAGGGTTAGGGTACGGCTTAGGGTACGGGTTCGGTGAGGGGTCCGGGTAGGGCATAGGGTATGGGTTAGGGTTAGGGTTAGGGTTAGTGTTAGGTTTAGGGCTCGGTTTAGGTTACGGGTTAGGATTAGGGTACGCGTTAGGGATAGGGTAGGGGTTAGGGTTAGGGTATGCATTAGGGTGAGGGTAGTTATTAAACCTATCCCACTCTCTAGATACCCCTTAGCACGTAAAGGAATATTATTTGGGGGTCCAGCCATGGAGAAGAGTTTAGACACTAGGATAAGATAAGGAACACACCCATTATCAAGAAATCACATTAGGATTCACTTTTGAACCTGTTCCTTAAAACACTAGTGCTTAGGAAATCTATTGGAGGCAGAAGCAGTCAAGGGTAGCTTAGGGTTAGGGTTAGGGTTAGGGTGAGGGTTTCAGGACGGCTTAAGGTACGGGTTCGAGGAGGGGTTCGGGTAGGGCGTAGGGTATGGTTTAGGGTTAGGGTTAGGGTTAGTAGTAGGGCTGGGCTCGGTTTCGGGTACGGGTTAGGATTAGGGTACGCGTTAGGGTTAGGGTAGGGGTTAGGGTTAGGGTACACGTTAGGATTAGGGTCGTTATGAAACCTATCCCACTCTCTAGATACCCCTTAGCACGTAAAGGAATATTATTTGGGGGTCCAGCCATGGAGAAGAGTTAAGACACTAGGAGAAGATAAGGAACACACCCAGTATCAAGAAATTACATTAGGATTCTCTTTTTAACCTGTTTCTTAAAACACTAGTGCTTAGGAAATCTATTGGAGGCAGAAGCAGTCAAGGGTAGCTTAGGGTTAGGGTTAGGGTTAGGGTGAGGGTTAGGGTACGGCTTAGGGTACGGGTTCGGGGAGGGGTACGGGTACGGCGTAGGGTGTGTGTTAGGGTTAGGTTTAGGGTTAGTGTTAGGGTTAGGGCTCGGTTTAGGGTACGGGTTAGGATTAGGGAACGCGATAGGGTTAGGGTAGGGTTTAGGTTTAGGGTACGCGTTAGGGTGAGGGTAGTTATTAAACATATCCCAATCTCTAGATACCCCTTAGCACGTAAAGGAGTATTATTTGGGGGTCCAGCCATGGAGAAGAGTTTAGACACTAGGATAAGATAAGGAACACACCCATTATCAAGAAATCACATTAGGATTCTCTTTTGAACCTGTTCCTTAAAACACTAGTGCTTAGGAAATCTATTGGAGGCAGAAGCAGTCAAGGGTAGCTTAGGGTTAGGGTTAGGGTTAGGGTGAGTGTTTGGGGACGGCTTAAGGTACGGGTTCGAGGAGGGGTTCGGGTAGGGCGTGGGGTATGGTTTAGGGTTAGGGTTAGGGTTAGTATTAGGGCTGGGCTCGGTTTCGGGTACGGGTTAGGATTAGGGTACGCGTTAGGGTTAGGGTAGGGGTTAGGGTTAGGGTACACGTTAGGGTTAGGGTCGTTATTAAACCTATCCCACTCTCTAGATACCCCTTAGCACGTATAGGAATATTATTTGGGGGTCCAGCCATGGAGAAGAGTTTAGACACTAGGAGAAGATAAGGAACACACCCATTATCAAGAAATCACATTAGGATTCTCTTTTGAACCTTTTCCTTAAAACACTAGTGCTTAGGAAATCTATTGGAGGCAGAAGCAGTCAAGGGTAGCTTAGGTTTAGCGTTAGGGTTAAGGTGAGTGTTAGGGTAGGGCTTAGATTTCGGGTTCGGGCAGGGGTTTGGGTACGGCGTAAGGTATGGGTTAGGGTTAGGGTTAGGGTTAGTGTTAGGGTTAGGGCTCGGTTTAGGGTACGGTTTAGGATTAGGGTACGCGTTAGGGTTAGGGTAGGGGTTAGGGTTAGGATACGCATTAGGGTGAGGGTATTTATTAAACCTATCCCACTCTCTAGATACCCCTTAGCACGTAAAGGAATATTATTTGGGGGTCCAGCCATGGAGAAGAGTTTAGACACTAGGAGAAGATAAGGAACACACCCATTATCAAGAAATCACATTAGGATTCTCTTTTTAACCTGTTCCTTAAAACACTAGTGCTTAGGAAATCTATTGGAGGCAGAAGCAGTCAAGGGTAGCTTAGTGTTAGGGTTAGGTTTACGGCGAGGGTTAGGGTACAGCTTAGGGTACGGGTTCGGGGAGGGGTTCGGGTACGGCGTAGGGTATGGGTTAGGGTTAGTGTTAGGGATAGGGCTCGGTTTAGGGTACGGGTTAGGATTAGGGTATGCGTTAGGGTTAGGGTAGGGGTTAGGGTTAGGGTACGCGTTAGGGTGAGGGTAGTTATTAAACCTATCCCACTCTCCAGATAACCCTTAGCACGTAAAGGAATATTATTTGGGGTCCAGCCATGGAGAAGAGGTTAGACACTAGGAGAAGATAAGGAACACACCCATTATGAAGAAATCACATTAGGATTCTCTTTTTAACCTGTTCCTTAAAACACTAGTGCTTAGGAAATCTATTGGAGGCAGAAGCAGTCAAGGGTAGCTTAGGGTTAGGGTTAGGGTTAGGGTGAGGGTTAGGGTACGGCTTAGGGTACGGGTTCGGGGAGGGGTCCGGGTAGGGCATAGGGTATGGGTTAGGGTTAGGGTTAGGGTTAGTGTTAGGGTTAGGGCTCGGTTTAGGCTACGGGTTAGGATTAGGGTATGGGTTAGGATTAGGGTACGCGTTAGGGATAGGGTAGGGGTTAGGGTTAAGGTACGCGTTAGGGTGAGGGTAGTTATTAAACCTATCCCACTCTCTAGATACCCCTTAGCCCGTAAAGGAATATTATTTGGGGGTCCAGCCATGGAGAAGAGTTTAGACACTAGGATAAGATAAGGAACACACCCATTATCAAGAAATCACATTAGGATTCACTTTTGAACCTGTTCCTTAAAACACTAGTGCTTAGGAAATCTATTGGAGGCAGAAGCAGTCAAGGGTAGCTTAGGGTTAGGGTTAGGGTTAGGGTGAGGGTTTCAGGATGGCTTAAGGTACGGGTTCGAGGAGGGGTTCGGGTAGGGCGTAGGTTATGGTTTAGGGTTAGGGTTACGGTTAGTATAAGGCTGGGCTCGGTTTCGGGTACGGGTTAGGATTAGGGTACGCGTTAGGGTTAGGGTAGGGGTTAGGGTTAGGGTACACGTTAGGGTTAGGGTCGTTATGAAACCTATCCCACTCTCTAGATACCCCTTAGCACGTAAAGGAATATTATTTGGGGGTCCAGCCATGGAGAAGAGTTAAGACACTAGGAGAAGATAAGGAACACACCCAGTATCAAGAAATTACATTAGGATTCTCTTTTTAACCTGTTTCTTAAAACACTAGTGCTTAGGAAATCTATTGGAGGCAGAAGCAGTCAAGGGTAGCTTAGGGTTAGGGTTAGGGTTAGGGTGAGGGTTAGGGTACGGCTTAGGGTACGGGTTCGGGGAGGGGTACGGGTACGGCGTAGGGTGTGTGTTAGGGTTAGGTTTAGGGTTAGTGTTAGGGTTAGGGCTCGGTTTAGGGTACGGGTTAGGATTAGGGTACGCGTTAGGGTTAGGGTAGGGGTTAGGTTTAGGGTACGCGTTAGGGTGAGGGTAGTTATTAAACATATCCCAATCTCTAGATACCCCTTAGCACGTAAAGGAGTATTATTTGGGGGTCCAGCCATGGAGAAGAGTTTAGACACTAGGATAAGATAAGGAACACACCCATTATCAAGAAATCACATTAGGATTCACTTTTGAACCTGTTCCTTAAAACACTAGTGCTTAGGAAATCTATTGGAGGCAGAAGCAGTCAAGGGTAGCTTAGGGTTAGGGTTAGGTTTAGGGTGAGGGTTTGGGGACGGCTTAAGGTACGGGTTCGAGGAGGGGTTCGGGTAGGGCGTAGGGTATGGTTTAGGGTTAGGGTTAGGGTTAGTATTAGGGCTGGGCTCGGTTTCTGGTACGGGTTAGGATTAGGGTATGCGTTAGGGTTAGGGTAGGGGTTAGGGTTAGGGTACACGTTAGGGTTAGGGTCGTTATTAAACCTATCCCACTCTCTAGATACCCCTTAGCACGTATAGGAATATTATTTGGGGGTCCAGCCATGGAGAAGAGTTAAGAGACTAGGAGAATATAAGGAACACACCCAGTATCAAGAAATTACATTAGGATTCTCTTTTTAACCTGTTCTTTAAAACACTAGTGCTTAGGAAATCTATTGGAGGCAGAAGCAGTCAAGGGTAGCTTAGGGTTAGGGTTAGGGTTAGGGTGAGGGTTAGGGTACGGCTTAGGGTACGGGTTCGGTGAGGGGTCCGGGTAGGGCATAGGGTATGGGTTAGGGTTAGGGTTAGGGTTAGTGTTAGGGTTAGGGCTCGGTTTAGGGTACGGGTTAGGATTAGGGTACGCGTTAGGGATAGGGTAGGGGTTAGGGTTAGGGTACGCGTTAGGGTGAGGGTAGTTATTAAACCTATCCCACTCTCTAGATACCCCTTAGCACGTAAAGGAATATTATTTGGGGGTCCAGCCATGGAGAAGAGTTTAGACACTAGGATAAGATAAAGAACACACCCATTATCAAGAAATCACATTAGGATTCACTTTTGAACCTGTTCCTTAAAACACTACTGCTTAGGAAATCTATTGGAGGCAGAAGCAGTCAAGGGTAGCTTAGGGTTAGGGTTAGGGTTAGGGTGAGGGTTAGGGTACGGCTTAGGGTACGGGTTCGGTGAGGGGTCCGGGTAGGGCATAGGGTATGGGTTAGGTTTAGTGTTAGGGTTAGTGTTAGGGTTAGGGCTCGGTTTAGGCTACGGGTTAGGATTAGGGTACGCGTTAGGGATAGGGTAGGGGTTAGGGTTAGGGTACGCGTTAGGGTGAGGGTAGTTATTAAACCTCTCCCACTCTCTAGATACCCCTTAGCACGTAAAGGAATATTATTTGGGGGTCCAGCCATGGAGAAGAGTTTACACACTAGGATAAGATAAGGAACACACCCATTATCAAGAAATCACATTAGGATTCACTTTTGAACCTGTTCCTTAAAACACTAGTGCTTAGGAAATCTATTGGAGGCAGAAGCAGTCAAGGGTAGCTTAGGGTTAGGGTTAGGGTTAGGGTGAGGGTTAGGGTACGGCTTAGGATACGGGTTCGGGGAGGGGAACGGGTACGGCGTAGGGTGTGTGTTAGGGTTAGGTTTAGGGTTAGTGTTAGTGTTAGGGCTTGGTTTAGGGTACGGGTTAGAATTAGGGAACGCGTTAGGGTTAGGGTAGGGTTTAGGTTTAGGGTACGCGTTAGGGTGAGGGTAGTTATTAAACATATCCCAATCTCTAGATACCCCTTAGCACGTAAAGGAGTATTATTTGGGGGTCCAGCCATGGAGAAGAGTTTAGACACTAGGATAAGATAAGGAACACACCCATTATCAAGAAATCACATTAGGATTCTCTTTTGAACCTGTTCCTTAAAACACTAGTGCTTAGGAAATCTATTGGAGGCAGAAGCAGTCAAGGGTAGCTTAGAGTTAGGGTTAGGGTTAGGGTGAGGGTTTGGGGACGGCTTAAGGTACGGGTTCGAGGAGGGGTTCGGGTAGGGCGTGGGGTATGGTTTAGGGTTAGGGTTAGGGTTAGTATTAGGGCTGGGCTCGGTTTCGGGTACGGGTTAGGATTAGGGTACGCGTTAGGGTTAGGGTAGGTGTTAGGGTTAGGGTACACGTTAGGGTTAGGGTCGTTATTAAACCTATCCCACTCTCTAGATACCCCTTAGCACGTATAGGAATATTATTTGGGGGTCCAGCCATGGAGAAGAGTTTAGACACTAGGAGAAGATAAGGAACACACCCATTATCAAGAAATCACATTAGGATTCTCTTTTGAACCTTTTCCTTAAAACACTAGTGCTTAGGAAATCTATTGGAGGCAGAAGCAGTCAAGGGTAGCTTAGGTTTAGCGTTAGGGTTAGGGTGAGTGTTAGGGTAGGGCTTAGATTTCGGGTTCGGGCAGGGGTTTGGGTACGGCGTAAGGTATGGGTTAGGGTTAGGGTTAGGGTTAGTGTTAGGGTTAGGGCTCGGTTTAGGGTACGGTTTAGGATTAGGGTACGCGTTAGGGTTAGGGTAGGGGTTAGGGTTAGGATACGCATTAGGGTGAGGGTATTTATTAAACCTATCCCACTCTCTAGATACCCCTTAGCACGTAAAGGAATATTATTTGGGGGTCCAGCCATGGAGAAGAGTTTAGACACTAGGAGAAGATAAGGAACACACACATTATCAAGAAATCACATTAGGATTCTCTTTTTAACCTATTCCTTAAAACACTAGTGCTTAGGAAATCTATTGGAGGCAGAAGCAGTCAAGGGTAGCTTAGTGTTAGGGTTAGGTTTAGGGCGAGGGTTAGGGTACAGCTTAGGGTACGGGTTCGGGGAGGGTTTCGGGTACGGCGTAGGGTATGGGTTAGGGTTAGTGTTAGGGATAGGGCTCGGTTTAGGGTACGGGTTAGGATTAGGGTATGCATTAGGGTTAGGGTAGGGGTTAGGGTTAGGGTACGCGTTAGGGTGAGGGTAGTTATTAAACCTATCCCACTCTCCAGATAACCCTTCGCACGTAAAGGAATATTATTTGGGGTCCAGCCATGGAGAAGAGGTTAGACACTAGGAGAAGATAAGGAACACACCCATTATGAAGAAATCACATTAGGATTCTCTTTTTAACCTGTTCCTTAAAACACTAGTGCTTAGGAAATCTATTGGAGGCAGAAGCAGTCAAGGGTAGCTTAGGGTTAGGGTTAGGGTTAGGGTGAGGGTTAGGGTACGGCTTAGGGTACGGGTTCGGGGAGGGGTCCGGGTAGGGCATAGGGTATGGGTTAGGGTTAGGGTTAGGGTTAGTGTTAGGGTTAGGGCTCGGTTTAGGCTACGGGTTAGGATTAGGGTACGGGTTAGGATTAGGGTAGGGGTTAGGGTTAGGGTACACGTTAGGGTTAGGGTCGTTATGAAACCTATCCCACTCTCTAGATACCCCTTAGCACGTAAAGGAATATTATTTGGGGGTCCAGCCATGGAGAAGAGTTAAGACACTAGGAGAAGATAAGGAACACACCCAGTATCAAGAAATTACATTAGGATTCTCTTTTTAACCTGTTTCTTAAAACACTAGTGCTTAGGAAATCTATTGGAGGCAGAAGCAGTCAAGGGTAGCTTAGGGTTAGGGTTAGGGTTAGGGTGAGGGTTAGGGTACGGCTTAGGGTACGGGTTCGGGGAGGGGTACGGGTACGGCGTAGGGTGTGTGTTAGGGTTAGGTTTAGGGTTAGTGTTAGGGTTAGGGCTCGGTTTAGGGTACGGGTTAGGATTAGGGTACGCGTTAGGGTTAGGGTAGGGGTTAGGTTTAGGGTACGCGTTAGGGTGAGGGTAGTTATTAAACATATCCCAATCTCTAGATACCCCTTAGCACGTAAAGGAGTATTATTTGGGGGTCCAGCCATGGAGAAGAGTTTAGACACTAGGATAAGATAAGGAACACACCCATTATCAAGAAATCACATGAGGATTCACTTTTGAACCTGTTCCTTAAAACACTAGTGCTTAGGAAATCTATTGGAGGCAGAAGCAGTCAAGGGTAGCTTAGGGTTAGGGTTAGGGTTAGGGTGAGGGTTAGGGTACGGCTTAGGGTAAGGGTTCGGTGAGGGGTCCGGGTAGGGCATAGGGTATGGGTTAGGGTTAGGGTTAGGGTTAGTGTTAGGGTTAGGGCTCGGTTTAGGCTACGGGTTAGGATTAGGGTACGCGTTAGGGATAGGGTAGGGGTTAGGGTTAGGGTACGCGTTAGGGTGAGGGTAGTTATTAAACCTATCCCACTCTCTAGATACCCCTTAGCACGTAAAGGAATATTATTTGGGGGTCCAGCCATGGAGAAGAGTTTAGACACTAGGAGAAGATAAGGAACACACCCATTATCAAGAAATCACATTAGGATTCTCTTTTTAACCTGTTCCTTAAAACACTAGTGCTTAGGAAATCTATTGGAGGCAGAAGCAGTCAAGGGTAGCTTAGGGTTAGGGTTAGGTTTAGGGCGAGGGTTAGGGTACAGCTTAGGGTACGGGTTCGGGGAGGGGTTCGGGTACGGCGTAGGGTATGGGTTAGGGTTAGTGTTAGGGATAGGGCTCGGTTTAGGGTACGGGTTAGGATTAGGGTATGCGTTAGGGTTAGGGTAGGGGTTAGGGTTAGGGTAAGCGTTAGGGTGAGGGTAGTTATTAAACCTATCCCACTCTCCAGATAACCCTTAGCACGTAAAGGAATATTATTTGGGGTCCAGCCATGGAGAAGAGGTTAGACACTAGGAGAAGATAAGGAACACACGCATTATGAAGAAATCACATTAGGATTCTCTTTTTAACCTGTTCCTTAAAACACTAGTGCTTAGGAAATCTATTGGAGGCAGAAGCAGTCAAGGGTAGCTTAGGGTTAGGGTTAGGGTTAGGGTGAGGGTTAGGGTACGGCTTAGGGTACGGGTTCGGGGAGGGGTCCGGGTAGGGCATAGGGTATGGGTTAGGGTTAGGGTTAGGGTTAGTGTTAGGGTTAGGGCTCGGTTTAGGCTACGGGTTAGGATTAGGGTACGGGTTAGGATTAGGGTACGCGTTAGGGATAGGGTAGGGGTTAGGGTTAGGGTACGCGTTAGGGTGAGGGTAGTTATTAAACCTATCCCACTCTCTAGATACCCCTTAGCACGTAAAGGAATATTATGTGCGGGTCCAGCCATGGAGAAGAGTTTAGACACTAGGATAAGATAAGGAACACACCCATTATCAAGAAATCACATTACGATTCACTTTTGAACCTGTTCCTTAAAACACTAGTGCTTAGGAAATCTATTGGAGGCAGAAGCAGTCAAGGGTAGCTTAGGGTTAGGGTGAGGGTTTCAGGACGGCTTAAGGTACGGGTTCGAGGAGGGGTTCGGGTAGGGCGTAGGGTATGGTTTAGGGTTAGGGTTAGGGTTAGTAGTAGGGCTGGGCTCGGTTTCGGGTACGGGTTAGGATTAGGGTACGCGTTAGGGTTAGGGTAGGGGTTAGGGTTAGGGTACACGTTAGGGTTAGGGTCGTTATTAAACCTATCCCACTCTCTAGATACCCCTTAGCACGTAAAGGAATATTATTTGGGGGTCCAGCCATGGAGAAGAGTTAAGACACTAGGAAAAGATAAGGAACACACCCAGTATCAAGAAATTACATTAGGATTCTCTTTTTAACCTGTTTCTTAAAACACTAGTGCTTAGGAAATCTATTGGAGGCAGAAGCAGTCAAGGGTAGCTTAGGGTTAGGGTTAGGGTTAGGGTGAGGGTTAGGGTACGGCTTAGGGTACGGGTTCGGGGAGGGGTACGGGTACGGCGTAGGGTGTGTGTTAGGGTTAGGTTTAGGGTTAGTGTTAGGGTTAGGGCTCGGTTTAGGGTACGGGTTAGGATTAGGGTACGCGTTAGGGTTAGGGTAGGGGTTAGGTTTAGGGTACGCGTTAGGGTGAGGGTAGTTATTAAACATATTCCAAACTCTAGATACCCCTTAGCACGTAAAGGAGTATTATTTGGGGGTCCAGCCATGGAGAAGAGTTTAGACACTAGGATAAGATAAGGAACACACCCATTATCAAGAAATCACATTAGGATACTCTTTTGAACCTGTTCCTTAAAACACTAGTGCTTTGGAAATCTTTTGGAGGCAGAAGCAGTCAAGGGTAGCTTAGGGTTAGGGTTAGGGTTAGGGTGAGGGTTTGGGGACGGCTTAAGGTACGGGTTCGTGGAGGGGTTCGTGTAGGGCGTAGGGTATGGTTTAGGGTTAGGGTTAGGGTTAGTATTAGGGCTGGGCTCGGTTTCGGGTACGGGTTAGGATTAGGGTACATGTTAGGGTTAGGGTCGTTATTAAACCTATCCCACTCTCTAGATAGCCCTTAGCACGTAAAGGAATATATTTGGGGGTCCAGCCATGGAGAAGAGTTAAGACACTAGGAGAAGATAAGGAACACACCCAGTATCAATAAATCACATTAGGATTCTCTTTTTCACCTGTTCCTTAAAACACTAGTGCTTAGGAAATCTATTGGAGGCAGAAGCAGTCAAGGGTAGCTTAGGGGTAGGGTTAGGGTTAAGGTGAGGTTTAGGGTACGTCTTAGGGTACGGGTTCAGGGAAGGGTACGGGTACGGCGTAGGGTATGGGTTAGGGTTAGGTTTAGGGTTAGTGTTAGGGTTAGGGCTCGGTTTAGGGAACGGGTTAGGATTAGGGTATGCGTTAGGGTTAGGGTAGGGGGTAGGGTTAGGGTACGTGTTAGGGTGAGGGTAGTTATTAAACCTATCCCACTCTCTAGATACCCCTTAGCACGTAAAGGAATATTATTTGGGGTCCAGCCATGGAGAAGAGGTTAGACACTAGGAGAACATAAGGAACACACCCATTATGAAGAAATCACATTAGGATTCTCTTTTTAACCTGTTCCTTAAAACACTAGTGCTTAGGAAATCTATTGGAGGATGAAGCAGTGAAGGCAAGCTTAGGGTTATGGTTAGGGTTAGGGTGAGGGTTAGGGTACGGCTTAGGGTACGGGTTCGGGTAGGGGTCCGGGTAGGGCATAGTGTATGGGTTAGGGTTAGGGTTAGGGTTAGTGTTAGGGTTAGGGCTCGGTTTAGGCTACGGCTTTGGATTAGGGTACGCGTTAGGGATAGGGTAGGAGTTAGGGTTAGGGTACGCGTTATGGTGAGGGTAGTTATTAAACCTATCCCACTCTCTAGATACCCCTTAGCACGTAAAGGAATATTATTTGGGGGTCCAGCCATGGAGAAGAGTTTAGACACTAGGATAAGATAAGGAACACACCCATTATCAAGAAATTACATTAGGATTCACTTTTGAACCTGTTCCTTAAAACACTAGTGCTTAGGAAATCTATTGGAGGCAGAAGCAGTCAAGGGTAGCTTAGGGTTAGGGTTAGGGTTAGGGTGAGGGTTTGGGGACGGCTTAAGGTACGGGTTCGAGGAGGGGTTCGGGTAGGGCGTAGGGTATGGTTTAGGGTTAGGGTTAGGGTTAGTATTAGGGCTGGGCTCGGTTTCGGGTACGGGTTAGGATTAGGGTACGCGTTAGGGTTAGGGTAGGGGTTAGGGTTAGGGTACACGTTAGGGTTAGGGTCGTTATTAAACCTATCCCACTCTCTAGATACCCCTTAGCACGTAAAGGAATATTATTTGGGGGTCCAGCCATGGAGAAGAGTTAAGACACTAGGAGAAGATAAGGAACACACCCAGTATCAAGAAATTACATTAGGATTCTCTTTTTAACCTGTTTCTTAAAACACTAGTGCTTAGGAAATCTATTGGAGGCAGAAGCAGTCAAGGGTAGCTTAGGGTTAGGGTTAGGGTTAGGGTGAGGGTTAGGGTACGGCTTAGGGAACGGGTTCGGGGAGCGGTACGGGTACGGCGTAGGGTGTGTGTTAGGGTTAGGTTTAGCGTTAGTGTTAGGGTTAGGGCTCGGTTTAGGGTACGGGTTAGGATTAGGGTACGCGTTAGGTTAGGGTAGGGGTTAGGTTTAGGGTACGCGTTAGGGTGAGGGTAGTTATTAAACATATCCCAATCTCTAGATACCCCTTAGCACGTAAAGGAGTATTATTTGGGGGTCCAGCCATGGAGAAGAGTTTAGACACTAGGATAAGATAAGGAACACACCCATTATCAAGAAATCACATTAGGATTCTCTTTTGAACCTGTTCCTTAAAACACTAGTGCTTAGGAAATCTATTGGAGGCAGAAGCAGTCAAGGGTAGCTTAGGGTTAGGGTTAGGGTTAGGGTGAGGGTTTGGGGACGGCTTAAGGTACGGGTTCGAGGAGGGGTTCGGGTAGGGCGTAGGGTATGGTTTAGGGTTAGGGTTAGGGTTAGTATTAGGGCTGGGCTCGGTTTCGGGTACGGGTTAGGATTAGGGTACGCGTTAGGGTTAGGGTAGGGGTTAGGGTTAGGGTACACGTTAGGGTTAGGGTCGTTATTAAACCTATCCCACTCTCTAGATACCCCTTAGCACGTAAAGGAATATTATTTGTGGGTCCAGCCATGGAGAAGAGTTTAGACACTAGGAGAAGATAAGGAACACACCCATTATCAAGAAATCACATTAGGATTCTCTTTTGAACCTTTTCCTTAAAACACTAGTGCTTAGGAAATCTATTGGAGGCAGAAGCAGTCAAGGGTAGCTTAGGTTTAGTGTTAGGGTTAGGGTGAGTGTTAGGGTAGGGCTTAGATTTCGGGTTCGGGCAGGGGTTTGGGTACGGCGTAAGGTTTGGGTTAGGGTTAGGGTTAGGGTTAGTGTTAGGGTTAGGGCTCGGTTTAGGGTACGGTTTAGGATTAGGGTACGCGTTAGGGTTAGGGTAGGGGTTAGGGTTAGGATACGCATTAGGGTGAGGGTATTTATTAAACCTATCCCACTCTCTAGATACCCCTTAGCACGTAAAGGAATATTATTTGGGGGTCCAGCCATGGAGAAGAGTTTAGACACTAGGAGAAGATAAGGAACACACCCATTATCAAGAAATCACATTAGGATTCTCTTTTTAACCTGTTCCTTAAAACACTAGTGCTTAGGAAATATATTGGAGGCAGAAGCAGTCAAGGGTAGCTTAGTGTTAGGGTTAGGTTTAGGGCGAGGGTTAGGGTACAGCTTAGGGTACGGGTTCGGGGAGGGGTTCGGGTACGGCGTAGGGTATGGGTTAGGGTTAGTGTTAGGGATAGGGCTCGGTTTAGGGTACGGGTTAGGATTAGGGTATGCGTTAGGGTTAGGGTAGGGGTTAGGGTTAGGGTACGCGTTAGGGTGAGGGTAGTTATTAAACCTATCCCACTCTCCAGATAACCCTTAGCACGTAAAGGAATATTATTTGGGGTCCAGCCATGGAGAAGAGGTTAGACACTAGGAGAAGATAAGGAACCCACCCATTATGAAGAAATCACATTAGGATTCTCTTTTTAACCTGTTCCTTAAAACACTAGTGCTTAGGAAATCTATTGGAGGCAGAAGCAGTCAAGGGTAGCTTAGGGTTAGGGTTAGGGTTAGGGTGAGGGTTAGGGTACGGCTTAGGGTACGGGTTCGGGGAGGGGTCCGGGTAGGGCATAGGGTATGGGTTAGGGTTAGGGTTAGGGTTAGTGTTAGGGTTAGGGCTCGGTTTAGGCTACGGGTTAGGATTAGGGTACGGGTTAGGATTACGGTACGCGTTAGGGATAGGGTAGGGTTTAGGGTTAGGGTACGCGTTAGGGTGAGGGTAGTTATTAAACCTATCCCACTCTCTAGATACCCCTTAGCACGTAAAGGAATATTATTTGGGGGTCCAGCCATGGAGAAGAGTTTAGACACTAGGATAAGATAAGGAACACACCCATTATCAAGAAATCACATTAGGATTCACTTTTGAACCTGTTCCTTAAAACACTAGTGCTTAGGAAATCTATTGGAGGCAGAAGCAGTCAAGGGTAGCTTAGGGTTAGGGTGAGGGTTTCAGGACGGCTTAAGGTACGGGTTCGAGGAGGGGTTCTGTTAGGGCGTAGGGTATGGTTTAGGGTTAGGGTTAGGGTTAGTAGTAGGGCTGGGCTCGGTTTCGGGTACGGGTTAGGAGTAGGGTACGCGTTAGGGTTAGGGTAGAGGATAGGGTTAGGGTATACGTTAGGGTTAGGGTCGTTATTAAACCTATCCCACTCTCTAGATACCCCTTAGCACGTAAAGGAATATTATTTGGGGGTCCAGCCATGGAGAAGAGTTAAGACACTAGGAGAAGATAAGGAACACACCCAGTATCAAGAAATTACATTAGGATTCTCTTTTTAACCTGTTTCTTAAAACACTAGTGCTTAGGAAATCTATTGGAGGCAGAAGCAGTCAAGGGTAGCTTAGGGTTAGGGTTAGGGTTAGGGTGAGGGTTAGGGTACGGCTTAGGGTACGGGTTCGGGGAGGGGTACGGGTACGGCGTAGGGTGTGTGTTAGGGTTAGGTTTAGGGTTAGTGTTAGGGTTAGGGCTCGGTTTAGGGTACGGGTTAGGATTAGGGTAACGGTTAGGGTTAGGGTAGGGGTTAGGTTTAGGGTACGCGTTAGGGTGAGGGTAGTTATTAAACATATTCCAAACTCTAGATACCCCTTAGCACGTAAAGGAGTATTATTTGGGGGTCCAGCCATGGAGAAGAGTTTAGACACTAGGATAAGATAAGGAACACACCCATTATCAAGAAATCACATTAGGATACTCTTTTTAACCTGTTCCTTAAAACACTAGTGCTTAGGAAATCTTTTGGAGGCAGAAGCAGTCAAGGGTAGCTTAGCGTTAGGGTTTGGGTTAGGGTACCGCTTAGGGTACGGGTTCGGTGAGGGGTTCGGGTAGGGCGTAGGGTATGGGTTAGGGTTAGGGTTAGGGTTAGTGTTAGGGTTAGGGCTCGCTTTAGGATACGGGTTAGGATTAGTGTACGCGTTAGGGTTAAGGTAGGGGTTAGGGTTAGGGTACACGTTAGGGTGAGGGTAATTATTAAACCTATCCCACTCTCTAGATACCCCTTAGCACGTAAAGGAATATTATTTGGGGGTCCAGCCATGGAGAAGAGTTTAGACACTAGGATAAGATAAGGAACACACCCATTATCAAGAAATCACATTAGGATACTCTTTTGAACCTGTTCCTTAAAACACTAGTGCTTTGGTAATCTATTGGAGGCAGAAGCAGTCAAGGGTAGCTTAGGGTTAGGGTTAGGGTTAGGGTGAGGGTTTGGGGACGGTTTAAGGTACGGGTTCGAGGAGGGGTTCGTGTAGGGCGTAGGGTATGGTTTAGGGTTAGGGTTAGGGTTAGTAATAGGGCTGGGCTCGGTTTCGGGTACGGGTTAGGATTAGGGTACATGTTAGGGTTAGGGTCGTTATTAAACCTATCCCACTCTCTAGATAGCCCTTAGTACGTAAAGGAATATTATTTGGGGGTCCAGCCATGGAGAAGAGTTAAGACACTAGGAGAAGATAAGGAACACACCCAGTATCAATAAATCACATTAGGATTCTCTTTTTCACCTGTTCCTTAAAACACTAGTGCTTAGGAAATCTATTGGAGGCAGAAGCAGTCAAGGGTAGCTTAGGGTTAGGGTTAGGGTTAGGGTGAGGTTTAGGGTACGTCTTAGGGTACGGCTTCAGGGAAGGGTACGGGTACGGCGTAGGGTATGGGTTAGGGTTAGTTTTAGGGTTAGTGTTAGGGTTAGGGCTCGGTTTTGGGAACGGGTTAGGATTAGGGTATGCGTTAGGGTTAGGGTAGGGGGTAGGGTTAGGGTACGTGTTAGTGTGAGGGTAGTTATTAAACCTATCCCACTCTCTAGATACCCCTTAGCACTTAAAGGAATATTATTTGGGGTCCAGCCATGGAGAAGAGGTTAGACACTAGGAGAACATAAGGAACACACCCATTATGAAGAAATCACATTAGGATTCTCTTTTTAACCTGTTCCTTAAAACACTAGTGCTTAGGAAATCTATTGGAGGCTGAAGCAGTGAAGGCAAGCTTAGGGTTATGGTTAGGGTTAGGGTGAGGGTTAGGGTACGGCTTAGGGTACGGGTTCGGGGAGGGGTCCGGGTAGGGCATAGTGTATGGGTTAGGGTTAGGGTTAGGGTTAGTGTTAGGGTTAGGGCTCGGTTTAGGCTACGGCTTTGGATTAGGGTACACGTTAGGGATAGGGTAGGAGTTAGGGTTAGGGTACGCGTTAGGGTGAGGGTAGTTATTAAACCTATCCCACTCTCTAGATACCCCTTAGCACGTAAAGGAATATTATTTGGGGGTCCAGCCATGGAGAAGAGTTTAGACACTAGGATAAGATAAGGAACACACCCATTATCAAGAAATTACATTAGGATTCACTTTTGAACCTGTTCCTTAAAACACTAGTGCTTAGGAAATCTATTGGAGGCAGAAGCAGTCAAGGGTAGCTTAGGGTTAGGGTTAGGGTTAGGGTGAGGGTTTGGGGACGGCTTAAGGTACGGGTTCGAGGAGGGGTTCGGGTAGGGCGTAGGGTATGGTTTAGGGTTAGGGTTAGGGTTAGTATTAGGGCTGGGCTCGGTTTCGGGTACGGGTTAGGATTAGGGTACGCGTTAGGGTTAGGGTAGGGGTTAGGGTTAGGGTACACGTTAGGGTTAGGGTCGTTATTAAACCTATCCCACTCTCTAGATACCCCTTAGCACGTAAAGGAATATTATTTGGGGGTCCAGCCATGGAGAAGAGTTAAGACACTAGGAGAAGATAAGGAACACACCCAGTATCAAGAAATTACATTAGGATTCTCTTTTTAACCTGTTTCTTAAAACACTAGTGCTTAGGAAATCTATTGGAGGCAGAAGCAGTCAAGGGTAGCTTAGGGTTAGGGTTAGGGTTAGGGTGAGGGTTAGGGTACGGCTTAGGGAACGGGTTCGGGGAGGGGTACGGGTACGGCGTAGGGTGTGTGTTAGGGTTAGGTTTAGGGTTAGTGTTAGGGTTAGGGCTCGGTTTAGGGTACGGGTTAGGATTAGGGTACGCGTTAGGTTAGGGTAGGGGTTAGGTTTAGGGTACGCGTTAGGGTGAGGGTAGTTATTAAACATATCCCAATCTCTAGATACCCCTTAGCACGTAAAGGAGTATTATTTGGGGGTCCAGCCATGGAGAAGAGTTTAGACACTAGGATAAGATAAGGAACACACCCATTATCAAGAAATCACATTAGGATTCTCTTTTGAACCTGTTCCTTAAAACACTAGTGCTTAGGAAATCTATTGGAGGCAGAAGCAGTCAAGGGTAGCTTAGGGTTAGGGTTAGGGTTAGGGTGAGGGTTTGGGGACGGCTTAAGGTACGGGTTCGAGGAGGGGTTCGGGTAGGGCGTAGGGTATGGTTTAGGGTTAGGGTTAGGGTTAGTATTAGGGCTGGGCTCGGTTTCGGGTACGGGTTAGGATTAGGGTACGCGTTAGGGTTAGGGTAGGGGTTAGGGTTAGGGTACACGTTAGGGTTAGGGTCGTTGTTAAACCTATCCCACTCTCTAGATACCCCTTAGCACGTAAAGGAATATTATTTGGGGGTCCAGCCATGGAGAAGAGTTTAGACACTAGGAGAAGATAAGGAACACACCCATTATCAAGAAATCACATTAGGATTCTCTTTTGAACCTTTTCCTTAAAACACTAGTGCTTAGGAAATCTATTGGAGGCAGAAGCAGTCAAGGGTAGCTTAGGTTTAGCGTTAGGGTTAGGGTGAGTGTTAGGGTAGGGCTTAGATTTCGGGTTCGGGCAGGGGTTTGGGTACGGCGTAAGGTTTGGGTTAGGGTTAGGGTTAGGGTTAGTGTTAGGGTTAGGGCTCGGTTTAGGGTATGGTTTAGGATTAGGGTATGCGTTAGGGTTAGGGTAGGGGTTAGGGTTAGGATACGCATTAGGGTGAGGGTATTTATTAAACCTATCCCACTCTCTAGATACCCCTTAGCACGTAAAGGAATATTATTTGGGGGTCCAGCCATGGAGAAGAGTTTAGACACTAGGAGAAGATAAGGAACACACCCATTATCAAGAAATCACATTAGGATTCTCTTTTTAACCTGTTCCTTAAAACACTAGTGCTTAGGAAATCTATTGGAGGCAGAAGCAGTCAAGGGTAGCTTAGTGTTAGGGTTAGGTTTAGGGCGAGGGTTAGGGTACAGCTTAGGGTACGGGTTCGGGGAGGGGTTCGGGTACGGCGTAGGGTATGGGTTAGGGTTAGTGTTAGGGATAGGGCTCGGTTTAGGGTACGGGTTAGGATTAGGGTATGCGTTAGGGTTAGGGTAGGGGTTAGGGTTAGGGTACGCGTTAGGGTGAGGGTAGTTATTAAACCTATCCCACTCTCCAGATAACCCTTAGCACGTAAAGGAATATTATTTGGGGTCCAGCCATGGAGAAGAGGTTAGACACTAGGAGAAGATAAGGAACACACCCATTATGAAGAAATCACATTAGGATTCTCTTTTTAACCTGTTCCTTAAAACACTAGTGCTTAGGAAATCTATTGGAGGCAGAAGCAGTCAAGGGTAGCTTAGGGTTAGGGTTAGGGTTAGGGTGAGGGTTAGGGTACGGCTTAGGGTACGGGTTCGGGGAGGGGTCCGGGTAGGGCATAGGGTATGGGTTAGGGTTAGGGTTAGGGTTAGTGTTAGGGTTAGGGCTCGGTTTAGGCTACGGGTTAGGATTAGGGTACGGGTTAGGATTAGGGTACGCGTTAGGGATAGGGTAGGGGTTAGGGTTAGGTTACGCGTTAGGGTGAGGGTATTTATTAAACCTATCCCACTCTCTAGATACCCCTTAGCACGTAAAGGAATATTATTTGGGGGTCCAGCCATGGAGAAGAGTTTAGACACTAGGATAAGATAAGGAACACACCCATTATCAAGAAATCACATTAGGATTCACTTTTGAACCTGTTCCTTAAAACACTAGTGCTTAGGAAATCTATTGGAGGCAGAAGCAGTCAAGGGTAGCTTAGGGTTAGGGTGAGGGTTTCAGGACGGCTTAAGGTACGGGTTCGAGGAGGGGTTCGGGTAGGGCGTAGGGTATGGTTTAGGGTTAGGGTTAGGGTTAGTAGTAGGGCTGGGCTCGGTTTCGGGTACGGGTTAGGAGTAGGGTACGCGTTAGGGTTAGGGTAGAGGTTAGGGTTAGGGTACACGTTAGGGTTAGGGTCGTTATTAAACCTATCCCACTCTCTAGATACCCCTTAGCACGTAAAGGAATATTATTTGGGGGTCCAGCCATGGAGAAGAGTTAAGACACTAGGAGAAGATAAGGAACACACCCAGTATCAAGAAATTACATTAGGATTCTCTTTTTAACCTGTTTCTTAAAACACTAGTGCTTAGGAAATCTATTGGAGGCAGAAGCAGTCAAGGGTAGCTTAGGGTTAGGGTTAGGGTTAGGGTGAGGGTTAGGGTACGGCTTAGGGTACGGGTTCGGGGAGGGGTACGGGTACGGCGTAGGGTGTGTGTTAGGGTTAGGTTTAGGGTTAGTGTTAGGGTTAGGGCTCGGTTTAGGGTACGGGTTAGGATTAGGGTAACGGTTAGGGTTAGGGTAGGGGTTAGGTTTAGGGTACGCGTTAGGGTGAGGGTAGTTATTAAACATATTCCAAACTCTAGATACCCCTTAGCACGTAAAGGAGTATTATTTGGGGGTCCAGCCATGGAGAAGAGTTTAGACACTAGGATAAGATAAGGAACACACCCATTATCAAGAAATCACATTAGGATACTCTTTTTAACCTGTTCCTTAAAACACTAGTGCTTAGGAAATCTTTTGGAGGCAGAAGCAGTCAAGGGTAGCTTAACGTTAGGGTTTGGGTTAGGGTACCGCTTAGGGTACGGGTTCGGTGAGGGGTTCGGGTAGGGCGTAGGGTATGGGTTAGGGTTAGGGTTAGGGTTAGTGTTAGGGTTAGGGCTCGCTTTAGGATACGGGTTAGGATTAGTGTACGCGTTAGGGTTAAGGTAGGGGTTAGGGTTAGGGTACACGTTAGGGTGAGGGTAATTATTAAACCTATCCCACTCTCTAGATACCCCTTAGCACGTAAAGGAATATTATTTGGGGGTCCAGCCATGGAGAAGAGTTTAGACACTAGGATAAGATAAGGAACACACCCATTATCAAGAAATCACATTAGGATACTCTTTTGAACCTGTTCCTTAAAACACTAGTGCTTTGGTAATCTATTGGAGGCAGAAGCAGTCAAGGGTAGCTTAGGGTTAGGGTTAGGGTTAGGGTGAGGGTTTGGGGACGGTTTAAGGTACGGGTTCGAGGAGGGGTTCGTGTAGGGCGTAGGGTATGGTTTAGGGTTAGGGTTAGGGTTAGTAATAGGGCTGGGCTCGGTTTCGGGAACGGGTTAGGATTAGGGTACATGTTAGGGTTAGGGTCGTTATTAAACCTATCCCACTCTCTAGATAGCCCTTAGCACGTAAAGGAATATTATTTGGGGGTCCAGCCATGGAGAAGAGTTAAGACACTAGGAGAAGATAAGGAACACACCCAGTATCAATAAATCACATTAGGATTCTCTTTTTCACCTGTTCCTTAAAACACTAGTGCTTAGGAAATCTATTGGAGGCAGAAGCAGTCAAGGGTAGCTTAGGGTTAGGGTTAGGGTTAGGGTGAGGTTTAGGGTACGTCTTAGGGTACGGCTTCAGGGAAGGGTACGGGTACGGCGTAGGGTATGGGTTAGGGTTAGTTTTAGGGTTAGTGTTAGGGTTAGGGCTCGGTTTAGGGAACGGGTTAGGATTAGGGTATGCGTTAGGGTTAGGGTAGGGGGTAGGGTTAGGGTACGTGTTAGTGTGAGGGTAGTTATTAAACCTATCCCACTCTCTAGATACCCCTTAGCACGTAAAGGAATATTATTTGGGGTCCAGCCATGGAGAAGAGGTTAGACACTAGGAGAACATAAGGAACACACCCATTATGAAGAAATCACATTAGGATTCTCTTTTTAACCTGTTCCTTAAAACACTAGTGCTTAGGAAATCTATTGGAGGCTGAAGCAGTGAAGGCAAGCTTAGGGTTATGGTTAGGGTTAGGGTGAGGGTTAGGGTACGGCTTAGGGTACGGGTTCGGGGAGGGGTCCGTGTAGGGCATAGTGTATGGGTTAGGGTTAGGGTTAGGGTTAGTGTTAGGGTTAGGGCTCGGTTTAGGCTACGGCTTTGGATTAGGGTACACGTTAGGGATAGGGTAGGAGTTAGGGTTAGGGTACGCGTTAGGGTGAGGGTAGTTATTAAACCTATCCCACTCTCTAGATACCCCTTAGCACGTAAAGGAATATTATTTGGGGGTCCAGCCATGGAGAAGAGTTTAGACACTAGGATAAGATAAGGAACACACCCATTATCAAGAAATTACATTAGGATTCACTTTTGAACCTGTTCCTTAAAACACTAGTGCTTAGGAAATCTATTGGAGGCAGAAGCAGTCAAGGGTAGCTTAGGGTTAGGGTTAGGGTTAGGGTGAGGGTTTGGGGACGGCTTAAGGTACGGGTTCGAGGAGGGGTTCGGGTAGGGCGTAGGGTATGGTTTAGGGTTAGGGTTAGGGTTAGTATTAGGGCTGGGCTCGGTTTCGGGTACGGGTTAGGATTAGGGTACGCGTTAGGGTTAGGGTAGGGGTTAGGGTTAGGGTACACGTTAGGGTTAGGGTCGTTATTAAACCTATCCCACTCTCTAGATACCCCTTAGCACGTAAAGGAATATTATTTGGGGGTCCAGCCATGGAGAAGAGTTAAGACACTAGGAGAAGATAAGGAACACACCCAGTATCAAGAAATTACATTAGGATTCTCTTTTTAACCTGTTTCTTAAAACACTAGTGCTTAGGAAATCTATTGGAGGCAGAAGCAGTCAAGGGTAGCTTAGGGTTAGGGTTAGGGTTAGGGTGAGGGTTAGGGTACGGCTTAGGGAACGGGTTCGGGGAGGGGTACGGGTACGGCGTAGGGTGTGTGTTAGGGTTAGGTTTAGGGTTAGTGTTAGGGTTAGGGCTCGGTTTAGGGTACGGGTTAGGATTAGGGTACGCGTTAGGTTAGGGTAGGGGTTAGGTTTAGGGTATGCGTTAGGGTGAGGGTAGTTATTAAACATATCCCAATCTCTAGATACCCCTTAGCACGTAAAGGAGTATTATTTGGGGGTCCAGCCATGGAGAAGAGTTTAGACACTAGGATAAGATAAGGAACACACCCATTATCAAGAAATCACATTAGGATTCTCTTTTGAACCTGTTCCTTAAAACACTAGTGCTTAGGAAATCTATTGGAGGCAGAAGCAGTCAAGGGTAGCTTAGGGTTAGGGTTAGGGTTAGGGTGAGGGTTTGGGGACGGCTTAAGGTACGGGTTCGAGGAGGGGTTCGGGTAGGGCGTAGGGTATGGTTTAGGGTTAGGGTTAGGGTTAGTATTAGGGCTGGGCTCGGTTTCGGGTACGGGTTAGGATTAGGGTACGCGTTAGGGTTAGGGTAGGGGTTAGGGTTAGGGTACACGTTAGGGTTAGGGTCGTTATTAAACCTATCCCACTCTCTAGATACCCCTTAGCACGTAAAGGAATATTATTTGGGGGTCCAGCCATGGAGAAGAGTTTAGACACTAGGAGAAGATAAGGAACACACCCATTATGAAGAAATCACATTAGGATTCTCTTTTGAACCTTTTCCTTAAAACACTAGTGCTTAGGAAATCTATTGGAGGCAGAAGCAGTCAAGGGTAGCTTAGGTTTAGCGTTAGGGTTAGGGTGAGTGTTAGGGTAGGGCTTAGATTTCGGGTTCGGGCAGGGGTTTGGGTACGGCGTAAGGTTTGGGTAAGGGTTAGGGTTAGGGTTAGTGTTAGGGTTAGGGCTCGGTTTAAGGTACGGTTTAGGATTAGGGTACGCGTTAGGGTTAGGGTAGGGGTTAGGGTTAGGATACGCATTAGGGTGAGGGTATTTATTAAACCTATCCCACTCTCTAGATACCCCTTAGCACGTAAAGGAATATTATTTGGGGGTCCAGCCATGGAGAAGAGTTTAGACACTAGGATAAGATAAGGAACACACCCATTATCAAGAAATCACATTAGGATTCACTTTTGAACCTGTTCCTTAAAACACTAGTGCTTAGGAAATCTATTGGAGGCAGAAGCAGTCAAGGGTAGCTTAGTGTTAGGGTTAGGTTTAGGGCGAGGGTTAGGGTACAGCTTAGGGTACGGGTTCGGGGAGGGGTTCGGGTACGGCGTAGGGTATGGGTTAGGGTTAGTGTTAGGGATAGGGCTCGGTTTAGGGTACGGGTTAGGATTAGGGTATGCGTTAGGGTTAGCGTAGGGGTTAGGGTTAGGGGACGCGTTAGGGTGAGGGTAGTTATTAAACCTATCCCACTCTCCAGATAACCCTTAGCACGTAAAGGAATATTATTTGGGGTCCAGCCATGGAGAAGAGGTTAGACACTAGGAGAAGATAAGGAACACACCCATTATGAAGAAATCACATTAGGATTCCCTTTTTAACCTGTTCCTTAAAACACTAGTGCTTAGGAAATCTATTGGAGGCAGAAGCAGTCAAGGGTAGCTTAGGGTTAGGGTTAGGGTTAGGGTGAGGGTTAGGGTACGGCTTAGGGTACGGGTTCGGGGAGGGGTCCGGGTAGGGCATAGGGTATGGGTTAGGGTTAGGGTTAGGGTTAGTGTTAGGGTTAGGGCTCGGTTTAGGCTACGGGTTAGGATTAGGGTACGGGTTAGGATTAGGGTACGCGTTAGGGATAGGGTAGGGGTTAGGGTTAGGGTACGCGTTAGGGTGAGGGTAGTTATTAAACCTATCCCAATCTCTAGATACCCCTTAGCACGTAAAGGAATATTATTTGGGGGTCCAGCCATGGAGAAGAGTTTAGACACTAGGATAAGATAAGGAACACACCCATTATCAAGAAATCACATTAGGATTCACTTTTGAACCTGTTCCTTAAAACACTAGTGCTTAGGAAATCTATTGGAGGCAGAAGCAGTCAAGGGTAGCTTAGGGTTAGGGTGAGGGTTTGAGGACGGCTTAAGGTACGGGTTCGAGGAGGGGTTCGGGTAGGGCGTAGGGTATGGTTTAGGGTTAGGGTTAGGGTTAGTAGTAGGGCTGGGCTCGGTTTTGGGTACGGGTTAGGATTAGGGTACGCGTTAGGGTTAGGGTAGAGGTTAGGGTTAGGGTACACGTTAGGGTTAGGGTCGTTATTAAACCTATCCCACTCTCTAGATACCCCTTAGCACGTAAAGGAATATTATTTGGGGGTCCAGCCATGGAGAAGAGTTAAGACACTAGGAGAAGATAAGGAACACACCCAGTATCAAGAAATTACATTAGGATTCTCTTTTTAACCTGTTTCTTAAAACACTAGTGCTTAGGAAATCTATTGGAGGCAGAAGCAGTCAAGGGTAGCTTAGGGTTAGGGTTAGGGTTAGGGTGAGGGTTAGGGTACGGCTTAGGGTACGGGTTCGGGGAGGGGTCCGGGTAGGGCATAGGGTATGGGTTAGGGTTAGGGTTAGGGTTAGTGTTAGGGTTAGGGCTCGGTTTAGGCTACGGGTTAGGATTAGGGTACGGGTTAGGATTAGGGTACGCGTTAGGGATAGGGTAGGGGTTAGGGTTAGGGTACGCGTTAGGGTGAGGGTAGTTATTAAACCTATCCCACTCTCTAGATACCCCTTAGCACGTAAAGGAATATTATTTGGGGGTCCAGCCATGGAGAAGAGTTTGGACACTAGGATAAGATAAGGAACACACCCATTATCAAGAAATCACATTAGGATTCACTTTTGAACCTGTTACTTAAAACACTAGTGCTTAGGAAATCTATTGGAGGCAGAAGCAGTCAAGGGTAGCTTAGGGTTAGGGTGAGGGTTTCAGGACGGCTTAAGGTACGGGTTCGAGGAGGGGTTCGGGTAGGGCGTAGGGTATGGTTTAGGGTTAGGGTTAGGGTTAGTAGTAGAGCTGGGCTCGGTTTCGGGTACGGGTTAGGATTAGGGTACGCATTAGGGTTAGGGTAGGGGTTAGGGTTAGGGTACACGTTAGGGTTAGGGTCGTTATTAAACCTATCCCACTCTCTAGATACCCCTTAGCACGTAAAGGAATATTATTTGGGGGTCCAGCCATGGAGAAGAGTTAAGACACTAGGAGAAGATAAGGAACACACCCAGTATCAAGAAATTACATTAGGATTCTCTTTTTAACCTGTTTCTTAAAACACTAGTGCTTAGGAAATCTATTGGAGGCAGAAGCAGTCAAGGGTAGCTTAGGGTTAGGGTTAGGGTTAGGGTGAGGGTTAGGGTACGGCTTAGGGTACGGGTTCGGGGAGGGGTACGGGTACGGCGTAGGGTGTGTGTTAGGGTTAGGTTTAGGGTTAGTGTTAGGGTTAGGGCTCGGTTTAGGGTACGGGTTAGGATTAGGGAACGCGTTAGGGTTAGGGTAGGGTTTAGGTTTAGGGTACGCGTTAGGGTGAGGGTAGTTATTAAACATATACCAATCTCTAGATACCCCTTAGCACGTAAAGGAGTATTATTTGGGGGTCCAGCCATGGAAAAGAGTTTAGACACTAGGATAAGATAAGGAACACACCCATTATCAAGAAATCACATTAGGATTCTCTTTTGAACCTGTTCCTTAAAACACTAGTGCTTAGGAAATCTATTGGAGGCAGAAGCAGTCAAGGGTAGCTTAGGGTTAGGGTTAGGGTTAGGGTGAGGGTTTGGGGACGGCTTAAGGTACGGGTTCGAGGAGGGGTTCGGGTAGGGCGTGGGGTATGGTTTAGGGTTAGGGTTAGGGTTAGTATTAGGGCTGGGCTCGGTTTCGGGTACGGGTTAGGATTAGGGTACGCGTTAGGGTTAGGGTAGGGGTTAGGGTTAGGGTACACGTTAGGGTTAGGGTCGTTATTAAACCTATCCCACTCTCTAGATACCCCTTAGCACGTATAGGAATATTATTTGGGGGTCCAGCCATGGAGAAGAGTTTAGACACTAGGAGAAGATAAGGAACACACCCATTATCAAGAAATCACATTAGGATTCTCTTTTGAACCTTTTCCTTAAAACACTAGTGCTTAGGAAATCTATTGGAGGCAGAAGCAGTCAAGGGTAGCTTAGGTTTAGCGTTAGGGTTAGGGTGAGTGTTAGGGTAGGGCTTAGATTTCGGGTTCGGGCAGGGGTTTGGGTACGGCGTAAGGTATGTGTTAGGGTTAGGGTTAGGGTTAGTGTTAGGGTTAGGGCTCGGTTTAGGGTACGGTTTAGGATTAGGGTACGCGTTAGGGTTAGGGTAGGGGTTAGGGTTAGGATACGCATTAGGGTGAGGGTATTTATTAAACCTATCCCACTCTCTAGATACCCCTTAGCACGTAAAGGAATATTATTTGCGGGTCCAGCCATGGAGAAGAGTTTAGACACTAGGAGAAGATAAGGAACACACCCATTATCAAGAAATCACATTAGGATTCTCTTTTTAACCTGTTCCTTAAAACACTAGTGCTTAGGAAATATATTGGAGGCAGAAGCAGTCAAGGGTAGCTTAGTGTTAGGGTTAGGTTTAGGGCGAGGGTTAGGGTACAGCTTAGGGTACGGGTTCGGGGAGGGGTTCGGGTACGGCGTAGGGTATGGGTTAGGGTTAGTGTTAGGGATAGGGCTCGGTTTAGGGTACGGGTTAGGATTAGGGTATGCGTTAGGGTTAGGGTAGGGGTTAGGGTTAGGGTACGCGTTAGGGTGAGGGTAGTTATTAAACCTATCCCACTCTCCAGATAACCCTTAGCACGTAAAGGAATATTATTTGGGGTCCAGCCATGGAGAAGAGGTTAGACACTAGGAGAAGGTAAGTAACACACCCATTATGAAGAAATCACATTAGGATTCTCTTTTTAACCTGTTCCTTAAAACACTAGTGCTTAGGAAATCTATTGGAGGCAGAAGCAGTCAAGGGTAGCTTAGGGTTAGGGTTAGGGTTAGGGTGAGGGTTAGGGTACGGCTTAGGGTACGGGTTCGGGGAGGGGTCCGGGTAGGGCATAGGGTATGGGTTAGGGTTAGGGTTAGGGTTAGTGTTAGGGTTAGGGCTCGGTTTAGGCTACGGCTTTGGATTAGGGTACACGTTAGGGATATGGTAGGGGTTAGGGTTAGGGTACGCGATAGGGTGAGGGTAGTTATTAAACCTATCCCACTCTCTAGATACCCCTTAGCACGTAAAGGAATATTATTTGGGGGTCCAGCCATGGAGAAGAGTTTAGACACTAGGATAAGATAAGGAACACACCCATTATTAAGAAATCACATTAGGATTCACTTTTGAACCTGTTCCTTAAAACACTAGTGCTTAGGAAATCTATTGGAGGCAGAAGCAGTCAAGGGTAGCTTAGGGTTAGGGTGAGGGTTTCAGGACGGCTTAAGGTACGGGTTCGAGGAGGGGTTCGGGTAGGGCGTAGGGTATGGTTTAGGGTTAGGGTTAGGGTTAGTAGTAGGGCTGGGCTCGGTTTCGGGTACGGGTTAGGATTAGGGTACGCGTTAGGGTTAGGGTAGGGGTTAGGGTGAGGGTACACGTTAGGGTTAGGGTCGTTATTAAACCTATCCCACTCTCTAGATACCCCTTAGCACGTAAAGGAATATTATTTGGGGGTCCAGCCATGGAGAAGAGTTAAGACACTAGGAAAAGATAAGGAACACACCCAGTATCAAGAAATTACATTAGGATTCTCTTTTTAACCTGTTTCTTAAAACACTAGTGCTTAGGAAATCTATTGGAGGCAGAAGCAGTCAAGGGTAGCTTAGGGTTAGGGTTAGGGTTAGGGTGAGGGTTAGGGTACGGCTTAGGGTACGGGTTCGGGGAGGGGTACGGGTACGGCGTAGGGTGTGTGTTAGGGTAAGGTTTAGGGTTAGTGTTAGGGTTAGGGCTCGGTTTAGGGTACGGGTTAGGATTAGGGTACGCGTTAGGGTTAGGGTAGGGGTTAGGTTTAGGGTACGCGTTAGGGTGAGGGTAGTTATTAAACATATTCCAAACTCTAGATACCCCTTAGCACGTAAAGGAGTATTATTTGGGGGTCCAGCCATGGAGAAGAGTTTAGACACTAGGATAAGATAAGGAACACACCCATTATCAAGAAATCTCATTAGGATACTCTTTTTAACCTGTTCCTTAAAACACTAGTGCTTAGGAAATCTTTTGGAGGCAGAAGCAGTCAAGGGTAGCTTAGCGTTAGGGTTTGGGTTAGGGTACCACTTAGGGTACGGGTTCGGTGAGGGGTTCGGGTAGGGCGTAGGGTATGGGTTAGGGTTAGGGTTAGGGTTAGTATTAGGTTTAGGGCTCGCTTTAGGATACGGGTTAGGATTAGTGTACGCGTTAGGGTTAAGGTAGGGGTTAGGGTTAGGGTACACGTTAGGGTGAGGGTAATTATTAAACCTATCCCACTCTCTAGATACCCCTTAGCACGTAAAGGAATATTATTTGGGGGTCCAGCCATGGAGAAGAGTTTAGACACTAGGATAAGATAAGGAACACACCCATTATCAAGAAATCACATTAGGATACTCTTTTGAACCTGTTCCTTAAAACACTAGTGCTTTGGAAATCTATTGGAGGCAGAAGCAGTCAAGGGTAGCTTAGGGTTAGGGTTAGGGTTAGGGTGAGGGTTTGGGGACGGCTTAAGGTACGGGTTCGAGGAGGGGTTCGTGTAGGGCGTAGGGTATGGTTTAGGGTTAGGGTTAGGGTTAGTATTAGGGCTGGGCTCGGTTTCGGGTACGGGTTAGGATTAGGGTACATGTTAGGGTTAGGGTCGTTATTAAACCTATCCCACTCTCTAGATAGCCCTTAGCACGTAAAGGAATATATTTGGGGGTCCAGCCATGGAGAAGAGTTAAGACACTAGGAGAAGATAAGGAACACACCCAGTATCAATAAATCACATTAGGATTCTCTTTTTCACCTGTTCCTTAAAACACTAGTGCTTAGGAAATCTATTGGAGGCAGAAGCAGTCAAGGGTAGCTTAGGGTTAGGGTTAGGGTTAAGGTGAGGTTTAGGGTACGTCTTAGGGTACGGGTTCAGGGAAGGGTACGGGTACGGCGTAGGGTATGGGTTAGGTTTAGGTTTAGGGTTAGTGTTAGGGTTAGGGCTCGGTTTAGGGAACGGGTTAGGATTAGGGTATGCGTTAGGGTTAGGGTAGGGGGTAGGGTTAGGGTACGTGTTAGGGTGAGGGTAGTTATTAAACCTATCCCACTCTCTAGATACCCCTTAGCACGTAAAGGAATATTATTTGGGGTCCAGCCATGGAGAAGAGGTTAGACACTAGGAGAACATAAGAAACACACCCATTATGAAGAAATCACATTAGGATTCTCTTTTTAACCTGTTCCTTAAAACACTAGTGCTTAGGAAATCTATTGGAGGATGAAGCAGTGAAGGCAAGCTTAGGGTTATGGTTAGGGTTAGGGTGAGGGTTAGGGTACGGCTTAGGGTACGGGTTCGGGGAGGGGTCCGGGTAGGGCATAGTGTATGGGTTAGGGTTAGGGTTAGGGTTAGTGTTAGGGTTAGGGCTCGGTTTAGGCTACGGCTTTGGATTAGGGTACACGTTAGGGATATGGTAGGGGTTAGGGTTAGGGTACGCGATAGGGTGAGGGTAGTTATTAAACCTATCCCACTCTCTAGATACCCCTTAGCACGTAAAGGAATATTATTTGGGGGTCCAGCCATGGAGAAGAGTTTAGACACTAGGATAAGATAAGGAACACACCCATTATCAAGAAATTACATTAGGATTCACTTTTGAAACTGTTCCTTAATACACTAGTGCTTAGGAAATCGATTGGAGGCAGAAGCAGTCAAGGGTAGCTTAGGGTTAGGGTTAGGGTTAGGGTGAGGGTTTGGGGACGGCTTAAGGTACGGGTTCGAGGAGGGGTTCGGGTAGGGCGTAGGGTATGGTTTAGGGTTAGGGTTAGGGTTAGTATTAGGGCTGGGCTCGGTTTTGGGTACGGGTTAGGATTAGGGTACGCGTTAGGGTTAGGGTAGGGGTTAGGGTTAGGGTACACGTTAGGGTTAGGGTCGTTATTAAACCTATCCCACTCTCTAGATACCCCTTAGCACGTAAAGGAATATTATTTGGGGGTCCAGCCATGGAGAAGAGTTAAGACACTAGGAGAAGATAAGGAACACACCCAGTATCAAGAAATTACATTAGGATTCTCTTTTTAACCTGTTTCTTAAAACACTAGTGCTTAGGAAATCTATTGGAGGCAGAAGCAGTCAAGGGTAGCTTAGGGTTAGGGTTAGGGTTAGGGTGAGGGTTAGGGTACGGCTTAGGGTACGTGTTCGGGGAGGGGTCCGGGTAGGGCATAGGGTATGGGTTAGGGTTAGGGTTAGGTTTAGTGTTAGGGTTAGGGCTCGGTTTAGGCTACGGGTTAGGATTAGGGTACGGGTTAGGATTAGGGTACGCGTTAGGGATAGGGTAGGGGTTAGGGTTAGGGTACGCGTTAGGGTGAGGGTAGTTATTAAACCTATCCCACTCTCTAGATACCCCTTAGCACGTAAAGGAATATTATTTGGGGGTCCAGCCATGGAGAAGAGTTTGGACACTAGGATAAGATAAGGAACACACCCATTATCAAGAAATCACATTAGGATTCACTTTTGAACCTGTTACTTAAAACACTAGTGCTTAGGAAATCTATTGGAGGCAGAAGCAGTCAAGGGTAGCTTAGGGTTAGGGTGAGGGTTTCAGGACGGCTTAAGGTACGGGTTCGAGGAGGGGTTCGGGTAGGGCGTAGGGTATGGTTTAGGGTTAGGGTTAGGGTTAGTAGTAGAGCTGGGCTCGGTTTCGGGTACGGGTTAGGATTAGGGTACGCATTAGGGTTAGGGTAGGGGTTAGGGTTAGGGTACACGTTAGGGTTAGGGTCGTTATTAAACCTATCCCACTCTCTAGATACCCCTTAGCACGTAAAGGAATATTATTTGGGGGTCCAGCCATGGAGAAGAGTTAAGACACTAGGAGAAGATAAGGAACACACCCAGTATCAAGAAATTACATTAGGATTCTCTTTTTAACCTGTTTCTTAAAACACTAGTGCTTAGGAAATCTATTGGAGGCAGAAGCAGTCAAGGGTAGCTTAGGGTTAGGGTTAGGGTTAGGGTGAGGGTTAGGGTACGGCTTAGGGTACGGGTTCGGGGAGGGGTACGGGTACGGCGTAGGGTGTGTGTTAGGGTTAGGTTTAGGGTTAGTGTTAGGGTTAGGGCTCGGTTTAGGGTACGGGTTAGGATTAGGGAACGCGTTAGGGTTAGGGTAGGGTTTAGGTTTAGGGTACGCGTTAGGGTGAGGGTAGTTATTAAACATATACCAATCTCTAGATACCCCTTAGCACGTAAAGGAGTATTATTTGGGGGTCCAGCCATGGAAAAGAGTTTAGACACTAGGATAAGATAAGGAACACACCCATTATCAAGAAATCACATTAGGATTCTCTTTTGAACCTGTTCCTTAAAACACTAGTGCTTAGGAAATCTATTGGAGGCAGAAGCAGTCAAGGGTAGCTTAGGGTTAGGGTTAGGGTTAGGGTGAGGGTTTGGGGACGGCTTAAGGTACGGGTTCGAGGAGGGGTTCGGGTAGGGCGTGGGGTATGGTTTAGGGTTAGGGTTAGGGTTAGTATTAGGGCTGGGCTCGGTTTCGGGTACGGGTTAGGATTAGGGTACGCGTTAGGGTTAGGGTAGGGGTTAGGGTTAGGGTACACGTTAGGGTTAGGGTCGTTATTAAACCTATCCCACTCTCTAGATACCCCTTAGCACGTATAGGAATATTATTTGGGGGTCCAGCCATGGAGAAGAGTTTAGACACTAGGAGAAGATAAGGAACACACCCATTATCAAGAAATCACATTAGGATTCTCTTTTGAACCTTTTCCTTAAAACACTAGTGCTTAGGAAATCTATTGGAGGCAGAAGCAGTCAAGGGTAGCTTAGGTTTAGCGTTAGGGTTAGGGTGAGTGTTAGGGTAGGGCTTAGATTTCGGGTTCGGGCAGGGGTTTGGGTACGGCGTAAGGTATGTGTTAGGGTTAGGGTTAGGGTTAGTGTTAGGGTTAGGGCTCGGTTTAGGGTACGGTTTAGGATTAGGGTACGCGTTAGGGTTAGGGTAGGGGTTAGGGTTAGGATACGCATTAGGGTGAGGGTATTTATTAAACCTATCCCACTCTCTAGATACCCCTTAGCACGTAAAGGAATATTATTTGGGGGTCCAGCCATGGAGAAGAGTTTAGACACTAGGAGAAGATAAGGAACACACCCATTATCAAGAAATCACATTAGGATTCTCTTTTTAACCTGTTCCTTAAAACACTAGTGCTTAGGAAATATATTGGAGGCAGAAGCAGTCAAGGGTAGCTTAGTGTTAGGGTTAGGTTTAGGGCGAGGGTTAGGGTACAGCTTAGGGTACGGGTTCGGGGAGGGGTTCGGGTACGGCGTAGGGTATGGGTTAGGGTTAGTGTTAGGGATAGGGCTCGGTTTAGGGTACGGGTTAGGATTAGGGTATGCGTTAGGGTTAGGGTAGGGGTTAGGGTTAGGGTACGCGTTAGGGTGAGGGTAGTTATTAAACCTATCCCACTCTCCAGATAACCCTTAGCACGTAAAGGAATATTATTTGGGGTCCAGCCATGGAGAAGAGGTTAGACACTAGGAGAAGGTAAGTAACACACCCATTATGAAGAAATCACATTAGGATTCTCTTTTTAACCTGTTCCTTAAAACACTAGTGCTTAGGAAATCTATTGGAGGCAGAAGCAGTCAAGGGTAGCTTAGGGTTAGGGTTAGGGTTAGGGTGAGGGTTAGGGTACGGCTTAGGGTACGGGTTCGGGGAGGGGTCCGGGTAGGGCATAGGGTATGGGTTAGGGTTAGGTTTAGGGTTAGTGTTAGGGTTAGGGCTCGGTTTAGGCTACGGGTTAGGATTAGGGTACGGGTTAGGATTAGGGTACGCGTTAGGGATAGGGTAGGGGTTAGGGTTAGGGTACGCGTTAGGGTGAGGGTAGTTATTAAACCTATCCCACTCTCTAGATACCCCTTAGAACGTAAAGGAATATTATTTGGAGGTCCAGCCATGGAGAAGAGTTTAGACACTAGGATAAGATAAGGAACACACCCATTATCAAGAAATCACATTAGGATTCACTTTTGAACCTGTTCCTTAAAACACTAGTGCTTAGGAAATCTATTGGAGGCAGAAGCAGTCAAGGGTAGCTTAGGGTTAGGGTGAGGGTTTCAGGACGGCTTAAGGTACGGGTTCGAGGAGGGGTTCGGGTAGGGCGTAGGGTATGGTTTAGGGTTAGGGTTAGGGTTAGTAGTAGGGCTGGGCTCGGTTTCGGGTACGGGTTAGGATTAGGGTACGCGTTAGGGTTAGGGTAGGGGTTAGGGTGAGGGTACACGTTAGGGTTAGGGTCGTTATTAAACCTATCCCACTCTCTAGATACCCCTTAGCACGTAAAGGAATATTATTTGGGGGTCCAGCCATGGAGAAGAGTTAAGACACTAGGAAAAGATAAGGAACACACCCAGTATCAAGAAATTACATTAGGATTCTCTTTTTAACCTGTTTCTTAAAACACTAGTGCTTAGGAAATCTATTGGAGGCAGAAGCAGTCAAGGGTAGCTTAGGGTTAGGGTTAGGGTTAGGGTGAGGGTTAGGGTACGGCTTAGGGTACGGGTTCGGGGAGGGGTACGGGTACGGCGTAGGGTGTGTGTTAGGGTAAGGTTTAGGGTTAGTGTTAGGGTTAGGGCTCGGTTTAGGGTACGGGTTAGGATTAGGGTACGCGTTAGGGTTAGGGTAGGGGTTAGGTTTAGGGTACGCGTTAGGGTGAGGGTAGTTATTAAACATATTCCAAACTCTAGATACCCCTTAGCACGTAAAGGAGTATTATTTGGGGGTCCAGCCATGGAGAAGAGTTTAGACACTAGGATAAGATAAGGAACACACCCATTATCAAGAAATCACATTAGGATACTCTTTTTAACCTGTTCCTTAAAACACTAGTGCTTAGGAAATCTTTTGGAGGCAGAAGCAGTCAAGGGTAGCTTAGCGTTAGGGTTTGGGTTAGGGTACCACTTAGGGTACGGGTTCGGTGAGGGGTTCGGGTAGGGCGTAGGGTATGGGTTAGGGTTAGGGTTAGGGTTAGTATTAGGTTTAGGGCTCGCTTTAGGATACGGGTTAGGATTAGTGTACGCGTTAGGGTTAAGGTAGGGGTTAGGGTTAGGATACACGTTAGGGTGAGGGTAATTATTAAACCTATCCCACTCTCTAGATACCCCTTAGCACGTAAAGGAATATTATTTGGGGGTCCAGCCATGGAGAAGAGTTTAGACACTAGGATAAGATAAGGAACACACCCATTATCAAGAAATCACATTAGGATACTCTTTTGAACCTGTTCCTTAAAACACTAGTGCTTTGGAAATCTATTGGAGGCAGAAGCAGTCAAGGGTAGCTTAGGGTTAGGGTTAGGGTTAGGGTGAGGGTTTGGGGACGGCTTAAGGTACGGGTTCGAGGAGGGGTTCGTGTAGGGCGTAGGGTATGGTTTAGGGTTAGGGTTAGGGTTAGTATTAGGGCTGGGCTCGGTTTCGGGTACGGGTTAGGATTAGGGTACATGTTAGGGTTAGGGTCGTTATTAAACCTATCCCACTCTCTAGATAGCCCTTAGCACGTAAAGGAATATATTTGGGGGTCCAGCCATGGAGAAGAGTTAAGACACTAGGAGAAGATAAGGAACACACCCAGTATCAATAAATCACATTAGGATTCTCTTTTTCACCTGTTCCTTAAAACACTAGTGCTTAGGAAATCTATTGGAGGCAGAAGCAGTCAAGGGTAGCTTAGGGTTAGGGTTAGGGTTAAGGTGAGGTTTAGGGTACGTCTTAGGGTACGGGTTCAGGGAAGGGTACGGGTACGGCGTAGGGTATGGGTTAGGTTTAGGTTTAGGGTTAGTGTTAGGGTTAGGGCTCGGTTTAGGGAACGGGTTAGGATTAGGGTATGCGTTAGGGTTAGGGTAGGGGGTAGGGTTAGGGTACGTGTTAGGGTGAGGGTAGTTATTAAACCTATCCCACTCTCTAGATACCCCTTAGCACGTAAAGGAATATTATTTGGGGTCCAGCCATGGAGAAGAGGTTAGACACTAGGAGAACATAAGAAACACACCCATTATGAAGAAATCACATTAGGATTCTCTTTTTAACCTGTTCCTTAAAACACTAGTGCTTAGGAAATCTATTGGAGGATGAAGCAGTGAAGGCAAGCTTAGGGTTATGGTTAGGGTTAGGGTGAGGGTTAGGGTACGGCTTAGGGTACGGGTTCGGGGAGGGGTCCGGGTAGGGCATAGTGTATGGGTTAGGGTTAGGGTTAGGGTTAGTGTTAGGGTTAGGGCTCGGTTTAGGCTACGGCTTTGGATTAGGGTACACGTTAGGGATATGGTAGGGGTTAGGGTTAGGGTACGCGATAGGGTGAGGGTAGTTATTAAACCTATCCCACTCTCTAGATACCCCTTAGCACGTAAAGGAATATTATTTGGGGGTCCAGCCATGGAGAAGAGTTTAGACACTAGGATAAGATAAGGAACACACCCATTATCAAGAAATTACATTAGGATTCACTTTTGAAACTGTTCCTTAAAACACTAGTGCTTAGGAAATCGATTGGAGGCAGAAGCAGTCAAGGGTAGCTTAGGGTTAGGGTTAGGGTTAGGGTGAGGGTTTGGGGACGGCTTAAGGTACGGGTTCGAGGAGGGGTTCGGGTAGGGCGTAGGGTATGGTTTAGGGTTAGGGTTAGGGTTAGTATTAGGGCTGGGCTCGGTTTCGGGTACGGGTTAGGATTAGGGTACGCGTTAGGGTTAGGGTAGGGGTTAGGGTTAGGGTACACGTTAGGGTTAGGGTCGTTATTAAACCTATCCCACCCTCTAGATACCCCTTAGCACGTAAAGGAATATTATTTGGGGGTCCAGCCATGGAGAAGAGTTAAGACACTAGGAGAAGATAAGGAACACACCCAGTATCAAGAAATTACATTAGGATTCTCTTTTTAACCTGTTTCTTAAAACACTAGTGCTTAGGAAATCTATTGGAGGCAGAAGCAGTCAAGGGCAGCTTAGGGTTAGGGTTAGGGTTAGGGTGAGGGTTAGGGTACGGCTTAGGGAACGGGTTCGGGGAGGGGTACGGGTACGGCGTAGGGTGTGTGTTAGGGTTAGGTTTAGGGTTAGTGTTAGGGTTAGGGCTCGGTTTAGGGTACGGGTTAGGATTAGGGTACGCGTTAGGGTTAGGGTAGGGGTTAGGTTTAGGGTACGCGTTAAGGTGAGGGTAGTTATTAAACATATCCCAATCTCTAGATACCCCTTAGCACGTAAAGGAGTATTATTTGGGGGTCCAGCCATGGAGAAGAATTTAGACACTAGGATAAGATAAGGAACACACCCATTATCAAGAAATCACATTAGGATTCTCTTTTGAACCTGTTCCTTAAAACACTAGTGCTTAGGAAATCTATTGGAGGCAGAAGCAGTGAAGGGTAGCTTAGGGTTAGGGTTAGGGTTAGGGTGAGGGTTTGGGGACGGCTTAAGGTACGGGTTCGAGGAGGGGTTCGGGTAGGGCGTAGGGTATGGTTTAGGGTTAGGGTTAGGGTTAGTATTAGGGCTGGGCTCGGTTTCGGGTACGGGTTAGGATTAGGGTACGCGTTAGGGTTAGGGTAGGGGTTAGGGTTAGGGTACACGTTAGGGTTAGGGTCGTTATTAAACCTATCCCACTCTCTAGATACCCCTTAGCACGTAAAGGAATATTATTTGGGGGTCCAGACATGGAGAAGAGTTTAGACACTAGGAGAAGATAAGGAACACACCCATTATCAAGAAATCACATTAGGATTCTCTTTTGAACCTTTTCCTTAAAACACTAGTGCTTAGGAAATCTATTGGAGGCAGAAGCAGTCAAGGGTAGCTTAGGTTTAGTGTTAGGGTTAGGGTGAGTGTTAGGGTAGGGCTTAGATTTCGGGTTCGGGCAGGGGTTTGGGTACGGCGTAAGGTTTGGGTTAGGGTTAGGGTTAGGGTTAGTGTTAGGGTTAGGGCTCGGTTTAGCGTACGGTTTAGGATTAGGGTACGCGTTAGGGTTAGAGTAGGGGTTAGGGTTAGGATACGCATTAGGGTGAGGGTATTTATTAAACCTATCCCACTCTCTAGATACCCCTTAGCACGTAAAGGAATATTATTTGGGGGTCCAGCCATGGAGAAGAGTTTAGACACTAGGAGAAGATAAGGAACACACCCATTATCAAGAAATCACATTAGGATTCTCTTTTTAACCTGTTCCTTAAAACACTAGTGCTTAGGAAATATATTGGAGGCAGAAGCAGTCAAGGGTAGCTTAGTGTTAGGGTTATGTTTAGGGCGAGGGTTAGGGTACAGCTTAGGGTACGGGTTCGGGGAGGGGTTCGGGTACGGCGTAGGGTATGGGTTAGGGTTAGTGTTAGGGATAGGGCTCGGTTTAGGGTACGGGTTAGGATTAGGGTATGCGTTAGGGTTAGGGTAGGGGTTAGGGTTAGGGTACGCGTTAGGATGAGGGTAGTTATTAAACCTATTCCACTCTCCAGATAACCCTTAGCACGTAAAGGAATATTATTTGGGGTCCAGCCATGGAGAAGAGGTTAGACACTAGGAGAAGATAAGGAACACACCCATTATGAAGAAATCACATTAGGATTCTCTTTTTAACCTGTTCCTTAAAACACTAGTGCTTAGGAAATCTATTGGAGGCAGAAGCAGTCAAGGGTAGCTTAGGGTTAGGGTTAGGGTGAGGGTTAGGGTACGGCTTAGGGTACGGGTTCGGGGAGGGGTCCGGGTAGGGCATAGGGTATGGGTTAGGGTTAGGGTTAGGGTTAGTGTTAGGGTTAGGGCTCGGTTTAGGCTACGGGTTAGGATTAGGGTACGGGTTAGGATTAGGGTACGCGTTAGGGATAGGGTAGGGGTTAGGGTTAGGGTACGCGTTAGGGTGAGGGTAGTTATTAAACCTATCCCACTCTCTAGATACCCCTTAGCACGTAAAGGAATATTATTTGGAGGTCCAGCCATGGAGAAGAGTTTAGACACTAGGATAAGATAAGGAACACACCCATTATCAAGAAATCACATTAGGATTCACTTTTGAACCTGTTCCTTAAAACACTAGTGCTTAGGAAATCTATTGGAGGCAGAAGCAGTCAAGGGTAGCTTAGGGTTAGGGTGAGGGTTTCAGGACGGCTTAAGGTACGGGTTCGAGGAGGGGTTCGGGTAGGGCGTAGGGTATGGTTTAGGGTTAGGGTTAGGGTTAGTAGTAGGGCTGGGCTCGGTTTCGGGTACGGGTTAGGAGTAGGGTACGCGTTAGGGTTAGGGTAGAGGTTAGGGTTAGGGTACACGTTAGGGTTAGGGTCGTTATTAAACCTATCCCACTCTCTAGATACCCCTTAGCACGTAAAGGAATATTATTTGGGGGTCCAGCCATGGAGAAGAGTTAAGACACTAGGAGAAGATAAGGAACACACCCAGTATCAAGAAATTACATTAGGATTCTCTTTTTAACCTGTTTCTTAAAACACTAGTGCTTAGGAAATCTATTGGAGGCAGAAGCAGTCAAGGGTAGCTTAGGGTTAGGGTTAGGGTTAGGGTGAGGGTTAGGGTACGGCTTAGGGTACGGGTTCGGGGAGGGGTACGGGTACGGCGTAGGGTGTGTGTTAGGGTTAGGTTTAGGGTTAGTGTTAGGGTTAGGGCTCGGTTTAGGGTACGGGTTAGGATTAGGGTAACGGTTAGGGTTAGGGTAGGGGTTAGGTTTAGGGTACGCGTTAGGGTGAGGGTAGTTATTAAACATATTCCAAACTCTAGATACCCCTTAGCACGTAAAGGAGTATTATTTGGGGGTCCAGCCATGGAGAAGAGTTTAGACACTAGGATAAGATAAGGAACACACCCATTATCAAGAAATCACATTAGGATACTCTTTTTAACCTGTTCCTTAAAACACTAGTGCTTAGGAAATCTTTTGGAGGCAGAAGCAGTCAAGGGTAGCTTAGCGTTAGGGTTTGGGTTAGGGTACCGCTTAGGGTACGGGTTCGGTGAGGGGTTCGGGTAGGGCGTAGGGTATGGGTTAGGGTTAGGGTTAGGGTTAGTGTTAGGGTTAGGGCTCGCTTTAGGATACGGGTTAGGATTAGTGTACGCGTTAGGGTTAAGGTAGGGGTTAGGGTTAGGGTACACGTTAGGGTGAGGGTAATTATTAAACCTATCCCACTCTCTAGATACCCCTTAGCACGTAAAGGATTATTATTTGGGGGTCCAGCCATGGAGAAGAGTTTAGACACTAGGATAAGATAAGGAACACACCCATTATCAAGAAATCACATTAGGATACTCTTTTGAACCTGTTCCTTAAAACACTAGTGCTTTGGAAATCTATTGGAGGCAGAAGCAGTCAAGGGTAGCTTAGGGTTAGGGTTAGGGTTAGGGTGAGGGTTTGGGGACGGCTTAAGGTACGGGTTCGAGGAGGGGTTCGTGTAGGGCTTAGGGTATGGTTTAGGGTTAGGGTTAGGGTTAGTATTAGGGCTGGGCTCGGTTTCGGGTACGGGTTAGGATTAGGGTACGCGTTAGGGTTAGGGTAGGGGTTAGGGTTATGGTACATGTTAGGGTTAGGGTCGTTATTAAACCTATCCCACTCTCTAGATAGCCCTTAGCACGTAAAGGAATATTATTTGGGGGTCCAGCCATGGAGAAGAGTTAAGACACTAGGAGAAGATTAGGAAAACACCCAGTATCAATAAATCACATTAGGATTCTCTTTTTCACCTGTTCCTTAAAACACTAGTGCTTAGGAAATCTATTGGAGGCAGAAGCAGTCAAGGGTAGCTTAGGGTTAGGGTTAGGGTTAGGGTGAGGTTTAGGGTACGGCTTAGGGTACGGGTTCAGGGAAGGGTACGGGTACGTCGTAGGGTGTGGGTTAGGGTTAGGTTTAGGGTTAGTGTTAGGGTTAGGGCTCGGTTTAGGGAACGGGTTAGGATTAGGGTATGCGTTAGGGTTAGGGTAGCGGGTAGGGTTAGGGTACGTGTTAGGGTGAGGGTAGTTATTAAACCTATCCCACTCTCTAGATACCCCTTAGCACGTAAAGGAATATTATTTGGGGTCCAGCCATGGAGAAGAGGTTAGACACTAGGAGAACATAAGGAACACACCCATTATGAAGAAATCACATTAGGATTCTCTTTTTAACCTGTTCCTTAAAACACTAGTGCTTAGGAAATCTATTGGAGGCTGAAGCAGTGAAGGCAAGCTTAGGGTTATGGTTAGGGTTAGGGTGAGGGTTAGGGTACGGCTTAGGGTACGGGTTCGGGGAGGGGTCCGGGTAGGGCATAGTGTATTGGTTAGGGTTAGGGTTAGGGTTAGTGTTAGGGTTAGGGCTCGGTTTAGGGTACGGGTTAGGATTAGGGTACGCGTTAGGGTTAGGGTAGGGGTTAGGTTTAGGGTACGCGTTAAGGTGAGGGTAGTTATTAAACATATCCCAATCTCTAGATACCCCTTAGCACGTAAAGGAGTATTATTTGGGGGTCCAGCCATGGAGAAGAATTTAGACACTAGGATAAGATAAGGAACACACCCATTATCAAGAAATCACATTAGGATTCTCTTTTGAACCTGTTCCTTAAAACACTAGTGCTTAGGAAATCTATTGGAGGCAGAAGCAGTCAAGGGTAGCTTAGGGTTAGGATTAGGGTTAGGGTGAGGGTTTGGGGACGGCTTAAGGTACGGGTTCGAGGAGGGGTTCGGGTAGGGCGTAGGGTATGGTTTAGGGTTAGGGTTAGGGTTAGTATTAGGGCTGGGCTCGGTTTCGGGTACGGGTTAGGATTAGGGTACGCGTTAGGGTTAGGGTAGGGGTTAGGGTTAGGGTACACGTTAGGGTTAGGGTCGTTATTAAACCTATCCCACTCTCTAGATACCCCTTAGCACGTAAAGGAATATTATTTGGGGGTCCAGACATGGAGAAGAGTTTAGACACTAGGAGAAGATAAGGAACACACCCATTATCAAGAAATCACATTAGGATTCTCTTTTGAACCTTTTCCTTAAAACACTAGTGCTTAGGAAATCTATTGGAGGCAGAAGCAGTCAAGGGTAGCTTAGGTTTAGTGTTAGGGTTAGGGTGAGTGTTAGGGTAGGGCTTAGATTTCGGGTTCGGGCAGGGGTTTGGGTACGGCGTAAGGTTTGGGTTAGGGTTAGGGTTAGGGTTAGTGTTAGGGTTAGGGCTCGGTTTAGCGTACGGTTTAGGATTAGGGTACGCGTTAGGGTTAGGGTAGGGGTTAGGGTTAGGATACGCATTAGGGTGAGGGTATTTATTAAACCTATCCCACTCTCTAGATACCCCTTAGCACGTAAAGGAATATTATTTGGGGGTCCAGCCATGGAGAAGAGTTTAGACACTAGGAGAAGATAAGGAACACACCCATTATCAAGAAATCACATTAGGATTCTCTTTTTAACCTGTTCCTTAAAACACTAGTGCTTAGGAAATATATTGGAGGCAGAAGCAGTCAAGGGTAGCTTAGTGTTAGGGTTATGTTTAGGGCGAGGGTTAGGGTACAGCTTAGGGTACGGGTTCGGGGAGGGGTTCGGGTACGGCGTAGGGTATGGGTTAGGGTTAGTGTTAGGGATAGGGCTCGGTTTAGGGTACGGGTTAGGATTAGGGTATGCGTTAGGGTTAGGGTAGGGGTTAGGGTTAGGGTACGCGTTAGGATGAGGGTAGTTATTAAACCTATTCCACTCTCCAGATAACCCTTAGCACGTAAAGGAATATTATTTGGGGTCCAGCCATGGAGAAGAGGTTAGACACTAGGAGAAGATAAGGAACACACCCATTATGAAGAAATCACATTAGGATTCTCTTTTTAACCTGTTCCTTAAAACACTAGTGCTTAGGAAATCTATTGGAGGCAGAAGCAGTCAAGGGTAGCTTAGGGTTAGGGTTAGGGTGAGGGTTAGGGTACGGCTTAGGGTACGGGTTCGGGGAGGGGTCCGGGTAGGGCATAGGGTATGGGTTAGGGTTAGGGTTAGGGTTAGTGTTAGGGTTAGGGCTCGGTTTAGGCTACGGGTTAGGATTAGGGTACGGGTTAGGATTAGGGTACGCGTTAGGGATAGGGTAGGGGTTAGGGTTAGGGTACGCGTTAGGGTGAGGGTAGTTATTAAACCTATCCCACTCTCTAGATACCCCTTAGCACGTAAAGGAATATTATTTGGAGGTCCAGCCATGGAGAAGAGTTTAGACACTAGGATAAGATAAGGAACACACCCATTATCAAGAAATCACATTAGGATTCACTTTTGAACCTGTTCCTTAAAACACTAGTGCTTAGGAAATCTATTGGAGGCAGAAGCAGTCAAGGGTAGCTTAGGGTTAGGGTGAGGGTTTCAGGACGGCTTAAGGTACGGGTTCGAGGAGGGGTTCGGGTAGGGCGTAGGGTATGGTTTAGGGTTAGGGTTAGGGTTAGTAGTAGGGCTGGGCTCGGTTTCGGGTACGGGTTAGGAGTAGGGTACGCGTTAGGGTTAGGGTAGAGGTTAGGGTTAGGGTACACGTTAGGGTTAGGGTCGTTATTAAACCTATCCCACTCTCTAGATACCCCTTAGCACGTAAAGGAATATTATTTGGGGGTCCAGCCATGGAGAAGAGTTAAGACACTAGGAGAAGATAAGGAACACACCCAGTATCAAGAAATTACATTAGGATTCTCTTTTTAACCTGTTTCTTAAAACACTAGTGCTTAGGAAATCTATTGGAGGCAGAAGCAGTCAAGGGTAGCTTAGGGTTAGGGTTAGGGTTAGGGTGAGGGTTAGGGTACGGCTTAGGGTACGGGTTCGGGGAGGGGTACGGGTACTGCGTAGGGTGTGTGTTAGGGTTAGGTTTAGGGTTAGTGTTAGGGTTAGGGCTCGGTTTAGGGTACGGGTTAGGATTAGGGTAACGGTTAGGGTTAGGGTAGGGGTTAGGTTTAGGGTACGCGTTAGGGTGAGGGTAGTTATTAAACATATTCCAAACTCTAGATACCCCTTAGCACGTAAAGGAGTATTATTTGGGGGTCCAGCCATGGAGAAGAGTTTAGACACTAGGATAAGAT